>NW_022436952.1:5610557-5653246 GCF_009761245.1 Sapajus apella | reverse complement strand
AAAAGGGGCAGCGCGGGGGGGGGGGAGGGGGGGGGGGGGGGGGACCGGGCCATGACCCCTCCCCTGGGGAAAAAAAAAAAAAAGCCCAACAAAAAAAAAAAAAAAAAAAAAAAAAAAAAAAAAAGAAGCTAATCTTTGACCTTAGGTTTGAGACTCATCAGTTAGGAACTATCCTAAAATATTGTATCTATAGGAGCTAGGGTTTGTTGTCTGTTTTGTGTTTTTTTAAACCATTGCTGTATAGAGTCAGCATGACTTGGCCACTCACACAGCAAGATAAAGGAGAGAATATAGGACCAGGAAAGACATGATTACCTTCAACTAGGTTCAAAGACAAGAATGTAAGATATAAGGCAGAGCCAGATGGTATTGATGCTGGGTCAGAGGCAAGAGGAGATAAGACAAGCTTTTGATTGTTACTTGTGTTGAACTTTGCTGCTCATACCAGCTTAAAGCAAAAACCAGGTCCTATGTCCCAGTGAGGGTACCCATCTTAAGGATGTATGGTAATTTTAGAGAAATTTCCTCCTAGTCCTTAGATTTAAACATAATTTTTTTCGTTTTTGTTTTGTTTTTTGAACATAATTTTTTTTAAATTTATTTTTTACTTCTAACCTAATTTTACTCTGTTATTAGATCTCAGGGTTTTCTGGTAACTCACATTATTGTTCATCTTTGTGTCCCCAGAACTTAGCGTATTATATACTTGGCTTACAGTGGATATGCAGAAAACATTTGTAAAAATGAATTGTTTCCATTTTCAGGGCCATTTTCAATTTTCATACAGGGTATTATAAGGATAGTAATCAATGACGTTTATTACTTTGTTTTCTAGCTCAGACCATGACCGACTTCATACCTTGGTAACCGAACACTGTTTTCCAGTAAGTTCTCATCCTTAGAACTGTGGGGTGCCTGATGGACAGATTCTAGATATTATCTCTGGTCTTATCTTCTTTTTTTTTCTTTTTTTTTCTTTTTTTGCTCATCTTCAACTGTCTTGATAGTTATATCTTTCTTTTTTTGAGATGGAGTATCGCTCTTGTTTCCCAGGCTGGAGTGCAATGGTGCGATCTCATCTCACGGAAACCTCCGCCTGCAGGGTTCAAGCGATTTTCCTGCCTCAGCCTCCCGAGTAACTGGGATTACAGGCAGGAGTCACCACGCCCGGCTAATTTTATATTTTTAGTAGAGCCGGGATATCACCATGTTGGCCAGGTTGGTCTCGATCTCTTGACCTTGTGATCTGCCCGCCTCGACCTCCCAAAGTGCTGGGATTACAGGCATGAGCCACCTGGCCCGGCTTGTATGCATGTTTAAAGTAGCTTTAGAATTTCCATTGTGTTGTTTATTCCTTCACTTGTTCTCATATGGGATATTGAGGTTTTTGTTATGAAAACAAATGCTGGGCTGGGTGTGGTGACTCCTGCCTATAATCCCAGCACTTCTGGGAGCCTGAGGCAAGCAGATCACCTGAGGTCAGGAGTTGGAGACCAGTCTGGCCAAGATGGTGAAACTCTGTTTTATTGTTTTGTTTTCATGGAGTTTCCCTCTTGTTGCCCAGGCTGGAGTGCAATGGTGTGATCTCGGCTCACTGACACCTCCGCCTCCCAGGTTCAAGCAATCTTCCCCGCCTCAGCCTCTCAGTAGCTGGGATTACAAAGGCATGCGCCACCACACCCAGCTAATTTTGTATTTTGAGTAGAGACAGGGTTTCTGCATGTTGGTCAGGCTGGTCTCGAACTCCCGACCTCAGGTGATCCACCCGCATTGGTCTCCCAAAGTGCTGAGATTACAGATATGAGCCACCATGCCCAGCCTGGTTTTTCTTGAGAAGGATCAGTTTTGAGAGTGCAGGAAGTTTAAGGCACAGGCTTAAGTTCCATTGCTTGTAGCTGAATGATAATGTCTTGACACAGACTCTGGTAAGGGCTCTGGCAAATGAAAGAAGTCCCTCAACAAGCAGTAATGACACTGCAGGAGCATAGGTCCTGAGGACAGGATAGGGGCCACAGTAGCCCACAGCTCCATATGCCTGCACTATCATGAAGGATTTAACAAGAGTTCATGAGGCTTATATTGAGTGGTAACAGGAGTATGAGGTACTTGGAGGGACCCCCAAGGATAAGAACTTTGCGGTTTAATTAGAGATTCAAGAATTAGAACTTGAGTTTCTATCGGTAGAACTTGAATTTCTATCCATTTTCCCAAGTCTTAACAGTTTAGCCCTCATGGCCCTATAAAATTCCCACTTTTCACTGTTAATAGCTGAGTGGGGGCGGGGGGGAAATATATATATATATATATATATATATATATGCGGTCAACACAAGTACACGCAATAATTGCCAGATTGTGAAAGTATATGGGAGGGATGATGGTGTATGGGGCATGCTGGCAGTTTGGAATGTGGTTTTCACTGATTTGGAGAAGGGGCCTCAAAGAGGAGAGTGGGTCTGAAGTTGTGATTTAGATGAAGAGAAACTTGTCAGGTAAGCTTGAACAATAGTTAAACAAAACTTGGGGAGGTGAGAGAGAAAATAGGCGCAAGAGAGCACATGGTGCGCTGCCTGTTGGCTGTAGTCTTGCAGGAAGTGAGAGCAGTGTGGCAGCGCTGGCTTCCCTAAAGGGATGGAAAAATCCAGTTGAACTTGTTCTCCTTTGCCCTTAGGACATGACCTGGGACATCAAATATAAGACCGTCCGCTGGAGCTTTGTGGAATCTTTAGAGCCCTCCCATGTTGTTCAAGTTCGCTGTTCAAGTATGGTGAACCAGAGCAACATGTACGGCCAGGTCACCGTGCGCATGCACACCCGCCAGGTAGAGTCTTTTCCCAGCTTTTCTCACTCTCGGCTTGGGCACCTCCCTCTAGAGTGCTGGGTATCATTGCCCAGGACTGTAGACACTAACAAAAGGTACACTGTGGTCTGTCTTCCTTGCTGTGCCACTGTCCCCTCCCCACTGTTACATGTTGGCTCTACTAAGACGTGTGAAGATATTCTCTCCCGCCTTCCTGGTGTTTTTTTTAATTTCCTTTTCTATTTTTTGGCATCAGAGAGAATGACATTTTTTTTTTTTTTTTTTCTAAGACATGGTCTCATTCTGTCACCCAGGCTGGAGTGCAGTGATGCGATTGTGGCTCACTGCAGCCTTAACCTCCTGGGCTCAAGCAATCCTCCCACTTCAGCCTCCCAGGTAGTTGGGACTTCAGAGACACACTACCATGCCTGGCTAATTTTTGAATTTTGTAGAGATAGGGTCTTGCCATGTTGCCCAAGCTGGTCTCAGACTCCTGGGCTCAAGTGATCCGCCCACCTTGGCCTCCCAAAGTGCTGGGACTATAGGCATGAGCCATCATGCCCGGCTCCTTCTTGGTCTTAACTCCCCCCTCTCTTTGCCCCCTGTCAAAGAACTTGTAAGAGTAAAGTGTCAGTAGTTGATTAGATAGGCCTAGATTCAGAATTCTGAGATAATTTTTTTCTGCCCATTAAGATTTTTTTTCTGGTTGGGCACACTAACTTATGCCTGTAATCCCAGCACTTTGGGAGACCATGGTGGGCAGATCACTTAAGGTCAGGAGTTCAAGACCAGCCTGGCCAACATGTCGAAACCCTGTCTATACTAAAAATACAAAAATTAGCCCGGCATGATGACGTGTACCTGTAGTACCAGCTACTGAGGAGGCTAAAGCAGGAGAATCGTGAACCTGGGAGATGGAGGTTGCAGTGAGATGATATCACACCACTGCCCTCCAGTCTGGGCAACAGAGCAAGACTCTGTCTCAAAAAAAAAAAGAAAAAGAAAAAGATTTTTCTTATGGTTGTTTCAAAAATGGTTGTGTGGCAGGCTGGGCCTCGTGGCTCACTCCTGTAATCACAGCACTTTGGGAGGCCAAGGTAGGTGGATCACCTGAGGTTAGGAGTTCAAGACAGGCCTGGCCAATATGGTGAAACCCCATCTCTACTAAAAATACTAAAAAAAAATCAGCTGGGCGTGGTGGCACGTGCCTGTAATCCCAGCTCCCAGCTCCTTGGGAGGCTGAAGCAAAAGAATCGCTTGAACCCAGGAGGCGGAGGTTGCAGTGAGCTGAGATCGAGCCACTGCACTCCAGCCAGGGCAACAGAGTGGGACTCTGTCTCAAAATAAAAGGTGTGTGGCAATAAAATGAACAACTCACACACCGAAAAACCTAAGAGGCCAGCTTTGCTTTCATCCTCGTAGACTCTGGCCATCTATGACCGGTTTGGCCGGTTGATGTATGGACAGGAAGATGTACCCAAGGATGTCCTGGAGTATGTTGTATTTGAAAAGCAGTTGGTAAACCCCTATGGAAGCTGGAGAATGCATGGCAAGATCGTTCCCTCATGGGCACCCCCTAAGCAGCCCATCATTAAGGTAAGGTGGCTTGAGTCCTTTAAGAGAGCTGAGGCCGTACTCATGGTCTCCTAAGCCACTCTGTTGGGTTCCACCTAGTGGTGAGAGGGGGTGATGTACCACCGGGAAAGGGAAGGCTTGGTGGGTAGGTGGGTGGGTAGGAGGAGGGATGAAGTTCTTCTGGGTTAGCCATGGACTTGTTTGGTGGGCAACTTGGCATCCTGCTCTTTCAGACGGTGATGATCCCTGGCCCTCAGCTGAAACCAGAAGAAGAATATGAAGAGGCACAAGGAGAGGCCCAGAAGCCTCAGCTAGCCTGATGGCAAAATGACTTCCGGAGTAAAGCCTGGGTAATGAGGTTGCTGGAATCTTTGAAGTCTTCCATCCCTATCATGCAATAGAAAGAACTACCTTTGTTCTCTCCCATCCTGCTCAGGTCTTTTCAGCAGTCTCCTCAACAACCATGCTGATGGCTGGGCCCTAGTAGGTGGCAGGTATAACAGGGCCACGGACCTGGCCCTGTTATACCTGTTTAAATTGTATGTCTAGCTTCTGAGTCTAGATGAAAGACAGCATGTTTCAGAGAACATTGGATACCAGTTTTTCCCACAGCAGGGACTTTGAGAGAGAGAACCAGCAGCATCCTCTTTGTAATCACAGGGCAGGGATCAGAGTTTGAAATAAAACACTGTCAGAGTGTTGGAAAAATTTTGGTGAGTTCTGTACATTTTCCCTGGTTTAGGCTGCGAGTAGACCAGCCTTCAAATGGCAGAAGTGGAAGATGAGCCTACTTGTGAGTGATGGGATTTTAAGGAAATCCATACTTGGAAGGAATAATTCGTGTTTATAAGATATTTAAGAGGGCCTTTTTCGTATACTGACTCACTGATGAATCAGCATTTAAGTTTTATGGAAAAATATAAAGAAATAATTTATCCCTCAGCCTTTGATTGTGTTCTTAATTATTAACTGTATCAGTAAGCATCAGGGGAGGCAGGGGCCATGGATAGGTTGTTACATTTGGAAAATTAATCTGCAGTACTTGGTACCCTGATTTCTAACACCACTTGGAGATGGGGACTCTTCTTTCCCACCCAGTATCAAAGGTGAATGTACAAGAGTATGAACCTGTGTAGAGGAAAATAGGCCAGCCCTGCCTTGTTTCTTAGCTCCAGATGGGCTATTAGAAGGGTGTGGGACCTCACGTGGCCATGTGTCCTGGGTCATCTGAACGTGACAAGAGAAATAACTTTGTTTTGTTTTTTAGAGACGGAGTCTTGCTCTGTTGCCCAGGCTGGAGTACGGTGGCACAATCTCAGCTCACTGCAACCTTTGCTTCCCAGGTTCAAGCTATTATCTTGCCTCAGCTTCCCAATTAGCTGGGACTACAGGCATACGTCACCACGCCTGGCTAATTTTTTTTTTTTTTTTTTTTTTTTAGTAGAGATGGGGTTTCACTATGTGTTGGCCTGGCTGGCCTCGAACTCCTGACCTTAGGTGATCTGCCCAGCTTGGCCTCCCAAAGTGCTGGGATTACAGGCGTGAGCCACTGCGCCCAGCCATTCTTCTCTTTCTCAAGCTTAGAATTTTCTTTGAAGCAGTCTGTTACTTGAAGTAAAGATTAATCTGTACTGACCTTGTCCTGAGAGTAGAGTCCAAAGAACCTGGAATCTGGTCAAGGATAAATAACCTAACTCTCCAGTCTCTATAAAGCTACTATCAGCAAAGTAGCAAACCGGGCTTCACTAGGGAAGATTGATGTTTTTACAGCAACTGGTAAGTGGTTTTTTGTTTGTTTGTTTTTGAGATGGAGTTTCACTGTTGTTGCCCAGGATGGAGTGCAATGCTGCGATCTCTGCTCACTGCAGCCTCCACCTCCCAGGTTCAAGAGGTTCTATTTTCCTACCTCAGCCTCCCAAGCAGCTGGGATTACAGGCATGCACCACCACACTGGCTAATTTTGTATTTTTAGTAGAGACGGGGTTTCACCATGTTGGCCAGGCTGGTCATGAACTCCTGACCTCAGGTGATCCACCTGCCTCGGCCTCCCAAAGTGCTGGGATTACAGGCGCAAGCCACCACTCCTGGCCTGTTAAGTGTTAACTATGGAAATAAAGATATATATGCTTAGGGAAGAGGCAGCCCTGGTGTCTCTGGTCAACCACTCCCATGCTACTTAGTTCCAACCCTTTTGGCTTAAAGCGTGTATTAGTTTGCAGCATTACTGCCTGAGTGAGGTTTGGCCACATCCTATTTGCCTGAGCCCTGGCTTAAGGCAAAACGAGAAGGGAAGTGCTTTGAGCAGGACCCACATCCAGGGAGTATGGAGGAAGGGGAAATAATCCTCACAGGGTAGGGAAGCAAAGAAACAAAAAAACACACACTTAGTAGGCAAACGATACATTGATTCCTTTGAATATGTAAAAACAGTGCTTCAAATAAGCTGTTTCATCCCACTCCCCTGGATATCTCAGGGTTCTCTAGATAATCCTAAATAGCAGCTAAGCAGTAGCTGCCACCAGAGAGCCAGTGGATGAATGCCATTTCCATTTCCCCTTGGGACTAAATCCAGCTGAGCAAATGGGCCCCAGATGTGAGGGGCTGGCTAGAAGGACCAGGCACAGACCATCTGCAGTGTCAGCACTGACCTGGGCACTGGCAGAGCATTAGCCAGATAACCCAAAGTCCCAGACTGTAGTGTTAACTACCTTCAGCTTTGGAACAGGCATTGTTCTTTCCTTATCTGTCTTCTGTTACTGTTCAGAAATGTTAAAAAAAAAAAAAGATAATAATCATTATGAGTAAGCTAGAACCAACTGCAGTGTCAAGAAAAAGCGTTCTTTATTTCCACCCCCCCCCCCGACATGGTTTATTTCACAAGAGTGGGTTTGGTGGCAACTTTGCTGTTTCCGGCTAGACCAGACTCAATGGAATTGTTTTGGGGTGCACAGCAAAATCCCCATTAGCTCAGAAGCTGTAAGGCTAACTAGCCAGAGCCCAGGACAACACCACACTTAAGTTACTGCTCTAAAAGCCCAGGATAAGGTCCCTAGGTAAGGGAATGAGGACATTTGGTCCCCAAAAGAGAGTGGGTTACTCCATTCCTCTGTTCCCTTTTGGAAGTGGAGTACTTTATTACTTTCTCTGTGAAGTCCCATAACCACCCAGCATATTAACATGCAGACTAGATGTTGCATCTCTTTTTTTCCCTTTGAGTATTTGGTCTCCCTGTTTCGTCTTTTTCTCCCCATGAATGACATCAACGTCTATACTGTTAGAGGATGTGATTTACTGCCATCTTAGTGCCCCTGTCAAGCTCTACCATCTCTAGCTGCCACCTTCCCCCTCCCCCACCTCCGTTTGCCAATCTTGGGACTTCTTTGTATGTTTTCTCCTTCCTCATTTCCCTCTGGTATTATCATCTAATCCCAGCACTTTGTAATCTAGTACTGCTTAAGCAAGGGTAGCTGAACTGTTGAGAGAAGGAAGCTGAGCCAAGAGAGAGCTCCCTAAGAAAGAAGGCTTTGTCTTCACACAGTGCCCTTTCCCCGGCCCTCAGGCTTCTAACTTGCCCCACTGCACTCCTCTTTCAGAGGGCAGAAGTGGAGTTCTGGCTGTATACAGGACTGCCTTTCTCAAGCTCCTCTGAAAGGAGATTGATGTGTCCTCTTGCTACTGAGCAAGTGATTTGGGTGGGAGGGGGATTCTTGCATCAGAATCAGAGATTCCTCTTGACTCCAGTTGCATTGACAAAAGAGAGGGATCCTGTTGATGGCAGTGCTGAAAAGCTAGGGGGAGGCAAATGAGCCAGTGAGGTGAGCTCTGGAGACTGGTGAGAGCTGGGGCAGGAAGAGGGGGAGACCCCCTAAAAAACTAGCAGGAGGCACACAAGGATGTCTGGAAGGAAGAGCTCCTTTGACTGTGGGGAGGACCTGGGGAAATTGCTTTCTTCTGTGTTCTCTGTCTCTGAAGCGGCTTTGGATGCCAGGTGCTGAAATGGATGTTAGTGTGCCTGGTTGTTTCTGCTTCA
Source organism: Sapajus apella (assembly GCF_009761245.1). Taxonomy (NCBI): domain Eukaryota; kingdom Metazoa; phylum Chordata; class Mammalia; order Primates; family Cebidae; genus Sapajus; species Sapajus apella. Next base: position 5,644,841 of record NW_022436952.1, on the reverse strand, counting down.
GCAGTCAAGCAGGGCAGGTATGAGAAGCAATAAAGCAGAAACAGGAGATTCAAAGTCAAAATGACAAGGTCCTTAAGGCATTTCAGGCGCCTATTTTGAGTCATTTTAGCTTTTCCTCCAATTTATCTTCAATTAAATGGCTCCTCAGCTTCCTATGGTGGACTCTATAGCCTTCTGTGGTCCACTGTCCCTATGTTGTCAACGCCTTGTATTGTTTAGTTTCTTCTTAAAAAAAATGCTCCATCGTAGACTTCAGAGAATTCAGGGTCTCCCCATGAGAGAAGGTAGGCTGGCCACAGCTGACTTCCTTTCATCCCTGACACTGGCTTTGCGGTAAGTGTCCAGACTTGGGTGGTTTGTGTTGTGAGTACCGTAGATGAATGGGAGGAGTCCTTAGAAGCAGTGTCCAATCTTTGTTTCCTCCAACAGGAAGAAAAATTAGAAATAAAGACCGGGTGGGCCTTCCCATTGGTGTCCAAACTGTATCCTTTTCATACAGTTCGTCTTTGGGATGAGTTGACTTCTGGTCTCAAGGAGGGGAAGTGACCAAGCTGTCTTTGGTTCAGCTCTTTGGGAACCCTTGGGCTTGGGAAGGGCCTTGGCTCCTGAAAGCTAGCTCTGTGTTTGACCTCACCTAAGAAGGCTGTTACTCCCAGTCCCAAGGATAGACCGTTGGAGGGGTGAATTCTTCACACTGAGCTTCCAAAACCATTTGGCCTGGGTCTTCAGTTAAGGAGGAAGACTGAGACTCGGCTTCATGGAGACTTGGCTCTGGGGCTAAGCTGGTCCTTGACTCAAGCCCTGAAGAGCCTTGTAGTTCTCTGACACCTTCTAGAGTGGAAGTACTGGCTGGCCTGCTTACCTTGGGGCAAAGGATTTTGCTTACCGGAAGGAAGTGGTCCAGAGGCCCATGGACTAAAAGGCATAGTGGTTTTTCAGGAGCTGTGGGGAAAAATTCTGTTTGAGTTGCTGTTAAAGCCAGGAGGCCAGATTCCTCAGTTGGGACTCCAGTTTCCTCCCCAGGACAGATGTCTGCCATGGTGCCCTTTATTTTATTTCCTTCTGGATCTGTGATTTCCCATTGGCATAGCTCTGCCATCCTGCTCCCCATGCTGCCTGCTCCCTGGGGGCTGACTTTGAGTTGGTCGGGGTTCAGAGCACCTGACTGGAGCAAGAGCCCCCCTGAGCCTGTGCCTTCCCGAGGGCAGACTGCCTCCTGTTCTCTGGGCTTTCCTGCTGCTTTTGAGAAGTGTTCTTCAGTCCCTCCAGGACCTGCCTTCTGAAGGAACATCTCTCCTTGCCGTTGTGATTCTCGTTCCACCTCCTGTTCCAGTCCCCCTTCCTCTGCTGCTCCTCCACCTGCCTCCCAAGGGCAGATCTCTGCTTCCTTGGCGGAGGGAGCCTCTTCCACTTCCCACGGACACACTTCCGCCACGCTGGTCTCCACACTGCCTGCTGCCTCAGAACTGCTGCTGTCAGAAGCATCTGGGGCTGGCTGTAGGGACCGTCCCCTGCCATCTTGACTCTCCCAGGGACACACAGCCTCCTCCTGCCTGAAGTCTGCCATCTCTGACTTTTTCTGAACTGGCACACCTTTGGGTTCTGAATTTTCTGGGGCTCTGCCTTTCTCTTCTTGAGAGTCCCCTTTTCCATCCTGTCTTGACACCTCTTTGACAGGGATTCTTTCAGTCACTTCCCAGGGACAGGTCTCGGCCTTGGCACTGCTGTCAAGTTTATACACGCTTGCATCAGGAACATCCCATGGGCACACGTCAACGGCTCTGCCCCCCGTGCTGACCAGTCTCTGGGAGCTGGCTTTAGGTTGGTCAGGGCACTGTCTGTCTGGGTTGGAAAAGGAACCTGCTGGGGCACTGCTCTCCCGTGGACAGACAGATTGTAGCTCATTGCTTGTTTTTTCCCCATCTTCAGGAGTGGATTTTTCTGTGTTTGAAGCTGGAGCTTTTTCTTGGGTTATATGTTCTGAGAAGGAGCCTGTCTTTGCGTCTTGTGTCAGGTCCCCCTTCTCTGTTGCTTCCAAGGAATGTCCCTCTGCCACTTCACTACGCATGCTGGTGGGCAAGTCTGAGATCTTGGGGGCCCAAGCAGGGGATTCCCTCAAGTCCTGGTTCTCCCAAAGACAAATAGCTTCCTGTTCTTGACACAGTTTTGTCATCCCTTTTGATAGGTCTTCTCCCAGGGAAGTAAGTCCCCCCTTTTCTAGAGCTTTCTCCCTCTGCTCTGCTGATTCACTCCCTGTCTCTTCGTCCAATCCTTTCCCAATAGTCCCTTCATTCCGCTCCCAGGGACAGATCTCGGCTTTTTCACTGGTAGCAGCTTCCTGCGCTTCCCAGGGACACACCTCAGCAGGCCTGCACCCCACATGGTCCAGTTCCTCGAACTCAGCTTTTGGTCCATCAGCATCCAGAGTATCTGAATGCTGAGAGGAGGCCCCTGGACCCACCCTCCCCCAGGGACAAGCAACCTCCCACTCTGGGGTTGGCTTCTGTGGCTTCTCTGGAGCAGTAACAGCTATCTCCCTGGGGGGAAGAACTGCAGAAGCCTTTACTGTATCATTTGGGGATTTCCTAATGTCCTTGACTCCCACAGCGCTTTCCTCCCCTGCTCCAGCACCCACCTCCCAGGGACAGATTTCTGCCTTCCCAGCAGTCAGGATTTCCTCCACATCCAAAGGGCAAATGTTGGCAGCGCTGCTTCCCATGCTGCCTGACATCTGGAGAAGGGTTTGGGGTCTCTCTGTGTCTTGAGGACGTGGTTGTGGTGAGAAGCTGCCAAGGTTCGTACTCTCCCACGGACAGACTGCTTCCTGCTTTTGGATCTGCCCTGCAGGCTTTTCCCAAGCTGTGACATCTTGTATTTCTGATTTTCCAGGCATTTTCTCCTTGTCCTTTTGAGATTCTCCTCCTCTTGGTGCTTGTGCTGATGTCCATTCCTCTCTTGTTCTTTCATTTACCTCCCAGGGACAGATTTCTGCCTTGGCAGGTGTTGCTTCCTGTGCCTCCGGCCTGAGATCTTCCTGTGGACACACCTGTGTTGCTCTGCTTCCTCCATTGCATAGGAACTGGCCACCGGCTTTGGATGAGGAATTGTCTAGACATGGGCTGGAGTGCCCAAGGACTGTCCTCTCCCAGGGACACACCGACTCCTGCTGTTGACTTAATTTCTGCCCTGCTTTCACAGTTTGTTCCCCCATCTCTCCAAAGCTTCCTCTTCTGGAGGCTTTTTCCTTTTCTTGGAGAGATTCTCCACCTGTTCCCAGATTCAGTGTTTCCTGCCCCATCACCTTATCAGCCAGCTCCCAGGGACAGATCTCTGCTTTCCCGACAGCAGGAGCATCTCCTGCCTCCCAGGAACACACTTCAGCAATGCCACTGCCCAGACTCCCTGAACACTGTGAGCTTCCTGGGGTCTGAATTGAGACTGCTGAGGGGCCCCGGAAATCTGTACTCTCCCATGGACAAAGAGACTCCAAGTCTCCACCCAGTTTCTGTTCTCTCCAAAAGGTTGCTTTCCTGGTTTTCTGCTTTTCCTGAGAGAGATCCTTTACTACCTCTTGGGCTGGTTGCCCGCCCTCACCTCTTTCACTTGCCTCCCAGGGACACAGCTCCGCCCTGGCGATGTCAGGTGTATGAGTGTCTGGGCCAGCAGCTTCCCCCGCAGGCTTCTCCACCTTCCTGGCCTCCACACTGCCCCCTGCCTCAGATCTGTCTCTGATTCTGCCAGCGTCCTGAGGAGCTGACCCAGGGAACAGACCTCCATGATCGGCACTCTCCCAGGGACACACAGCTTCCTGCTCCCTCACCAGCCTCTCTGGTCTTTTCCTCATCATGGCAGCCACATCGGTGGGCTCTGATTTTCCTGGGGCCCCCACCCCCTTTTCTTGGGAGTCACCTGGGTCTTGTCTTAGTGCCTTCAACTCAGGGGCTCCTTCACTCATCTCCCAGGGGCAGATTTCGGCCTTGCTACCACAGTCCGGCTGACGCGTTTCTAATTCAGTGATCTCCCAGGGGCATACCTCTGCCACCCTGTGGTCAGCACTACCCAGGGGCTGGAGGCCAGCTTTGGGCAGTTCCTGCACCCTCACAGGGGCTTCTTTTGATTGCTCGACATTTTTGTCCCTAGAAACTTGCCTCAGTGTGGCAAGCCCTGTTTTACCTGCTGTCTCAGCTTTCCGCTCCCCTAGACCCTGGGGCGTCCTTCTGTCTCTGTCCTCTTGTTCCCTGCTGCCCTCCCGTTGACAGACTTGGAGCATCCTGCTGGTGTGAGCGTTCTGTTGGTTCTGGAGGGACTCCTCGTCATCGCAGGGGGCAAGAGCAGCCTGCTTACTCACCGCCTTGGGCCGGCCTAGCCTGGGCGATCGGGAGGGTGCCCCCACACTGTCTCCCACAGCCCTGCCGTTCTGCCCCTCAGGACTCTCCTCCACACTCCCCTTCTCTCTGTAGGTGCTCCGGGAGCGGGTCAGAGCTCTGATCGCCAGCCCCAGGCTGTGCATGGAACCCTGCTGAACAGGGGCCTTGAGACTGTGGGATTTTGGGAAGATCTTGGACCGGTCTTCGCCCACGTCGTTAGCTTCCTTCTGGAGGTGCGCGTCCTCAGTGTCCATCTTATTCTCCCCAGCCCTGCTTTTCTCTACTGCAACAGAGAGGGCCCTCCAGAGCCTGGCCCGAGCGGGGGCAGGGGAAGGGTGGCCACGCTCTGGCCCTGAGGGTCCTTCCTGGGCCACATTTTCTTTCTTGACTGGCAGTTCTGTGTTCTCCCAGGGGCAGATGTAGGTGAGTAAGTTGGGGCTTTGGGGGGCTACTGGGACTGGTGCCAGGGTGGGGGCTGGGGTTGGAGCTAGAGCTGGCAGCAGGGCTGGAGCCAAGGTGGAGGTGGGAGAGAGCATCCTTGGCTCTCCCAGGCAGGCCCCAGACAGGGCCAAGATGGGAGTGGAGACCTGGTGCCGGATGGGTGGGTGAGGCAGCCTCCTCCCAGCCTCCTCGTGAAGCCTCCCAGAGGCATGAGAGCTGTCCATGCTGCTGCTCTTGGCAGGGGAAGGTGGAGCTGACAGAGGGGGCCGTCGAGGCTGCTCCAGCCTCCGGGCCGATGGCCTCCGCACCAGGCTGGCCATGGCTGCCTCGGCCTTCTTCCGCTCCTCCCGCTCCTTTGCTTGCCGGTAGGTCTCCTCCAGGTAGGCCTGGCTGGCCATGAGCAAGGCCTTTTCCCTGGAGCCGGCCACACTGAGCGACTTCTGCAGAGGGGCGGGCCGGGCTCTGGGGAGCCTCTCTCCCACTGTCAGGTTGTGGGCGCTGGCCGACCTGAAGCCCAGGGCAGGGGGCCCGTCCGCCGACTCCCGGCTCTCTGTCCGAGAGGCCTTCTTGGCCAGCTTCCTCCTCAGCAGTGAGTCCAGAAGAGGCGGGTCCTGCTCCCTGCGCTGGTCGTAGGTGCTGCGGGACTTGCGAGCCGGTGTCCCCTCGGGTTCCTGGAGGCTGGAGCTGAGGAGCCGGCGGCGGGAGGAGCCAGGCAGGCTGCCGCGGCCCGGGGAGCCCGAGTCCCGGGAGTGCCGCCTGGCCAGGGCCTCGGGGAATTCCGCCAGGTACCTGATGAAGGAGCGGCCCAGCCCCTGGCGTGAGCTGCCCCGCTTCTTGGGCAGGTGGGGGTTGTTCGCAGCCATTTCCTTGGTCTTGTGGACCTCCAGCTGGGCATAGAGCTTCTTTAGCTCGTTCTGTGGGGCGACAGGAAGGAAAGCAGGGCTGCAGGTGAGCTCCCTCCATTCCCTGGCTGGCTGGCCCTCCGCCCTTGCGTAGACCATTTTCCCTGGGGGATCTCTTTCCATCAAGCTGTATCTCTTCCCTGCTTCTAAAACTCTCAGAATTCACCTCTTTGTTCACCTGTGAGATCAGTTGCCGACCTGAGTCCCAGCCAGATGCAGTCAGCTCAGAGGACTCAGGTGTACTACCTTCTCTGGGCATTGTGGTCGGGTGGGAAGTCAGTAGCTTGGGGGACACTCAATGTGCTGTGTGCCCGGAGGCTGTTTTCATGACCCCTCTGAGCCTCTGCATTTCCTGTAAAGCAGTGTTACCTGGGTGACCAGTGTTACCTTCCTTAAGAGCATTATATGAGATTGAGACTAGTGGGTGTGAAATGTGGTGTTCAGGTGTAAATGATGGAACGGGGGCTTTAAAAGTCTTCTGATCTGGGTTTCTCCCAAGGCCAGACAGGGGCTGCAGACTGGCTTGTGTTCCAGAAAGTGGAGAGCTAGGGGTGGAGTTGCCCCTCCATACTCCCTGGCCCTTCAGCTGGATTGGGGTCTCAGGAGGCAGGACAGGCAGACCTCAGAGGGGTGAGGACACAAGGCGGAAATGGGCAGGGGCAGTTGGGATAAGGAAGGACTCGGGAGATGTAAGGACTCGCTTTGTGAGCCTGCAGACAAGTCAGGTGTGGAGGGAACCCCAGTAGAGGTGGAGGGGATGGAGAGAATGGCTTCCCATGATGGTTCCTAGAGCCTGGATTGTATAAAACAATGGGCTTAGACTCAGCTCTCTTTGTATGTTACCCACTGAGCCTCTTATTGGGGTTCTGGTGACTATAATGATATCCTTGAGGACAGAAACGAGAATAAACATGCTCTTCCAGTGTAGACCCAGGAAGAACTTCCTCTCTCTAAGACCTGCCAGGTCCAGGGAAATGGGGATCCTGGTGGCCACTGCCTAATCTACCCAACCCCACAGATGGTCCTAGGGTCACAAACCATCCTGCTTTGCTGGGGGCTAAGGTTTTTTTTTTTTTTTTTTTTTTTGGAGACAGAGTTGTGCTCTGTCACCCAGGCGGGAGTGCAGTGGCACGATCTCAGCTTACTGCAGCCTTGACTTACCAGGCTCCAGTGATCCTCCTCCCACCTCAGCCTCCTGAGTAGCTGGGACCACAGACACACACCACCACGTCCAGCTAATTGTGGTATTTTTAGTAGAGATGGGATTTCATCATGTTGGCCAGGCTGGTTTTAAACTCCTGGCCTCAAGTGATCCACCTGTCTCGGCCTCCCAAAGTGTTGGGGTTACAGTCATGAGCCACCATGCCCGGCCAGCTGAGGGGTTTCTTAGTCTGCCCCCACCTGATGCTCCTGCTGAGTGAGAGTGGAGGACACGAGGGAGTAGGTCTCCACTCTCGGCCCTGCCTGTAGCTTGCCACATGGCCTGGGCTTCTGGCATCTGGTTCTGGGGCTTTGGGGTTTTCCCACTTGGGTGTGTGTGGCCTCCTTTGAACAGAGTCAGGGGAATCAGTTTCAGGCAGTGGTGGAGAAGGGAGAGAGCAGGTCTTGGAGGGAAGAGGACTTGCAGTGGCACACAGCCCAGGTGGCAGGGCCCAGGGCTCCCTCTGCTCCATTCCTAAAAGCTAGCATTAAAAGGAGGCGGGGAGGGTGACACATACCCGAATGTCTCCAGGGTCCAGGCTGCGCTCACTCCAGGCTGAGGCGATGCTGCTGCCGAGGTAGGAGCCCGAGTGCTGCAGTTCCAGCTCATCCTCGTACACCTCATCCACCATCTCCTCCCGGGGAGGAGCCCCCAGCTTCCAGAACTGGCAGGGGCGCATGTGAGTGGGAGTAAGACTCACCCTGGTTCCCTGTCCACTCCTGCTCTCACCTGCCCTGGGGAATGTGTCTTTACTTGGTGACGCTTCACCCCTTCTCTGATTTGGAATTCTGGGGGTCTTTAGAGTTTGCTCCCGTCATCCTCCCTGACTCTAGCTCAGAGAGCGGGGTAGTTTCAAGTTCCCGACCCTGCAATTCCTAGCCTGGTCCTTCAGCTCCCCCATCTCTCCCTGTGTACCTGCTTCTGAGTAGATTATCAGAGTGTGCCAATCTTCCAGCTGCAGGAGAGAGCCTCTCCAGCTCTGGTTCTTCTTTCCCTTGCCCAGGAACTGGAAGCAGAGAGCATCCCCACCCAAGTGGACTCCTAGCTTAGGGCCCCTGGCACTCTGCTCACTCACCCAGCACTTTCTGTCGTCCTCACCCTGGCCTGCAGAGGGCGCTGCAGGACAGCAGATCCACAGCACCCCTGACAGAGGGGCTGGGGTCTGCCTCACGGGCAGGAGGGGAAGACCTCACCTTAGGGATGAAGATCAGAGCCAGTGTGGCCGTGACTGTGCTGTGGGTGTGGAAGAAGAAGAGGAGGAGGGTCCAGTCTGGGTGCAGGGAGGGAACCAGCACAAACCTGGGGGAGGGATGGGGGGAGGTCATAACTGCAGGCGGGAGTGGCCTCTGCTGCTTCACCTTCTCACTAGCATTTCACCCCAGCCCCAGCCCTGATCCCCTTAGGACAAGGAGGCATTCTGCCCTCTTCTGTCCTCTCCAGGATTTAGGTCCCACCTCAATCCCATTAATCCCCACCTCCAAGAGGCCTTCCCAGACTACTCCAGCTCACTGTCTTTGGCTGTGTATATATAGCACAGACGTGTGCTTCGGACTCTTAGGCCCACTCTGTGGGTTAACTCTGCCTCCACCCCGTCCTTACCGACACACAGCAGCCTGCTGCTCTTATGGCTGAGGAGTGAGGGCAGAAGGCAGGGAGGACTGAGCAAGCGTGGGAAGGGGTATGTTAAGTGCTGGAGGGGTTCTTTGGGAGGGGTAAGGAGTTAGGAGGAAGGTACTTGTCCTCCTCTTGTGTGTCGGGGGCCTCCTCACATGGGCCAGGCCTGGAGTACAGTACAGTAGGGACATCTGGGGGGTAGGGAGAAAGCTAGAAGTGGGGACCTTCCTCACCATGTTGAGACATAGCAGTGTCACCAGGAAGCATAGCAGTGTCACCAGGATGGCGTGGGATGGGAGAGGTGAGAAGTGGTGTTACGAGTGGAAGGGAGCCAGGCATGGTGGCTCACGCCTGTAATCCCAGCACTTTGGGAGGCCGAGGTGGGCAGATCACAAGGTCAGGAGTTCGAGACCAGCCTGACCACCATGGTGAAACCCCGTCTCTACTAAAAATACAAAAATTAGCCAGGCGTGGTGGCGAGTGCCTGTAGTCCCAACTACTGGGGAGGCTGAGGCAAGAGAATCGCTTGAAACTGTGAGGCAGAGGTTGCAGTGAGCCAAGATGGCCCCACAGCACTCCATCCTGGGCTACAGAGAGAGACTCCATCTCAAAATGTAAGAATGGAAGGGGCTGTGGTTGGTAGGTGGGTCGGTCCTCACCTGGCCGTGTGGAAGGCAGCGGAAAGCAGCAGCTCGTTGTGCAGGGCGATGCCCATGTAGCGTGGCTCGTGGAAGGTGGAGAGCACAGCCCGCGTGGCGTAGCACAGGAAGCTGCCCCAGCACAGCAGCAGCAGCTCAGCTGCAAGGAGGCGGGAGGGAGAGAGCCGGCACTGCCTCAGCACCGTGCCATCCCTTTCTCAGAAGGATATGCTAGGGGTAGCCTGGGCCAGGGGTCTGGGGACAAGGCAGGAGAACCAGAACAAGAGGACCCCAGGAGGCTGAGAGTCAGGGACGAGCGTGAGGCCGGGCTCAGCAGAAGCAGCTCACCCACAACCATGATGTAGTCCCAGCGGTCGTGGTGACAGAGGTAGAAATGGCGGCCAGTGGGAGTGTGGCCTCGGATCACCAGAGGTGCGTGCTGGATGCCTCGCTCCAGGGCGCCCACAGTCCACACAACCAGGAAGCCCAGCACAGGTAGCAGGAGCAGCCCCAGGCGCCGCAGCAGCCGCCCGCTGCTCAGAAGGGTGCTCCGCTGGGCCGTTCGAGACAGAAACAGCTGCAGCACTCTGCGAGGGTTAGAATACATAGGGTTGGCCTTGTGCAGTGGCTCACGCTTGTAATCCCAGCACTTTGGGAGGCTGAGGCGAGCGGATCACGAGGTCAGGAGTTCGAGACCAACCTGGCCAATACAGTCAAACCCTGTCTCTACTAAAAATACAAAAATTAGCTGGGTGTGGTGGCACGCCTGTAATCCCAGCTACTCGGGAGGCTGAGGCGGGAGAATCCTTGAACTGGGGAGGCAGAGGTTGCAGTGAGCAGAGATCACACCACTGTACTCCAGCCTGGGTGACAGAGCTAGGCTCCACCTCAAAAAAAAAGAAAAAAATGAATACACAGGGTAGATGGCAGGGACCTGGGAGGACCACGGAGAGGGAGCCAGTGCCCTGGCTTCTGTCCCTTGCTGCCCTCCCCTCCACACAGGTACTTGTCCTTCCATCCTTTTCATGGTTTGCTGCCTCTTGCTACCCGCCCAAAAGTTACATGGAGGAGAAGGCTGTGGTGATGGGGGTTGTACTTGGGGGCACAGGGGAGTGGGGCTGGCACGGGTCTGGCTTTGAAAAACGGCATTCCATGAGTGAGCTGGGGTGGTCTGGGATGAGCAGCATGAGAGCAAGGTCTGCCCAGGCCATACCTGTAAAGCTTGAGTATGACGGTGCCGTAGACGATTGCAAAACCCAGCAGCCGCACCCAGCGAAGGGCGATGCAGCGGAATACACTGGGCTTGAAGCACAGGATGAAGACCTGGTGGGAAGGGGCAAAAGTCTCTGCTCTCCACGGTGCTTCTGCTGCAGGCAAGGCCCATGCTAAGCTCATTGTGGATCCTCCCAACAACCCTGAAATAGAGGCATCACCACCTTCATTCTGCAGAGGAGCAGCTGAAGTGTCAAAGAGGCTAGGTAACTTGCCCTAAGTCACTCTGCAAGTCACAGAGCTCTTTTAAGCCTGGGGCTCCAGAACTCACAGACCAGCTTGCCATTTGTGGGTATGAGTAGGGGAAATCTGAGGTCTCTGAATCCCCTCCAGAGGGCAGAGAATAGGAAGGGTTCTGGGGCTATAGGGGATGCTGGAAGGTAGGGCCAGCCTCTGGCCACAGACTCACAGGAAAGTAAAGCAGCAGGAATCCAAAAAGGATGGTTTCCAGCAGGACCACTCCAGATGCCCAGATCCTCTGTGAAGCAAGGAGAGAGGCATGTCAGCAGAGCCTGGACGATGGTGCCGGAGGCTCTCGGGCCCTGAGCTAAGGCTTCACCCTGTAACACTGGCTCTGCCCTCTCTGCCCACAGTCACACCCCCACTGTCACCACAGGCTCAGCTCCGCTGGCACTAAACCTGGCTAAGGCCGAGGTTTCACATCATTCCCACACATCCCTGTGTTCTCCCCTTCCCGCTCAGGGCCTTGCTGCAGACCTCGGCTCAAATAGAGGCTGCTGAAGCTGGAAGGGATCTCATGCGTTCCTCAAGCACTGGGTCAGGCTGCTCCCTTGCCTAGAATCAGGTACCCCTTCTGGGCCCAGTAAGTGTCCAGTTAACCTTCAAGCTTGGCTCATGTCACATCCAGAATGTCTTTCCCATGCCATCTCAGGCAGGATGACTTTCTGTGAGCTCCCACAGCAATGGATAGACACCTCCATCTTTGCCCATCTCACTGTACTGTCATTTTCTTTACATGTCTGCTTTCTCCATTAAACTGGGAGCTCTGTGCGGGCCCAGATCACTTCCTCTTGAGCCTAGGCAGTGTTTTGCTTAGAGTAGATATTCAACTAGTGTTTATGAATCAAGTTCAATGCCCTTATTTTACAGATGAGGAAGCAAGTCCAAGGTGGAGAAATCACTTGCATAATGCTGCATAGTGAGTTGGATTTAGAATCAAGATTAGAACGTATTTCTTCTAAATTCTGGTCTTAGGTAGTCTCAGGTCTCCAGTTGAGATGGGTTGGACCCATGTGCATGAGGTGTGGGGCCTTCCTTGCCTTGTTCCGGCGGCAGCGGTAGGAGACCAGCATGCTCAGGAAGATGGCCAGCATACAGCAGGCCTGGCAGGCCAGCACAGTGGCCCGCAGCGCCACGGCCTCTTCCACCAGGCACGGTGTGGCATCCATGCAGCTGCTGCAGCCCTCAGGACATGGCAGGCACCGCAGCAGTCTCCCAGATCTGCCTTCGGGGGACCCGAATTGCCCGGTACTCTGGAAGGCACTGTCCTCTAACCCTATAAAGAACAAGATTGGTGCAGGGAGAGCGGCCCAGCTAGAGCATCCTGACATCCCAGCCTGTTCTCCTGATAGTTACCACAGCCCTCTCCCTGCTCTCCTGTGATCTAGGGCTCCAGGGACAAGTGGGAATGGGTGCTTCCTTGGGAGGGCAGGGTACCAGGAAGAGGTGACACCAAGCTAGGGCTCCTTGAGAGGCCAACTTGCATCACATCTGTATGTTATGGGCTCATACTCAGAAGGTGCAGACACCCCCACACTGCACCCTGCTTGCCTCTCCTGCTTTCTCTCAACCTTCTGCTCTTGCCCCACAAGTTCCCTCCCAGGGTCTCATCCCCACCTGCCTTTCTTCTGTACCCTCCCGTCCAGCCTCTCCTGTAAAACGCATGCCCAGCCCTAATCACACTTACATACCCCCAGAGGGGCTTGCTCCGTAGAACCCAGGTCGGCATCGGCAGAGGTAGCGGCCAAGAACAAAGCCCTGACTCTCCAGGGGGACACACTGTGGGGACGACAAACACAATATGTGTTTATGTGGGGCTTTCTCTAGAAGAATATTCCCTCCTGGGAGAGATGGAGGGTTCATCTACCTCCCTATCCATGGGACTGGGGTCCACATTAGGGAATCCCTCAGGAAGCTCTCTCTAGTCCTTGCGAAGTTTTCCCTCTGTGGAAAATGTACCCTACCCTACCTCTGCTGTTGCCTCTCTTCCCAAAGAGATCCACAGCAAAGAGCATGGGGAGAAATCACCCCTTTCTTCAGACTGGCAGAGACAGGAACCTCATAGGACCCATTTCCCAGTGTCCAGCTCTTGCTAGGGCAAGATACTGGGGGAAGTGGAAGCAGGGAGAGCTCTGAGCCCAGCCACACCTTGTGTGCCTACATTCTGCTTCAAAGGGTCCCCACCAGCTTCCCTCCTTGGCACACAAATGGACTGGAAAGGCCCCCATGGAGGAGCAGCTTCTTTCATCAGGGGCCATCTGGCTTTGGCACAGGGCTGTTTTTCCCAGCCTTAATGCCAGGCTAATGCCAGGCTGGTGGGATGCCAAGGCCAGCCTTTATTCCACCTCCTCCCATTAATGTTTGCCCAGCAGGGGCCAGAGTAGACCTCAGAGCCAGGCAGGGAATATGAGCAAATGAGGTCAGATCTATTGTGGGGAATGGCTGGGAACAGACATCAGTGGCGCAAAGGAAGGGGTTAACCTTAGAAGAGTCTATATCCAGCCCCTGACCTCACCTAGAAGGGTTAGTGTGTGGTGCTTGTGAAGCTGTGGCCCAACTTCCCCTCTTTTCTGGACCACTGGACTGCACTCTGTTCCTGCCACAGTCTGCACAATTAAACAAACATGCACCCAGAGAAGTGAATGTGTCTGGGTTAAACAGTGAACTGGATGGTGGGAGTCCTTTTCTATCCCTCCACCTCTAGCTGCAGACACGTGTGCCCTGAAGAGCAGTAGGACCACCTGTGCACACAGAACAATATGCCCGCCAGCCCTAGCAGGCCACAGGGCTTGCCCTGGCTTCAGTTCAGCTCAGGAACAAGTGTGCAGTCGTTGTAACCATGGAGCGGATGAGTTCACTGGCCTCCCAGTTTCCCAGTGCTGGACCTGCATGATTACCAGCCAGTGCTCTCCATCACTGTGAGTCGCCTGCACCCAGAGCTTTGAATCTACCTGCCTCTGGCCCAGGTCCCATAGCAGTCACTGGTCCCAGGCCTCTTTGAGCTCCTTTGTTGGTTAGATTCCTCCCACACCCCAACCAGCAATTCCATTTATTTCATCAAAATGGAATATCCTTATGTAGAGAGACCAATGGAGCACCCTTTGTGGGCCAAGAGGAGCCCAGAGCTGTGTTACATGGAGAGTGTGGTCCTGGGAAGGAAAGGAGATACATAACAGAGGCTCAGGGAGGAGCCCTGGGGAGGGATCCCGGAGCACTGAGTTGTAGTGCCCCCCCATCCTCCTCATCCTTACCTGAGTGCTGTTGAGGTCACACAGGTGTGTGCTGGAGTACCAGCCTGGGCCACTTGCGCACTGATTGATGTCCACACTCTGGAGATCTACGGCCATCTGCACCTGCCCCCTACGGCAGTGAATCGCCAGTTAGGGGCACAGTGATGGATGCCAAAGTGGACATGTGTCCACTTTGGGCACTGTTGGGGCCCAGAAAACGATACTCCAAATTATGGCACTTTGGCATGCTGAGGACTTTGAACTAAAGGAGATGAGAAGGGCTCAGAAGTAAGGTCTCTCTGACCTTCCCCTGCCCTCTTATATCCCACTCCTCCTTCTCCCTGCTGAAGTGAGTTCTAGACACCAGAATTCCCCTTCCCCAAGGCAGGTCATAGAAACTAGAATCTCCCTCCCCAGAGCAAGACATAAAACCAGGAAGTATTATTCTCATCTTCCCCTGCCTTTCCGTGTAGGGGCTGGTCATAAAGAAATTCTCTGGCCTGCCTTGACTGGTAGTAAGTAGGTCATATGACCCTCATTCCAGAGGGATCCTGCCCTCTACCTGGGAGGAAGGATGCTACACAGGCCGAGAGGAAGCTGGGCAGAGAGGGCCTGGCTGTGTTTCTGCACTTGGTCTGCCACCATTAGATCGTAGCCTCTTTTGTCCAGTCACATTTCTACAGGGCTGACCATTCTTCACTGAAGCAAGACACATGGTTTTGCTCTGTTGCCCAGGTTGGAGTGCAGTGCATGATCATAGCTCAAGTGATCCTCCCACCTCATGTGACCATAGGCATGTGCCACCATGCCTGGCTAGTTTTAAAAAATTATTTTTAGTGGAGACAAGGTCTGGTTATATCGCTCAGGCTGGTCTTGAACTTCTGGGCTCAAGCCACCCTCCCGCCTGGGCTCCCAAAGTGCTGGGATTATATGTGTAAGCCACTGAGCCTCTGCCACTAGGTCTTCATTTCTGAAGGCTCCTGTGTCATGTAAATCTTTGATTAAATAGGTGGGGTGCAGTGGATTATGCCTGTAATCCTAGCACTTTGGGAGGCCGAGGGGGGTAGATCACCTGAAGTCAGGAGTTCGAGAACAGCCTGGCCACATGGAGAAACCCTGTCTCTACTAAAAATACAAAAATTAGCCAGGTGTGGTGGCTGGCGTCTGTAATCTCAGCTACTCAGGAGGCTGAGGCAGGAGAATCGCTTGAACCCAGGAGGCAGAGGTTGCAATAAGCCGAGATTGTACTACTGCACTCCAGGCTGGGCTACAGAGTGAGACTCTGTCTCAGAAAACAAACAAACAAAAACTTTGATTAAATAAATTGGTTATGCCTTTTCTCTTGTTAATCTGTCTTTTGTTTTAGAGTGTTGTGACCCTTATGATGAGTGAGGAAAGGGATAGAGATCACACTTTTCTGCCCCTACAGTCACCGGATTTGGGGACAATGCAGTCTTTGCAAACTTTAGCCCAGCACCTGTGGTGTGTATGAAGAGCATGCATGCACTCCATTTCTCCAGTGTCATGCATGTTCACTGTCTCTGTGGACAACAGTCTCTTTCCTACTGGGCTGTTCTCTCCAGCCCTCGGCTTTTTGACATCCCATCGTTTCCTGGTTTCTATCAAGGAGTAAAGGGAGGGCGCATGTCAAGACATGGCAGGAGCCAGGGCCCTGATGATCCTCTGAAGGGGATTTTCACACTTCCTCATGTATGTACACACACACAGAGATCAGCTCAGCTGCTAACCAGTTGCTCTCTCCGCCCAAGCCAGGTCTGAATTGATCACAGGAAAGGAGATATGAAATGGAGGAGCCCTGACCTGGACCAGCAGCTCCTCAGCCTCTGCTCTGGGCTGAGCTGGCAAGAAGCCAGGCTGCCTGCTGGCAGGAGGGGAACCCTACTAGGAACAATGAATGGGGGCACGGAGCTGGAGAGTGTTGATTGTTGAATGCCCTGCCATCCTAGGCTCAGTTGCTGCTCCCTTCCCAATAGGACCCTCAGTCCTTCATTCCTGTGGTTGAGGGAGGAGGTCAGTTACTGGAGGAGAATCACAACCTTCTGCATCATCAAGACAGGCAGGACAATGGGGCCTGCTCCGTGTAAGGAGATGGCCCTGGGGACTCAGCCAGCTCCTTGGCAGAAAGAGCATTGATTCCAAGCCCCCTCAAGAGTTTTCCTTTAGCCAGGTGTGGTGGCTGATGCCTGTAATCCCAGCACTTTGGGAGGCTGAGGTGGGAGGATCACCTGAGGTCAGGAGTTTGAGACCAGCCTGGCCAACAAGATGAAACCCCGTCTCTACTAAAAATACAAAAATTAGCTGGGCTTGGTGGTATGCACCTGTAATCCCAGCTACTCGGGATGCTGAGGCAGGAGAATCATTTGAACCTGGGAGGCGGAGGCTGCAGTGAGCTGAGATTGTACCACTGCACTCCAGCCTGGGCAACAGTGAGACTCCATCTCAAAAAAAATAATGTTTTCCTTCTCCTGGGAAGCCTCCTTTTACAGATCTCAATAGCTAGACAGCAGCAGGTTGAACTCCTGGAGTGCCCACCCGGCTCTTCTCTGACAAGCCTGGTGCATGGATTGTCACGGTCATCCACACCAAGACCTCTCCTGCCTCTTGCATTCGCTCCTCAGGCCTGGGGACCAAGACCTCTGCCTGTCTCTACTGACACATCTCTACACACGTGTGTATACCTGGATATAGATGTATGCTGCATGTGTATACCTATTTGTATATGCACAGGCTCACAGACATTCCTGCATGTGCTAGAGCACATAAACCCAGATAAATATGACTTAAATGGGTTGATTCATACACATGTACACTCATACCTGTATGTGTTAACAGATAGTTACAGATTCCCAGAGCCAACTGTCAGTACACATAGCTGAGTGCAGATATCCATATCTGTGTGCCCCACCAGGCATACACATGTTCATGCCAGTTGGCCCATGCACAGCTGAGGGGACCTGTGCTTCCTTCCCCTACATGCCCACACACGCATGCAATCCTATACAAACCCACTTACCTGACC
Organism: Sapajus apella; assembly: GCF_009761245.1. Classification (NCBI taxonomy): domain Eukaryota; kingdom Metazoa; phylum Chordata; class Mammalia; order Primates; family Cebidae; genus Sapajus; species Sapajus apella. The sequence continues at coordinate 5,627,896 of NW_022436952.1, read as the reverse complement.
TCTGGGCTGAGGTCTGGCTTGAGTCCATAGAAGGTGGCAGAGAGTGTGATCAGCCAGCCAGGTCGGAGCCGTCCTTCCTGGCATTCCAGGAAAGGAGGAGACAGCCTCACCTGCTGCGTGTCCCCCACATAGCCATCTGCCTGCGGCCACTTGGGGCTGCCAAGGCTCCCTAGGTCATTGGTCAACACCCGCTTCTTCAGGGCCGGGGTGTCCAGGTCCCCAGGTGGGCTCTCCTCCTGCACCCAGTTCCTAGACAAGTCCTGAAGGATGGTTTCCTCTCCAGTCCGGGTGGCCTGCAGGGCCAGCTGTAGGTGGCTGGCCCCTGGTGGAGAGTTAAAGGTCAGCAAAGCCCTGTATGCTCTTGGGTCCCCCTCAGCCACGCTGCGGACCAGTGCCTGGTACCACTCCACATCCTCCTCCACACTGGACTCACGGATGTCGTTGGCTTGCAGCAGCATGTTGAGAAAATTGGCGGCCTGGGCAAGGGTGCCCGCTGCTCCCTGTAGGGTTGGGGGGAGCTCTGGCATGGCTCCTGCCCCACGCGCTTCATAGCCCTCACTGCAATTCGCCTGCGACAGCTGCTGGGCATCTCCAGAGTAAAGATAAGCGAGGGCGGCCTCAGCCCCCTCTGGGGGCACCTGCATGGGCACAGATCCTGGCTCAACTTGGGAAGACAGAGGGGGCAGAGAGCGGAGGGGCCGTAGACCCCCCAGAGCCCAGCCACAGACGAAATAGCAGCCTAGCAGCCCCCACACAGGAGGGGGCATGACTGCTCCCCTGGTGCCCATCCTTGGGGCAGCTCTCAAGACCCTGGGGTCCAGGCTCAGCAGAGCCCAGGCAGAGGCTGCAGGCTGGGGGCTGTCTGCCTCCACGCCTCGTATCCTGGTGTCTCTCTTTCTGGCTCCCTTTCCCTCTCCTGCTGGTGCCTGGTGCCGGCTCGTCTGCTTTATTCTTCTCTCTAACGTCAGCAGCTGGCTTCTGGACGTAGGTATGAGGGCCCTGCCCCCTCCTCTCTCAGTGTGGCCCCCTATCTCAAACCTCTTAATCCCGGCACCCCACTCTTTCCTCCCCTCCTGTCCAGTATCCAGGCTCCCTCCATCCCCCACCCACATCTGCTCCAGAGAGAGATGGAGGGAAGGGCAGAGGAAGGCACCAGTTGTGCTCTCTCTCCCTCTCTCCCTCCCTCTGTCTGCCCTTTGCTCCATTAGGAGAGATGGGCAAATCCAGGATGGGGCGCCATAGCAACCGCGGATGAGCTTGTGCCCCTCTCTCCACCCCTCTGCTCCACTCAGGCTCCTGGCAGCAAAGGGCCAAGCTGCATCTCCTGGCAGTCTGCTCCGGCTGCCTGCGCCCCCTGACCCCATGCTGCTGAGCTGGGATTTGAGAATGGGGATGGCGAGGGTGGGAAAGACAGCCTGATAGTATCATAATCAGTCTTTGTACACACTGAGGCAGTTTATAAAGTGCTTTTCATGTGCCTTATCTGAATGAATCTTCCCCACAGCCATGTACATTGAATGTTCTTATCCCCATTTCACAGATGCAGACACTGAGACTCACCCAAGATCACACCGGAGACTCACACCAGAGCTCTGACTTCCCTACACCGCCCACCCCAACCACCACCATCACCGTCACTCAGCCTCAGGGACTATAAAACAGCCTCCTTGCAGAGGGTGAAGGGACTTCCCTAGAACCACAGTGTTTGTGACAGAGCCAGAGCTTCCACCCAGGTGTCTGTCCCCCCAACCCAGGCCTCTTTCTGCGCCATAAAATTGACAAACACAGTGGCAATGGTGGCAGGGCAGGGTGCGGGAAGAGAGGTGGGCAAAGAGAAGACTGTGAACACAGCTTTGCCTCCACTCCTTCCACCCCTTCCACCTTCATTTTGTCATCCTAAGTGTTCTATCTTCTTCTTCTTTTTTTTTTTTTTTTTTAAGATAGAATCTCTCTTTGTCCGCCCAGGCTGGAGTGCAGTGGCACGATCTCAGCTTACTGCAACCTCTGCCTCCTGGGTTCAAGTGATACTCCTGCCTCAGTTTGGGACTGAGACTGGGACTACAGGTGCCTGTCACCATGCCTGTTTCTCTTATTTTGAATTTTTTAGTAGAGATAAGGTCTCACCATTTTGGCCAGGCTGGTCTCGAACTCCTGACAGGTGATCTGCCTCAGCCTCCCAAAGTGCTAGGATTACAGGCATGAGCCACCGCACCTAGCCCCTTCTTTTGTTCTTCATGAAAACTGTGGCTACTCTTTCTTGCTCTTTCCCATTTTCTTACCCCTCACCTCCTTCCTGCTCCTGGGGGACCCAGAGTCAGTCAGTGCTGTCTGAGCCAGCCTCCTTGGATCTGGAAGGGCATGGATTCTTGGGGAAGCCACAGAACAATGCTCCTGCCTGCCTACCCATCACTTTCCATCAATGATGGGCTTCCTGCTTCCCCAGGCAATCTGGCCCCGCAGGTGCATGCTGTCTTTTGGTTTCCTCCCTTCGAACCCCCTCCAAACTCCCAATGTCTTGAACCTTTGATGTCCAAGATCATTGAGTGTTATGTAGGAAGGCATGGGTGGTGGTTGCTAAAAAAGTTCCTTGCTTTCCAGTTGACCTCTGCAAATAACAATTCTTTTTTCTCTCTCTTTTTTTTTTTTTTTTTTTTTTTGGGACGGAGTTTCGCTCTTGTTACCCAGGCTGGAGTGCAATGGCGCGATCTCGGCTCACCGCAACCTCCGCCTTCTGGGTTCAGGCAATTCTCCTGCCTCAGCCTCCTGAGTCGCTGGGATTACAGGCACGCGCCACCATGCCCAGCTAATTTTTTTTTTGTATTTTTTTTTAGTAGAGACAGGGTTTCACCATGTTGACCAGGATGGTCTCGATCTCTTGACCTCATGATCCACCCCCCTCGGCCTCCCAAAGTGCTGGGATTACAGGCTTGAGCCACCGCGCCCGGCTTCTCTTTTTTTTTTTTTTTTAGACAGAGTCTTGCTCTGTTGCCCAGGCTGGAGTGCAGTGGCACAATCTCAGCTCACTGCAACCTCTGCTTCCTGGGTTCAAGTGATTCTCCTGCCTCAGCCTCTCAGGTAGCTGGGAGTACAGGCATACGCCACCATGCCCGGCTAATTTTATATTTTTGGTAGAGATGATGTTTCACCGTGTTGGCTAGGCTGGTTTTGAACTCCTGACCTCAGGTGATCCACCCACCTTGGCCTCCTGAAGTGCTGGGATTACAGGTGTGAGCCACCATGCCTGCCCCCACCTTTTAAAAAACAAATTAGAAAACTAAAATGCCAAAAGGAAAGTGACACTCAGGAGGCCACCCAGCCAGTTAATGGTACTGCTGGGAGCAGAAATCTGTATTGCACATCCATAGCTCTTTCCTTGGCCTTTCTGTGAGTGACTTATTCCATTTCTTGGTATTTATTACTGGTTACTGTTAGTTGAGGGTCAATAAAACATACTGGGTGAAGACAGTAGTAACTTACCATGAAAAGCTTCTTGGGAAAAAATGTATTAAGCTATTATCATGAAAACCTTCTTGGGAAAAAAATGTATTAATTAACATTTGTATAGCACTGTAGAATAGATCATGTATATTTACATATACATTTTTTTTTTTTTAGATGGAGTTTCACTTTTGTTGCCCTGGCTGGGGTGCAATGGCACAATCTCAGCTCACTGCAACCTCTGCCTCCCAGTTTCGAGCGATTCTTCTGCCTCAGCCTTCCGAGTAGCTGGGATTACAGGCATGTACCACCACGCCCGGCTAATTTTGTATTTTTAGTAGAGATGGGGTTTCTCCATGTTGGTCAGGCTGGTCTCAAACTCCTGACCTCAGGTGATCTGCCTGCCTCGGCCTCCCAAAGTGCTGGGATTACAGGCGTGAGCCACCAGCCCGGCCTACATGTAAGTTTTCATTTAATTCCCCGGAACAGCCATGTCAAGGGGGGATTATTAGTGACCCATTTTTAAAAATGAAGCACAGGTTCAGAGATGTTTAATTATTTGCATTTGTTCATATATTCAGAAAGTGGCGTGATTAAGACTAACTAGACCAACCACAAAGTCCAGAGGGGCAGGGATTGTGTCTGTCTCTATCACTGCATCCCCAAACCTAGCCCATTGTTGAATGACTAAATTAGCCCGAGAATTTCTTTAGATTCTAATACATATATTTGGTAGAGATGGGGTTTTGCCTTGTTGCCCAGGCTGGTCTCAAACTCCTGGGCTCAAGTGATCCATCCGCTTCAACCTCCCAAAGTGTTGGGATTACAGGCATGAGCCACTGTGCCCAGCTTATTTTCTATTTTAACTTTTTGAGACAGGGTCTCACTCTTATCACCCAGGCAGGGGTGCAGTGGCATGAACACAGCTCACGCCACCTCCACTTCCTGGGCTCAAGTGATTCTCCTGCCTCAGCCTCCCAAGTAGCTAGGATTACAGGTGCACACCACCATGCCCACCTAATTGTTTAATTTTTTGTAGAGATGAGGTATCACAACATCCTCACAACGTTGGGTCTCTTTGTTGCCCAACCTGGTCACAAACTCCCAGGGTCAAGTGATCTGCCTACCTTGGCCTCCCAAAGTGCTGAGATTACAGGCTTGAGCCACCATACTCGGCCAAGGACCACTTTCATAGTGCTCAGTGAAAGAGGTATATTTATACATAAAATCAGCTCAATAAACAAAAATTCAGCAGGGCACAGTGGCTCATGCCTGTAATCCCAGCACTTTGGAAGGCCGAGGCAAGTGGATCACAAGGTCAGGAGTTTGAGAACAGCATGGCCAACATGGTGAAACCTCGTCTCTACTAAAAACACAAAAATTAGCTGGGCCTTGTGACAGCCTGAAATCCCAGCTACTCAGGAGGCTGAGGCAAGAGAATCGCTTGAAACCAGGAGGCAGAGTGAGCCAAGATCACATCATTGCACTCCAGCCTCGGTGACAAGAATGAAACTCCATCTCCAAACAAACAAACCCAACACAAATTCAAGTCATACAAATGCAAAGATACACCTTCTTTGCTTGGAATTTAACTTTCAGTGTTTTTTCCAGGATCTGGGCTACAGCCCTGGACAATTACAGAAATGGGAAAAGTCTGCTCCATGGCTTGCCCTGCCTTAGAGCTCCTGTGTGTTCCCCGGTACCTCTGTGCACTCTGTGCAAGTAGAGATACTCCAGGTACTGACATAGTCTGCCTCTCCTGGAGCCAGGAAAGAAGCTGGACAGCAGAGGGCGTCGAAGAGCCACGAACCTTGCCTCCACTCAGTTTATAATGGGCGCCGAGGCCAGAGAATTTCTGAGAGAAAGCTAGGGATCTTGGGTAGTCTTTTCAGGCCTCAGGTGCTGTCATTCTATAGCAATTTCTCTTCTATCATTCATTCTTCATTCATTCATTCATTCATTTATAGGGTCTTGCTCTGTCACCTAGGCTGGAGTGCAGTAGTGTGATCACGGCTCACTGCAGTCTCCACCTTCCGGGCTTAAGCAATCCTCCTGCCTCAGCCTCCTGAGCAGCTGGGACCACCACTGGGCGCATCACCATGCCCAGCTAATTTTAAAATTTTTTGTAGAGACAGGATGTTGCTGTGTTGCCCAGGCTGGCCTTAAACTCCTGGCCTTAAGTGATCCAAGACCTGCCCGCTCAATCACTCTTCTTTTCTTCAGAAACCTGAGTGACACCTGAGAGGCAGCCAGGGGAAGAGACTGAACTATCTGAAGTCAGAGCTAGTTTTGAATTTCACTGCATCCTTTTGAACTGAGTGACTTTAGCTAAACAGCTCACTGGGCTTCAGTTTGTCTCTCTACGTATGAGGAAAGATAATGAATTCTGTTGTGCAGAATTTGTCTCAGGAGCCTCTTACAGGGATTAAGGTTGAACAACAATTCCAGGGACTGTCCTTGGCACTGGAGTGTCCACAAGGGGCAAAAAGCGAACACAGCTTCCGGCCTCATAGAATTTATAGTTAGGTAGGGAAGACAGTTTTTTTTTTTTTTTTGAGACAGAGTTTCACTCATGTTACCCAGGCTGGAGTGCAATGGCGCGATCTCGGCTCACCGCAACCTCCGTCTCCTGGGTTCAGGCAATTCTCTTGCCTCAGCCTCCTGAGTAGCTGGGATTACAGGCACACACCACCATGCCCAGCTAATTTTTTGTATTTTTAGTAGAGACGGGGTTTCACCATGTTGACCAGGATGGTCTCGATCTCTTGACCTCGTGATCCACCCGCCTCGGCCTCCCAAAGTGCTGGGATTACAGGCTTGAGCCACCGCGCCCGGCCTGGGAAGACAGTTTTTAATCAACTGACCCCACAGACAGATTGCAAGTTACACCTGTGCAAGGAAGTGCAACAAAGGTGTGGTCTCAGAGCCTGGGGAAGAGGAAGTGCCCAGGCAAGATTTCCCTAAGGAAGTGAGGCGTGAGTTCAGTCTGAAGGATGAATAGGAGTTTACTAAGCAAAAGGAGAAAAGTCTTGCAAGAAAAGGAAGAAGCTTATGCAATGCCCATACGTGTGGGAGCCTGCTGCAAGGCTGACGGGAATGCAGGGAATAGAGAACAAGGTGGAGCGTGGCGGGGGAATGTGGCTAGAGAGGTAGGGGTTAGATCACGCAGGAGTCAGATCACACATTAGCCTTAGAACAATGGGAAACCATGAACAATTATAATCACAGGTTTTGAACACATTTCCATTGTGAAAAGGTTTCTTTGGTTGCAGGACTCAACCCCTCGCCGTCTTTCCCTCAGTGCATCCTCAGGTACTGAAGTCACTGAGTTCGGCAGCTGATCCTTCCTCTTTTTCCCTTGCATTGCTCAATATCTCCCATGGGGACTATTTCAATGGACTCCTGTTTTCCCTGGCTCCAGTCTCACCTCCTCCACACAAAAAGCTTGATCTTATTTGATCTTCGCAACATGCCTGAAAGTAAGCAAAGTTGCAATCTTTATCCCTATATAACGGATAAGAAGTCCAGGCGAGGTGGTGCATGCCTGTAATCCCAACACTTTGGGAGGCCGAGTCAGGTGGATCACCTGAGGTCAGGAGTTTGAGACCAGCCTGGCCAATAGGGTGAAACCCCATCGCTACTAAAAATACAAAAACTAGCAGAGTGTGGTGGTGCATGCCTGTAGTCCCAGCTACTTGAGAGGCTGAGGCAGGAGAATCACTTGGGCCTGGGAGGTGGAAGTTGCAGTGAGCCAAGATAGTGCCACTGCCCTCCAGCCTGGGAGACAGAGCGAGACTCCGTCTCAAAAAAAAATTACAAAAAATTAGCTGGGCGAGGTAGGAGAATTGCTTGAACCCAGGAGGCAGAGGCTGCAGTGAGTGGTTGCTCTCCAGGCTCGGGAACAGAGCAAGACTCCATCTCAACAACAACAAAAACTTAATGTGTTGTCTGCAGCTGTTATATTATGAATAATACAAAAATCGAGTAAATATTCTTCCAGTATTTGGAACTGTTTTCTGACTTAGCAAAGAAGTCGCTCCCATCATTAACAATCCAGTTTTGTCTTTTCCACTTCTACCAACCAACATTTACGTTACAATTACGCTCCTTGGTCAACTGCAACCACAGTTTGGTTAACCATATAAGAGTTTGGCAAAAATCAATGAAAGCATTCTGTGTGAGTTATATGGAATTTGCCAATTGACTATTATTTGTAAATCGTGAGCTACACATCCTTTATGTCAGCAAAACTTAACAATAAATTTATGTACCTATATATGTGCATACATTCCCTTTCTCCCCTCAGAGAGCTGGTTGTTACACATTTATCAGTACAGCACTGGGTCTAGAACACGATTCATGTAGTGATTACACATTCACTGAGTACCAGGAGGGAGATACAGATTAACGATGAAATGACTCAGCCAAGGTCACACATTGCAAGACACACAGGTTCGGAGAACCATAGGTGCTTCCAAGGCCAGCGGCTCTCTCATAGGACCAGACCACGGTTTCCAAGGCCTCTCCATCCTACAGAATGGGATAGCCTGAGCCTGGACGCCCAGGAAGTGAAACAGAAACGGCCGGGAAAGGCTACCAACGCCAGCCGACAGGCAGCTTACCGCCAATAGCGGCCGGGGACGCGCGCGACGTCACTCGCCTTTGAGGCCAGCGCGAGCACGCCCTGGGGAAAGAGGCGTGGCTAAGCCCTTCCGGAAGTGACGTTTGGGGGCGGTGCTCGACTGTGGCGGAGCGCGGCCTGGGCTCGCGCAGGGCTCCGCGCGCCCCCCGCCCCCCTCTATGAGGCAGAGGCCGCGGCGGCCGTTAGTGCTGTCGCTCCGGGGGCCGCGGCGGGCGGGGCTCCGGCGGGGCCCGGCCTAGTCCCCACCCCAGCCCGGCTCCCAGCCGCCCGCCCTCCCTCCCTCTCCCCAATGCAGGGGGCCGAGCTCCGGGAAGGCGAGGCGGCGGCGGCGGCCGCTTCGTACCGCGTCCTGAGCCGCCTCCTCGGCTATGGAGAGGCGGCCCCCGAGCCAGGCCCGCCGCCGCCGCCCCCGGGCCATGGCCTCCCGCCGCCACCCTTCCTCGCGCGGCCCGGCCCGCGCGGCTCCCGGCCGCCGCAGCTGATGGTGTTCCGCAACGTGGGTCGGCCGCCGGAGGAGGAGGACGTGGAGGCGGCCCCGGAGCCGGGACCCTCGGAACTACTGTGTCCCCGGCACCGCTGTGCCCTGGACCCCAAGGCCCTGCCGCCGGGCTTGGCGCTCGAGCGGACCTGGGGCCCGGCGGCTGGACTAGAGGCGCAGTTGGCGGCTCTGGGGCTCGGGCAGCCGGCAGGGCCCGGGGTCAAGACGGTCGGTGGGGGTTGCTGCCCGTGCCCGTGCCCCTCTCAGCCGCCCCCTCCGCAGCCCCAGCCGCCTGCTGCCGCCCCGCAGGCCGGGGAGGATCCCACGGAAACGAGCGACGCGCTGCTGGTCCTGGAGGGCTTGGAATCGGAGGCCGAGAGCCTGGAGACTAACAGCTGCTCGGAAGAGGAGCTCAGCAGCCCGGGTCGCGGAGGAGGAGGGGGCGGCCGGCTTCTGCTGCAGCCCCCAGGCCCTGAATTACCTCCGGTGCCCTTCCCGCTGCAGGACTTGGTCCCTCTGGGGCGCCTGAGTAGAGGGGAGCAGCAGCAGCAGCAACCTCCCCCGCCCCCGCCTCCTCCCGGCCCCCTCCGGCCTCTCGCGGGCCCTTCTCGGAAGGGCTCCTTCAAAATCCGCCTCAGTCGTCTCTTTCGCACCAAGAGCTGCAACGGTGGCTCCGGTGGTGGGGATGGGACCAGCAAGAGGCCTTCTGGAGAGCTGGCTGCTTCAGCTGCAAGCCTCACAGACATGGGAGGTTCTGCGGGCCGGGAGCTGGACGCGAGGAGGTGAGAACGGCCAGGGGCTGGCGACAAACTTCCTTTTCTTGTTTGGTTTCCCTTTTTATCTAATGCTGACGCGATCCTGACAGTTCTTAAGTTAGGGTCTTCAGGAGGAGGCACTTGGGACCAAAGGTGGTAACATCTTGTATTAGGTCAGAGCTAATTGTGGAAACAGCTTTTGCTCTTAAAGAGTGCACACTCCATGACACTTCTCAGCTGGTCTGCATCTCTCTTGTTGGAAGATGGTTTCAGACCATCTCCCATCCCCACCCTAGCATGGCTTTTTAAGTTTTTCCAAGGCAGCCGTCTACCATTATCCCTGGGAGGGAGATTGCTGGAAATGTTTGGCCTTTGGGGCAAAAAGCTGATGTTGCATCTTGACCGCCTTGTTTATTCTGTGTACCAGCACGGCACCCCCCTTTCACACTCATGCAAGCAAATGAGAGGAGGTTCTTCAAATGCAGTTGTAGGCCATCAATCAATTGGACATCTCTGTTCAAAGTTTTAATGTTTTCCTGGTTGTTCCCTTAGATAAACTTGACATATCAAACTTGTGTGCTGACCACTGTCTCTGAGAACAGAAAAAAGCAGGCCGGGCACAGTGGCTCACACCTTTAATCCCAGCACTTTGTGAGGCTGAGGAGGGCGGATCGCCTGAGCTCAGGAGTTTGAGACCAGCCTGGGCAACATGTGAAACTCCATGGCTACAAAAAAACCCCCAAAAAACAAAGAATTAGTCCGGAGTGATCACAGCTACTCTGGAGGCTGAGGCAGGAGGATCGTTTGAGCTTAGGAGGCAGAGGTTGCAGTGAATAATGATCATGCCACTGCATTCCAGCTTGCATGACAGAGTGAGAGCCTGTCTCGAGAAAATAGCTTTGCTCTCTCTCATGGCCATTTGAGAATTCTAAATACCAGTGAGGTATAGACATTGGTACATGAGCTCTGGGCCAATTGATGAAAATTCCAAACTCAGACGTTGAGTTTTTTCCTGCATTTCTGAAGGGTGGACTGATCTTTGACATCCAGTGTTAGATCTGTAGCATTGGTTACAAAGCTGTCAATTTTGGTGTTGGTGAAATGAGGCTTCCCTTGTGGTAACGGCCACTGTGGTTTGTACTTCTCTGAGCAGTTTCTCAGAAAGAATTGGTTTTCTTGTGGTTTACATGATGGATTCTTGAGACCTATTGGCAGCCATAAGCCAAGGCTAAAAAACAGGTGTAAATTGATAACCTTACTGTGAACTAGGAGCTTTTTGGGGAGCTTTTTGAAAAGCCTAAGAGTGAATTTTTTGAAAGCTCCCCAGGTGATCCTGAATTGGGAACCACTCATTGTGTACTTCTGTTTTCAAGGGAGTACTCCAAGAGGTTCGGTGGATTTGGCTTTCTTGGCCTCACTGAACAGCTGTGCCATGGGCTCATCTTGGGGATCAGGCTAAATCCAAACTTTATTAAAAAAATCAGTGGGTTGCCCCTTTAGGTAGACCAGTGTTTCTGCCTTTGCCTCCCAGTGAATTCATGCTGGGAGTTCAGATCTTGAAAAGTGTGTGGCTGCTGAAACAGCTTTTTTATGGTAGGCTCTGTATTCAATGCTCCACTTACCAGCACAGATGAAATTTTCATCAGATGCAGGGGAGGGCGGGATTAAAGCTGTGGGTGATGACATAGGATAGATTGCTAATTTTCTTGTGGTTTGTGTTGTTTTTGTTACATACTGACCAGGAGTTCGTCTGTGATTCCAGAGACACCGAATACAAGGTGTGGCGTGAAATTAGCTGCTACGTCTAATAGATTAGGAAGAGGAAAAGGCATATAACATTATACGGTTTTTTGCCTTTGGAAGCAGAATTTAATGGTCATTGGCTGCTCTGTCACCAACCCTCACACTAAGCACAATACAGATTTCTGCCGCAGAGCAAATTGGACTGTAGCTTTGCAAAGAAGCTTAGTTCAGGGCACTGGAGAATTACATTTTTTGGTCCAAGGGCTTTTCTTGATGAATTGGAGAAGAGCTAGGTATTTGTGTATAAACGTTTGGTTGACTGCTGTTTGGAGGCAGCATGCTGTATAGAGAATGTGAAAGTCTAGATTCCATGTAAACTCCAACATCAGCTGTGAGATGGAGGCCAAATTTGTCATCTTCATGCTTCCCTTTTTCCCCCATCTGTAAAATGGGTGAGTGTTGACTATCTTATTCTTGTCCTTCTAAGAATAGATCGTCAATAAGAGAAATCTAGATGGAATATTTTGTGCTTTTTAGAAGATAAGTAATAAGACTGAGCTGGTAAAATTTTTTTAATGCTTAGGATTTGGTGCTGCTTGTGAGCTTTTCCACAGCTTACTATGTGCCAGTCTTGCTGGCAGCCTTGCAGCTGTGAGAAACTTGGTGAGTCTGGCCAGGGTAGTTGTGATTTCTGCGGATCTGCACCTCCTAAGTCCGAAATAGTGGGAGGATGAGTTTGGATTTTTAGCTTGTTCTTTTGTTTTGATTGGTAGGAGATGGAAGTGGTAAGAAATTTCAGTCTTTTGCCAAAGGGTATACGCCTTTGTCCTCATTGTTGATTGGAGTTAATTATGGGCTTCTTTGCTGTATAATTTGGGGCTTTTACAGTAACCTCTGGGCATAATTCCCTTTGCTGTTCTCTGTATCTGTCTTCCTATAATCATTTTAACAATTCTCACATTTTAGCTCTGAGCAAAACTTCCTTTTGCTTTTGAGTCTGGTTAGTGGATCTACCTGTGTATATATTGTCTTCAGTGTATTATGAGTTAGCTTAGAGAACTCTTTGGCTTGTTTTTGTTTTTTGTTTTGAGGTGGAGTCTTGCTGTGTTGCCCAGGCTGGAGTGCAATGGTGCGATCTTGGCTTACTGCAACCTCCACCTCCTGGGTTCAAATGATTCTCCTGCGTCAGCCTCCCCGGTACCTGGGATTACAGGGGCACACCAAGATGCCCGGCTAATTTTTTTTTTTTTTGAGACGGAGTTTCATTCTTGTTACCCAGGCTGGAGTGCAATGGCGCGATCTCAGCTCACCGCAACCTCCGCCTCCTAGGTTCCAGCAATTCTCCTGCCTCAATCTCCTGAGTAGCTGGGATTACAGGCATGCGCCACCATGCCCAGCTAATGTTTTGTATTTTTAGTAGAGATGGGGTTTCACCATGTTGACCAGGATGATCTCGATCTCTTGACCTGGTGATCCACCCACCTTGGCCTCCCAAAGTGCTGGGATTACAGGCTTGAGCCACCGTGCCCGGCTTAATTTTTTCTTATTTTTAGTAGAGCTGGGGTTTCGGTATGTCGGCCAGGCTGGTCTTGAACTCCTGACCTCAGGTGATCCACCTGCCTTGGCCTCCCAAGGTGCTGGGATTACAGGCATGAGCTACCACTCCCAGCCAACTTAGAGAACTCTTTTTTTTTTTTTTTAAAGACAGTTTCACTCTGTCACCAGGCTTCAGTGCTGTGGCACGATCTTGGCTCACTGTAACCTCCATCTCCTGGGTTCAAGCGATTCTTGTGCCTCAGCCTCCTGAATAGCTGGGATTACGGGCACACACCACCACACCTGGCTAATTTTTGTATTTTTAGTAGAGACGGGGTTTCACCATGTTGGCCAGGATGGTCTTGATCTCCTGACCTCATTATCCACCTGCCGTGGCCTCCCAAAATGCTGGGATTACAGGCTGAGCACTGTGCCTAGCTGAGAACTCTTTTTATAAGTGAGGTGAGAAATGGGCCCACCAGTTGGATGTGGTAATGTGCACCTGTAGTCCCAATTACTTGAAAGGCAGAGGCGGGAGGATTACTTGAGCCCAGGAGTTCAAGGACACAGTGAGCTATGATTGTGCCATTGCACTCCAGCCTGGGTGACAGAGTGAGACTCCATCTCTCTCTCTCTATTTTTTTTTTTTGGAGAAAGAATCTCTCTCTGTTGCCCATGCTGGAGTGCTTTGGTGTGATCTTGGCTCACTGCAGCCTTCGCCTCTTGAGTTCAAGCAAGTCTCCTACCTCAGCCTCCCAAGTAGCTGGGACTACAGGTGAACGCTGCCATGCCTGGCTAATTTTCTGTATTTTAGTGGAAACGAGATTTCACCATGTTCCCATACTGGTCTTGAACTCCTGAGCTCAGACAATCCGCCTGTTTCGGCCTCCCAAAGTGGTGAGATTACAGGCGTGAGCACCACGCCCAGCTGACTCCATCTCTTTAAAAAAAAAAAAAAGGAAGAAAGAAGGGAGGGAGGGAGGAAGAGAGAGACAGAAAGAAAAAGAAAGAAAAGAAAGAAAGAAGGAAAGAAAGAAAAGAGGAAGGAAGGAAGGAAGAAACGAAAGAAAGAGAGAGAGAGAGAAAGAAAGAGAAAGAAAGAAATGGGCTCAGCAACTAATCAGGTTTCTGTTCTTGGGAACTGGGCTAGGGCTTATAACACACATATGTTGGAATTCAAAGAGCTGGGCTTGTTGCCTGTGGTCCTCAGTGTAATCTAGCATTGCTATTTCAGGAAAACCAGTGGAGTTCCCATGTCTGTTTCTCATATGTTGAGCTGATTGTCTTCCTTTGGATTTGGTGAAAGATCTAATTTGATCTGACCATTTTGAATCATCACGTAATACACACTTGGTTGGAAATAGGTACCTTGTTCACTTTTCAAGATTTGTTTTTTTCAAGTTAACAGATGAGGCTATTACCAGCCGTCTTCATGGTAGTGAGGTAGAGAAATGGAGGATAGTTCTGTAGTGGTTTCCTATGTGTTTATTTGGGGGGGAAAAAGATGGAATTCTGGAAAGAGAGGCAGGCTGCCTTGGCATCCATTTGGAGTCCTGCTGTCATGGACAGACCTGGCAGACATGAGAAACCTTTTTCGCTGTTTCCTTGGGTCTTCAGGTCTAAAGGGGTCTTTTTAAGTAATAGCATGACATGCTGAGAGCAAAATGATTTTGTGGGGGGATGAGGAAGTTCTGATTTTATGTTCGGGTTTTGGGTCTACACACTATTGATCTTTTTAACTGTTTTTTCCATGAAGTGGTTGTAGTTGGCAGCTGTCTTTTAGAATGAGCTCCTGGGCTTTGCAAAATCTCTGTCCATTTGAGTCCTGTGCCGTGTTTCCCACTCCTTAACATTCTCTCTGCCGACATCATCTAAGGTTTAGACCTTGGACCATGCCTCTTGGCTTTTCCCTGGAAGTTCCCTCTATAGGTTCTTTAGTTGGTTTATGATGGAGTTTTGGATCTGACCTTGCTGCACAGATGTCTGTGTATTGGAACTAAAAATGAACACATGGTTTTTGTGCCTGTAGCACATGAACAGACACTGGCTTATGACGTGTTGGAAATGGCACAGGCTGGCTGACTTGGCACTGTGTGCTTTAGCAGGGGCAGAGGTACATTGGAGCTGTAAAACCTGGTATTTGGACATCCTAGTTAGGAAGTTACTTTAGAAAAGGACATGTGTAAGTCTTAGGGCATCAGTAGAGGGGATTTTTGGGCAAGATACAGAGGTTATTATTATTTCATTGTTTATATTTTAGGTTTCAAGGAACTTGAAAACTGGCCAATGATTACATCTATGTGTTGTCGTTCTGTCTAGTCTAATGCTTTTAACTCCTTTTATCCCATAAATCTGTTGCAGTACAGTTAATAATTTGCAGGGTAGAAATGGACAGAGGCATTCTGTCTCTTTGTTACCTACAGTATAGGCGGGAACTTAGCTGACACAAAGGACTGCCAGCCTCAAAGACCTTTGCCTAAGGCCTTCTGCCCTGTCCTTTTATGTCACCTGAAGCACAGTCCACCGAATGCTTTTCCATCCTAACCTACTCCTCAAGTCTTTGTTGCTGCTAAGATGCAAGTGGCCTACTGGCAAAGTTATAGAGGTGTAACTTTGCATCCTTGTGCTTGTTGAGGTGATCTAGGGTGGAATAAATAACATGGTAATGTAGTATAGAAGGGTTAGTTTTGTTTGTTTGTTTTGAGACAGTGTCTTGCTCTTTTGCCAGGCGCCAGGCTGGAGTGCAGTGGTGCCATCTCGGCTCACTGCAACCTCCGCCTCCCGGGTTCAAGCAGTTCTCCTGCCTCAGCCTCCTGTGTAGCTGGGACTACAGGCGCCTGCCACCACACTCAGCTAATTTTTGTATTTTTTAGTAGAGATGGGGTTTCACCATGTTGACCAGAATGCGCTTGACCTCGTGATCCACCCGCCTCGCCCTCCCAAAGTGTTGGGATTACAGGCATGAGCCACCAGGCTCGACCAGAGGTGTTAGTTTTAAATGTTATCATTATTCATATTGCTCTCCAAAATATAGTGTGTCTGCTTAGAATGGCCTTTTATCATTCTAAATGGTTCATGCATACAAAAGGGGATATATAAAGTGTATGTCTTTGAATAATAATAAAATACAAACATAGGTATCCATCACTAAGCTTAACAAATAGAATGTTATCAGTACCTTTGAAGAGTGTTGCTTCCTAATTACATCTTACCCCTCCCCCAGGTGACGACCATCCTCAATTCTATGTTAATCAGTACCTTACTTTTTTTTTTTTTTATAGTTATCTAGATTGGTTTTTTCATGAATGACTGCCATTCAAATGCTCTCAGGATCCTTGAGACAGATACTGCTTTGGATTTTTAGTTAGGCTTGTCTCCCCAAAGAGAGAAAGAAGCATGCATATTTATTAGTAGCCTTTTAGCCTCCTAGACTTTAGACCATTTACCTTTCCAAGCAGCCACGAGGCCCCCTTATTTGCCAGGAAAAACCATTCCGGCACTCTCGAACAGCTCTGCCTGGATTCAGATGTTTTTCTTTTTCTAGATCCTAGAAACTATGATTTTTCTTCTTCAGAATGCTGGGGGCGGGGGAGAAGATGAGCTGAAGTGAGAAGGCCTCCACAAGATGTGTGCATTTGGGTCCTGCGTTCTTCAGTGCTTGGCACTGAAGAGACTCGTCCCCAGCATGGGCAGATGGCAGAGTAATGCAGCTTCCTTTGAAAAGAGGCAAACGGCCAAATGGCTGAGGTGTGAACCTTTTGAAAGGCCAGTGCTTTAGGTTTCTACTTGCGGGGTTTAATGTTGTACCCACAAGTTATCAAATAAAAATCAGCTTGGAAGCTCTTCAGCAGTGTTAAAGTTCATGTCCAGTGGAACTCACATTGCGTTCCAGTCCTCTGGATTGTTGGAACTAAGCTGCAGTCATGAGCCACTTTTATTTTTTTTATTTATTTTTTTTTTTTTGGGACGGAGTTTCGCTCTTGTTACCCAGGCTGGAGTGCAATGGCGCGATCTCGGCTCACCACAACCTCCGCCTCCTGGGTTCAGGCAATTCTCCTGCCTCAGCCTCCTGAGTAGCTGGGATTACAGGCACGCACCACCATGCCCAGCTAATTTTTTTTTTGTATTTTTAGTAGAGACGGGGTTTCACCGTGTTGACCAGGATGGTCTCGATCTCTTGACCTCGTGATCCACCCGCCTCGGCCTCCCAAAGTGCTGGGATTACAGGCTTGAGCCACCGCGCCCGGCATGAGCCACTTTTATGAGCAGAGAAACTGTGTGTGGCCGGATCTTATTTTTATATAGCCACCTCTCCTGTGGGTGCTGTGGGTGGAGTATTCATAGTGAGCGTGATCATCAGACCCCTCAAGCATGGAGGTTGCCAAGGGAGTGTAAAGCTAGGTCAGGAGAAACAAGGACCAGGGTTTCAGCTCTTTCTGAAAAAGATCTTCATGGCATGGTTTTAGAATTTTGTTTGAAGTGAATTCTGAGAAGCTCAGACATCAGTGTTAAAGCATAAATGCATAAACATCTTCTGAAGTCAAATAATTTAAAATAGAATTTTATTTTGGTTTTTCTTTGCTTTTGCCCCTCTCTATTGGTACAGTTTATAGTTGAAAAGAGTTTTCTATTTAGGCCTTTGGGTATGAGTATTTTTGGAAGGCGAGCCAGCTACAATGCTACAAGTCAGACACTCAATTCTGGGGGAGGATTTCCTTTAAGTCTGTTATATTGTTTTTATTTTTAT
>NW_022436952.1:5600267-5610457 GCF_009761245.1 Sapajus apella | reverse complement strand
TTTTTTTTTTTTTTTTTTTTTTGAGACAGGGTCTCACTCTCACCCAGGCTGGAGCGGCTCAATCCTGGCTCACTGCACTCTTGACCTTCCTGGGCTCAGATGATCTTCCCACCTCACACGCCTGAGTAACTGGGACTATAGGCATGTGCCACCATGCCCAGCTAATTTTTGTATTTTTTTGTAGAGATGAGGTTTTACCATATTGCTCAGGCTGGTCACAAACTCCTGGGCTCAAGCAATCTGCCCATCTCCACCTCCCAAAGTGTTGGGATTACAGGTGTGAGCCATCACACCAGGCCTGAGGTATAATTTATATACTATAAAATGTACCTTTTAAGTGTCCAGCTCTATTAATTTTGACAAATTTATATATAGTCATCATAACCTCTACCATAATCAGCATATAGCTTTTTGTTTTTTGAGATAGAGTCTCACTGTCACCCAGGCTGGAGTACAGTGGCATGATCTCGGTTCACTGCAGCCTCCACCTCCCTGGCTCAAGCAATCTCCTGCCTCAGCCTCCTGAGTATCTGGGATTACAGGCATGCACCAACACACCCAGCGAATTTTTGTATTTTTAGTATAGTCAGAGTTTCACCATGTTGGCCAGGCTGGTCTTGAACTTCTGACCCTCTGATCTGCCCACCTCCGTCTCCCAAAGTGCTGGGATTACAGGTGTGAGCCACCACACCTAGCCAGCATAGAGCATATTTTTATCACCTTGACAAGTTTAGTCATTCTGAGGTGAGCTTTTCTGAGTTTAACACACTTCTGGCAGGAATATCTTCGTTGGAGTCTGAGTTTCTTTCATTTATTGCTGAAAAGCCACTTGAAAGTATGGTACAAAGTGATCTTTGGTGTGTGAACCAAAAGATCTGGGTTTTCAGACTGGTTCCCTGGGGCAGCATCAAGAAGTCATGGGGAGAGCTGTGTGACTGGCAGCTCAGAGAGAGGAATGGGCCCTCTTCTTGGGTGCTAGGCAGAGTCCCCAATCTGAGGAGCCCCACTTAGTAGCTGAGGGCTTTGACCCATGCCTTGGGGCAATTGTACAGAAATCAAAGGTCTTCAAGGTTGAAGATTGCATGTGCATCCTGCAGTGCTATTCTCAGGTCAGAATATGTTTCCTGGTTCACTTTGGGACAACCTATCCTACAGCCAAGCCCAGAGGGAAAATTTGCTCTGAGCTGGTGCCTGTTCAGGTCAAGAGCCTTTTTCTTGGCTCCCAGATGAAAATTAGCTCTGCATCCTACTTCCTTCCTCTTGAAATGGACTTGCTAATTACCACTCAAGGTGTTTTACTTTTTAATATACTGGGTATGGTGAGCCCCAAAGGGATTTCTCATTGCTTTGTAGGCTGGTGAATTCTGTAGCCAAATCTATTTAAGGAATTGCCTTAATTATTTCATTCTCCCCTTTTATTTTATTCTTTATTACAAGAGTGTTGCTGACAGCGACTAGGATTTGCTTTATTTTTCAGTGCATCTGGAACTGTGTTATGGTGACTTAAATGAATATGTGTTCATTTCTCTCCTTTATTCTCTCTCTGTGCTTTCTCACTCCCTAGGAAACCCAGGTTGACAAGAACTCAAAGTGCCTTTTCTCCGGTCTCCTTCAGCCCCCTGTTCACAGGTAAGGGTAATAAGCTTTCTCTCTTCTGACATCTGAAAATAGGAGTGTTCTGAGACCTGTTGGGAAACATTTGCAGATGCATCACAGGAAGCTGTAGGCGTGTCTGGAGTTATTTCCTTCATTCCTTTCCCGGTGGGTTTGGAGTGAGGCTATTTTTATGGTATGAAATGTGTTCTTGACTTTGGATGCTTTATAGTTGGAGGTAAAGTCTGCTTGTTGGTAATTGGGTGGCTCTAGCAGTTATGCAGTGCTTAGTTCAGGGTCATCACATATAAATTAAAACTAGGAATTACAAATTTATGGGCTCACAGCACATAAAAGACTCCCTAGAAGTCATACAATTTCTGTCCCTGCTTCCAAGGGAGTTCATGGGTTATCTCATAAAAATGATCCATGATTATCTGGTCTATTTTTAAAGACTTTGGGCAAAAGGGATACATGAGCTCTTGTCTTTTTAGGGGCTTGCAGTTTTTGCAGCTGTTAGAGTTCTTTATTGTATCTAATTTAAGTCTGCCCTCTTGCAGCAGGGAACACAGCTGCTAAAGTAGGAAGTCTGTAGAATATCCTTTGGATGATAGGTAACTGCCTTCTCGTTTTGTAGGGAACTTTTTCAGAGAGGGAGATCTTCTGTTATGTCAGTCACATGTAAAGCTCCTGCATGAATAAGCTGTAGAAAGGTCTCAGAAACTGAGTACTTCTCATTGGTTGTGACTGAGAGGCCTTTAAAAAATTTCCAATCTCAAACTCCTTTGGGTATCATGTCCCTCAAAAAGGTGATTGGAAGACTTAGGATTTGGGAATGGATGCTTCCAGGAAGATGTTAAGCAGGCCAATGAGACCTGCAACTGGATAGACTGCTCTGAACTGTCAAAACAAGTGAATTGGTACCTGTATAGACATCTACTGTAGTGGAGAAGGAGATCTCTGTTTTTACCCAAGCCCAGAATTTAAAAATCTTATCTTGTGATACCATGTCATTCTAGTTAATAGTTGTTTTCAGGCCGGGCGCGGTGGCTCACGCCTGTAATCCCAGCACTTTGGGAGGCTGAGGCGGGTGGATCACAAGGTCAAGAGATCGAGACTATCCTGGTCAACATGGTGAAACTGAAAATACAAAAAAACATTAGCTGGGCATGGTGGCGCGTGCCTGTAATCCCAGCTACTCAGGAGGCTGAGGCAGGAGAATTGCCTGAACCCAGGAGGCGGAGGTTGCGGTGAGCCGAGATTGCGCCATTGCACTCCAGCCTGGGTAACAAAAGAGAAAACCTCCCCAAAAAAAAAAAAAAAAAATAGTTGTTTTCTCCTTAAAGTAAGTAGCATGGCTGGGCAAGGTGGCGCATGCCTGTAATCCCAGCACTTTAGGAGATTGAAGTGAGTGGATCATCTGAGGTCAGGAGTTTCAGACCAGCCTGGCCAATGTGGTGTGAAACTCCGTGTCTACAAAAAATACAGAAAATTAGCTGGGTGTGGGGGCACACACGTATAGTCCTAGCTACTCGGAGGCTGAGGCAGGAGAATCACTTGAACCTGAGAGGCTGAGGTTGCAGTGAGCAGAGATTTTGCCACTGCACTCCAGCCTGGGAGACAGAATGAGACTCTGTCTCAAAAAAAAAAAGGAACACCACCGACATTCGTAGTTTGAGGTTCAGGTCAGCCTTAGCCCTCTTGAATGACATTCTTTATGTTAAGTGCTCTACCAACGGTCTAGACTGCTCTGGTCTATCAGGAAACATGCTTGTCTGGCCCAATTGCATTGCTCTGGGCAGCCAGGCTCTCAATTACCAAGCTGTGTGGTAAGTCTGGTTTCAGTTTTCTGGAACTTCCACTGATGATTTTTGTTTAATTATTTTTGACACAGGGTCTCACTTTGTCTCTCAGGCTGAAGTGCAATGGTGTAGTCTCAGCTTACTGGATCCTCGACTTCCTGGGACCAAATGATCCTCCTACCTCAGTCTCTAGAATAGCTGGGACTACAGGCCTGCACCACCACACCCAACTAATTTTTTTTATTTTTGTAGAAACCAGGGTCTCACTCTGTTGCCCAGGCTGGTCTTGGAACTCCTGAGCGCAAGTGATTCGCCTACCTTGGTCTCCCAAAGTGTTGGAATTACAGGCGTGAGCCATTGTACCTGGACTCACTGATGACTTTTAGAAGAGCTTTTCTGTTTATCTTAATTAGCATTCAAGACCTTTGTAAAAAAAAAAAAAAAAAACAACTGTGTATTGGCCGGTGCGATGGCTCACGCCTGTAATCCCAGCACTTTAGGAAGCTGAGGTGGGCAGATCACCTGAGGTTGGGAGTTCAAGAGCAGCCTGAGCAAGATGGAGAAACCCCATCTCTACTAAAAATACAAAAAATTAGCTGGGTGTGGTGACACATGCCTGTAATCTCAGCTACTCAGGAGGCTGAGGTAGGAGAATTGCTTGAGCCCTGGACGCGGAGGTGGCGGTGAGCCATTGCACTACAGCCTGGGCAACAAGAGCGAAACTCAGTCTCAGAAAAAAAAAAAAAAAAAAAAAAAACGAAAAACCCCACTGTGTATTTAGGTTCTGAAAATCCAGTTTCTGTTCTTTTGGTAGATATTGATCACCTAATTTTCTTAACGGGAAACGTTAAAATACTAGCTGAGGGGCTCATTCAACCCTGAATAAGAAAAAGGTGTTGGAAGCAACACCTTAAGGGCTAAATTAGAGAAATCCTGAGTTCTGATCTGTGGATCAGGACTGCCAAATGCTGGCTATCAGCTTGTGTTAATATTAATAAAATACGCTTCATCCTCTCGTGACTCAAGTGAAAAAGAAATAGAGCGAGTTGGGTGGCAAGGAGTATTGTGTATGGCAGGGGTCAGAACTGCATGACATGCTGGGAAGAAGAGAAGCCATGTGCCTCCTCCCGCCAAGTTCCTATGGAGAAGCTGCGTCTTAGATTACCTGACTTTTGTCTGACTGTGAAAGTGGGTAATTTTTAGTACTATAAATTGTACTTTCAGCCTTTGTAGCCTCAGCTATTAAGAACAAATATCTTATTCAGGTAGATTTCTTATGCGGGAATATTCTGGAAAAATCAAAATATGGACTGCCCTCTAGGAAGACATTAGGATTAACACTGGGAACTTTATCTGCATTCAGCTTACTGTGCAGTTCTTAGGTTTTCTGGGCCTTGCTTTCCATTCCTGTTTGGGCAAATAACAAGCCACTTGCCTTGTTTCCTAAGGTGGGAATTGATACATAGTTCTCAAAAAATAAATGATGTGGGTTCCATTGGATAAGGAAGACCCCTTGTTCAAGGTTAGAGTGTAAGTCAGTGGCAGAACCAGAATTAAATGGGTTTTCTACTGTCCCTTGGTTTTGTCCTAAAGCATCCTTGACCCTTAACAGGGCAAAGGAATGATAGAATTTAAAAATCGACTTCCTGGTGTTCGGGATGATTTTAGCTCTGGGGGCATTAGGTTTTGAGTTTTTCGAGAGCAGAAGACCCTCAGCCTCGCCTGCTTGCCCTTTGCTTCCCTTTGCTTTCTGCGTCAGCTTTGGGCAAGGTGCTTCTGTAACTTGCTTGCTCCATGAATCCCTCAGGTGAGACTGTGTCGCTTGTGGATGTGGACATTTCTCAGCGGGGCCTGACCTCTCCACACCCTCCAACTCCCCCTCCTCCTCCGAGAAGAAGCCTCAGCCTCCTAGGTATAGTTTCTTCCCCTCTTCACCTTCTTGCCTAGTGGGAGGGTGAGCTCCGGGGACTTGTTCTTTGCTGGGAGCTGACCACCCTTCTGGGTTTCTGATGATGACTTAGTTATCTCCTAGCTCTTTCTCAGTACCCTGTCATCTCCCTAAGGAATTAAATGGGTCTCACCTGCATGCCGTAATACTTACTGTGCATATATTAATTAGATTTACATTTATCTTGCCTTGAACCCGCTGCTGTTGGGCTGCATTAGAAATATCCCTACTACCCTGCTTTCCACAAGCAAACCAGAGTAAGATGGTTGTTGCAGTCTGTGCAAAAAGACTGGGTGAAGGTTGGGCCATCTTGCCCCAGAGGGCAGCCTGATAGTCCTTCTCCCTCTCCTCTGCCTTCACCGTGCTCATTCTGTGCTCACATTTCTGAACCTCTTGCTTTTGTTCTCTTTTCTAGATGATATCAGTGGGACGCTGCCTACATCTGTCCTTGTGGCTCCGATGGGGTCTTCCTTGCAGTCTTTCCCCCTACCTCCGCCTCCTCCACCCCATGCCCCAGGTTAGCTTAGTTTAGAGGCAAGATTTGTAAGAGTTGGGAGTACAAAGTATACTTCGTACCATAGAAGGATGGGAGAAATCTATTTATGGAAATAATAGCTTAGTAGAAAGTTTAAATCTCTTCCCCTTGGCTGGACCAGACTCCTTGGAAATGAGGCCAAGAACTGGTTTTCCTAACCCGTTTTCTTTATGGAGGTCAATCTGATTTTTGTTAGGGATAAAAGACTACCGAATTTTTCATCTCTTCGCTGCTGAGACTGTTTTGCAATCCTTGAGTAGATGTCACTTAAGAAACTGCCTTAATTTCAGGATAGTGAGGTTTAATAAGTTGCTGGTTTTCAAGGTTCTGTGGGTTTTCTAAGCTTTTGGTATTTACTGCAGCCTTGTAAATAATTACCAAGCATTTAGTAGCCCATACCTGCTTTGCCAGCTTCTAGTACCCAAGGAATAAAATGAACGAAATCAGCAGTCTTTTCTACTTGCCTGGCAAAATCATTAGTCTTCCTGGGCAAGTAAGCGAGTCACTATTTCCAAGGCTGCCCATCGGCACTTCACTTCAAGGTGGGAGAAGTTGGAATTGCTCTAGGCTGGTGAAGCCACTGAAGTAGTCACCTTAGTCAGGTTAGTGGGCAGCTCCCCTCCCCCTTTCCTGGGGTTCGGTGCCCCCACCCATCCTTCACAGCCTACATGAGCCCACACAGCTTTTTGTTCCAGCCCATCCAGCTCTTTCCCACTGCTTTGGCTTCTACCCTTTCCAGCTTAGCTTCTAATGCCTTGCCCTCTTCAGTTAGCATCTCTGTTTTTTGGGGAGGGTTTATCTGTGGTTGAGAGCAATGAGGGTATACAAGTGACCACCACTCTTTTGCCCTGCAGATGCATTTCCCCGGATTGCCCCCATCCGAGCAGCCGAATCCCTGCACAGCCAACCCCCGCAGCACCTCCAATGTCCCCTCTACCGACCTGACTCGAGCAGCTTTGCAGCCAGCCTTCGAGAGTTGGAGAAGGTAGGTGGTGCCTAAGGACTGGCAGCTTACTTCTCCCATTAGCTAAATTCTGTGCCTGGGTACTCCTTAATTTATTCGTTTATTTATTTTTAGAGACAGGGTCTTGCTTTGTTGCCCAGGCTAGGGTGTAGTGGCATAATCATAACTCACTGCAGCCTCAAACTCCTGGGCTCAAAGGATTCTTCTATCTCAGCCTCCTGAGTAGCTAGGGCTACAGGCATGCACGACTATACCCAGCTAAAATTTATTTATATTTTTTGTAGAGACTGGTCTTGCTATTTCCCAGGCTGGTCATGAACTCCTGGGCTCAACATGATCCTCCTGCCTCTGCCTCCCAAAGCTCTAGGATTATAGGCATAAGCCACCATGCCCAGCCCCTATTTATTGTTTTTAGAGGAAGAGTAGTTTACTTGCTTCCTATATACAGTGACAAAAACAGTGTATTACTGCTATTAATTCGATGAAATGTAATAAAATTGAATTTGGGGAAAAAATTTTGACATGATAAAGGCTGTAGGAGAAATGTTTACATAGTCTAAGCTGATTTTGAAAGATTAACTGACCCAATTTCCTCTTCATTTCTTGGTAGGGTCTTTGGTAACGGAATTGTAGAATTAGTATTTTTGTTGTTGTTGTTGTTTTGTTTTGTTTTTGAGACTGAGTTTCGCTCTTGTTGCCCAGGCTGGAGTGCAATGGTGCGATCTTGGCTTACTGCAACCTCCGCCTCCTGGGTTCAGGCAGTTCTTCTGCCTCAGCCTCCTGAGTACCTGGGATTACAGGCATGTGCCACCATACCCAGCTAATTTTTGTATTTTTAGTAGAGACAAGGTTTCACCATGTTGGCCAGGCTGGTCTTGAACTCCTGACCTCAGATGATCTACCCGCCTCGGCCTCCCAAAGTGCTGGGATTACAGGCGTGAACTACTGTGCCTAGCCGTTTTTTGTTTTTGAGGCAGAGTCTCACTGTGTCACCCAGGCTGGAGTGCAGTGGCGCTATCCAGGCTCATTGCAGCCTCCACCTCCTAGTTCAACCGATTCTCTTGCTTCAGCCTCCCGTGTAGCTGGGATTACAGGTGTGTGCCACTACACCTGGCTAATTTTTGTATTTTTAGTAGAGATGGGGTTTTACCATGTTGTCCAGGCTACTCTTGAGCACCTGATCTCAAGTGCTTCACCCACCTCATCCTCCCAAAGTTGCTTGGATTACAGGTGTGAGACACCAAGTCCAGCCAGAATTATTATTCTGTTACTTTGGAGGGCTAAAAGTATAGCAAGCCTGATGTTCATTGCTAATGGTTGAGATGCTCGTGTCTTTTACCTATTGAAATGTTTTGAATAATGCAGAGCGTTCTCCCATGATAAGATAGATTGTGCTGAAAACTTTGACATTTCTCTGTCCTGATAACTAGTGGAGTGCTTCTTGTCTTTGATAGTGTGGTTGGTATTGGGGGCCAATGAATTGGGAAGATGCAGAGATGAAGCTGAAAGGGAAACCAGATGGTTCTTTCCTGGTACGAGACAGTTCTGATCCTCGTTACATCCTGAGCCTCAGTTTCCGATCACAGGGTATCACCCACCACACTAGAATGGAGCACTACAGAGGTAAGAGATGCTGGTAAGAGAGACTTGTTTCCCCCTTGCCTTGCTCTACCTTTGCTGTCTGACTTTTTGTGGAAGGGATTTGGAGGAATGGAACTATGATTGGGGAAAAATTCTCTTAGACTCAGTTGAATATTGATATGGGCACTGGTTTCAGTCACTAGAAGAAATGGAGGGGGTAGGGAAGGGAGAGTAAAAGTTCCGTTTAAAAGTCTGGTCAGCAGCGTTTTGTCTCCTAAATAGGAGGGCCTGAACAAAACCGTTGAAGAGGCTCCCAAGAATTGAACTAGTAAAACTCTTCAGGTAAAAGGAAGAAAGAACCTAGGACCATTAGGCACATCACAAGCTTTGTTTTTAATTAAACTTATCATCTAGAGATACTTTGTTAAATCATATATACAGAGGAGAATTTAGTGTTGATCAGTAACTGTTCTGTTCTGAATTTTTTTGCTTGATAGTCACTTTCTCCCAAGCAGCATGGTGATAATTTCCTCTTTTGGTCAGTGTTGTAGTCTCTTAGGAAATATTCATCAAAATGCTGAGAGTTTGTGGGATCAGCATGCTTTAGACTATCTGCCGTCCTCCTAGTGGTACCTCTTCCTTTGTGATCAGGTGGTACTTCATGTGCCAGTCATGCCTGGAAGCTGACTTGTTAAACACAGCTGTCTGGATTGACTTTGTATCGAGACAGTCTATATTTAACTTGGGCCAGAAATTTGTGATGCTTATTGGTTCTGAGGCTAGGTAATACATCCCTTGTCAAAATACCTGTGTATGCTACAAATAAAAAAAGCGTAGAGAACTTTGGGGTGTTTCAGGGACTTGAAATCCCTCATAATCTTCCCATGGTGGCCAACCTTAAATGAATGCTATATGAGACATTGCATCTGAGGTAGAAGCCTCTGTCCTGCTCTTCTCAGGCACCTCAGCATCTTCCCCACGCTCAGCCCATACTATGTTGGATTTATTTGCATCTGGTTCTCTCGTGAGGCAGGAAGTAGCTGTTTAGGTCAGTAGAGCTTTGTTCATGGGTTCCGCTGTCCTCGCTTCTACCTTAGAGGTAACATGAAAAGAAAGGAACTTCCATCCAATGACCTGGGAATGAATTAGATAGCTAGGTGGGATAAGTGAGGGGGACCACCTATTCTGCTGTTTGTAAAAACGAAAACACACAAGCAAAAACCAAAATATGAAACAGAGCATTTCAGAGGGAAATATTTTATTAAACCTATTCAAATGACTAGGCCATGGGAATTATAAATAAATACTTTAAATTCCTGATAGGGTGAGATGCCAGGAACAAGAGGTCTTTCAAATGTTTCTCCCATTACTTTTTCTTTTTTCTTTTTTTGAGATGGAGTCTCACTATGTCACCCAGGGTGGAGTGCAGTGGCGTGATCCTAGCTCACTATAGCCTCTACCTCCTGGGTTCAAGCAATTCTTGTACCTCAACCTCCCAAGCAGCTGGGATTACACGTGTGCACAACCATGCCCAGCTAATTTTTGTATTTTTAGTAGAGGCAAGGTTTCACCATGTTGGCCAGGCTAGTCTCGAACTCCTAGCCTCATGTGAATCTGCCTGCCTCAGCCTCCCAAAGTGTTGGGATGTCAGGTGTGAGCCACCGCACCTGGCCACCAATTACTTTTTGTTAAAGGGACTTTGCTTCCTTGAATAAATGGAATTTTTTTTTTTTTTTTGAGACGGAGTTTCACTCTTGTTACCCAGGC
>NW_022436952.1:5598386-5600257 GCF_009761245.1 Sapajus apella | reverse complement strand
GGATTAACTGTGCCTGGGCTGTAAGTGGAATTTTTTTTTTTTTTTTTGGGGACGGAGTTTCGCTCTTGTTACCCAGGCTGGAGTGCAATGGCGTGATCTCGGCTCACCGCAACCTCCGCCTCCTGGGTTCAGGCAATTCTCCTGCCTCAGCTTCCTGAGTAGCTGGGATTACTGGCACGCGCCACCGTGGCCAGCAAATGTTTTGTATTTTTAGTAGAGACGAGGTTTCACCGTGTTGACCAGGATGGTCTCGATCTCTTGACCTCGTGATCCACCCGCCTCGGCCTCCCAAAGTGCTGGGATTACAGGCTTGAGCCACCGCGCCCGGCCTGTAAGTAGAATTTTTAATGGAAACCTTGTGGGCCTTTCAGTTGCCAGTTTGCAGTGGAACATTTGTCTTTGTGTTTTTAAAGTGATACTGTTAGAGTAGATAGAGAGACTCAAATCTGCAGTTCTTTTGACTGATTAGTATCCCTTTTTTTGTGTGTGTGCCTTTTTTTTAAAGACAGGGTCTGGCTCTGTGCCCAGGCTGGAGTACAGTGCCACAGTCTCGGCTCACTGCAACCTCCACCTCCCAAGTTCAAATGATTCTCCTACCTCAGCCTCCTGAGTAGCTGGGATTACAGATAAGTGCCACCATGCCCAGCTAATTTTTTTCTTTTTCTTTTTTTTAGTTTTTAAAGATGGGGCTTCACCATGATGGCCAGGCTGATCTTGAACTCCTGACCTCAAGTGATCCGCCCACCTCAGCCTCCCAAAGGATTACAGGTGTGAGCCACCACGCCCGGCCTTATTTTTCAATTTTTTTTTTTTTTGAGACGGAGTCTTGCTCCTGCCCAGGCTGGAATGCATTGGCCTGATATTGGCTCACTGCAACCTCCACCTCCTGGGTTCAGGTGATTCTCCTGCCTCAGCCTCCTGAGTAGCTGGGATTACATATGTGCACCACTATGTCTGGCTAATTTTTGTATTTTTAGTAGAGATGGGGTTTCACCATGTTGGTCAGGTTTGTCTTGAACTGCTGACCTCAGGTGATCTGCCCATCTTGGCCTCCCAAAGTGCTGGGATTACTGGCGTGAGCCACTGTGCCCGGCTGGGACGGGGGTTTTCTGTGTGTCCAGGTTGGTCTTGAAATACTGAGCTCATGCGATCTGCCCACCTTTGCCTCCCAAAGTACTGGGATTACAGGGATGAGCCACTGTGTCTGGCCCTTTTGTGTTCTTTTTGTAATTGATTCCTTTGGAATCTGTTGCTTCAGTGTTTTGAGTTTTTTGTTGTTTTATGTTTTTAAGTCCTAGGAGTTCAGATTCCCTTTTCCATTTGGGATTTTAAATTTTGAGATGGGATCTTTGTAATATTTTGGGGTATGGGGTTTAAAAGTTAAAGAAAGATTTAGATTTTTATTTTTTTTATTTTTTTTTTGGGACGGAGTTTCGCTCTTGTTACCCAGGCTGGAGTGCAATGGCGCGATCTCGGCTCACCGCAACCTCCGCCTCCTGGGTTCAGGCAATTCTCCTGCCTCAGCCTCCTGAGTAGCTGGGATTACAGGCACGCGCCACCATGCCCAGCTAATTTTTTTTTTTTTTTTGAGACGGAGTTTCGCTCTTGTTACCCCGGCTGGAGTGCAATGGCGCGATCTCGGCTCACCGCAACCTCCACCTCCTGGGTTCAGGCAATTCTCCTGCCTCAGCCTCCCGAGTAGCTGGGACTACAGGCGTGCGCCACCATGCCCAGCTAATTTTTGTATTTTTAGTAGAGACGGGGTTTCACCATGTTGACCAGGATGGTCTCGATCTCTTGACCTCGTGATCCACCCGCCTCGGCCTCCCAAAGTGCTGGGATTACAGGCTTGAGCCACCGCGCCCGGCCTA
>NW_022436952.1:5593402-5598376 GCF_009761245.1 Sapajus apella | reverse complement strand
CTCCCAAAGTGCTGGGATTACAGGCTTGAGCCACCGCGCCCGGCCTAGATTTTTATTTTTTACACTCAACACACACGTGAATGAGTGAGACCCCCAAAACTGCTGTTCCTGTCTTTCCTCGACTATTTAATATGGTCTCTAAGAAGTATATACAGTTGGCTCTTGAACAACCTGGGTTTGTACAGGTCTGCTTATTACATGGATTTTAAGAAATAAATATATTGGAAAATTTTTGGAGATTTGTGACAGTTTGTAAAATCTTGCAAATAAACTGTAGCCTAGAAATATCAAAAAAATCAAAAAGATATGTTATGAATGCATAAAATATATGTGGATACTAGTCTATTTTAACATTTGCTACCATAAAATATATACAGATCTATTATAGAAAGTTAAAACTTGGGCTGGGTGCGGTTGCTCACGCCTGTAATCCTAGCAATTTGGGAGGCTGAGACAGGCAGATTACCTGAGGCCAGGAGTTCGAAACCAGCCTGACCAACATGGAAAAACCCCATCTCTACTAAAAATACAAAAAATTAGCCGGGTGTGGTGGCGCATGCCTGTAATCCCAGCTACTTGGGAGGCTGAGACAGGAGAATTGCTTGAACCTGGGAGGCGGAGGTTGCGATGAGCCAAGATGACGTCTTGGCACTCCAGCCTGGGCAACAAGAGTGAAACTCCATCTTAAAAAAAAGAAAAAAAAAGTTAAAACTTTATCAAAATGCTGGGCACAGTGGTGCACGCCTATAACCCCAGCGCTTTGGGAGGCCAAGATGGGTGGATCACGAGATCAAGAGATTGAGACCATCCTGGCCAACTTGGTGAAACCCTGTCTCTGCTAAAAGTACAAAAATTAGTTGGGCGTGGTGGTGCACTCCTGTAGTCCCAGCTACTCAGGAGGCTGAGGCAGGAGAATTGCTTGAACTCGGGAGGCAGAGGTTGCAGCGAGCCGAGATTTGTTCCACTGCATTCCAGCCAGGATAACAGAGCGAGACTCCATCTCAAAAAACAAAACAAACAAGCAAAACTTTATCAAAACTTATGCATACAAACACAGACTGTATATGGCACCATTCACTGTTGAGAGAAATGGAAACAAATGTGAAGGTGCAGTATTAAATCATAACTGCGTAAAAGTTAACTTATGTTCTGTATGTACTACAGCTAGTGCTCGACTTAACGACCACGATTGGTTCCAACAGACCGGTCGTAACACGATTTGGTCGTAAGTTGAGTAGGCTACATCCACGCAGAGATGGTAGTGCTGCCGGAAGCTGGTCCGCACTGTCGTACGCCCAGCTGGGCAACATTTGCGCTGCCAGACGCCGAGCAGTCGTGGCTAGCGATTGTGGTCGTAAAGTCAAATGATCGTAAGTTGCATAGGTCGTAAGTCGATCAATACCTACTGTAATAATTTCATAGCCAACCCTGTTTCTATTGTGGTGAGCTCAATTGTTGCAAGTATCTGTTTAAAATGCTGTGTGACACTAGTCATCATCACGTCAGCATTTATCTCTCCAGTTAATTGTGTATCACAGGAAAAATTGATCTCTTATGGTTCTTGTATATTTTTCATTGTGTTTAGTGCAATACAGTAAACCTCAAATGATACCATGAGATCCACTAGTGCCACTAGTGTTGCTGGAAGTCCTCTCAAGAATCAGAGAAAAGTTAGGACATTACAAGAACAATTGCTCAGTTTGTACATAGTTTGAGGTCTGCAGCTATAGTTGTTCACCATTTCAAGGTAAGTGAATTCAGCATGAGGACTGTTGTAATAAAAGAAAAAGAAATTCATGAAGCTACTGCTGCAGCCTACATTTGTTGTGAAATAACTTTTTAATCTCATATTGAAAATGCGGCTTTTATGTGGGTGCCAGATTGCTGCTATAAGAAAAGCATACCTTGGCCGGGTGCAATGGCTCATGCTTATAATCCCAGCCCTTTGGGAGGCTAAGTAGAAAGGATTGCTTGAGGACAGGAGTTAAAGACCAGCCTGCACAATATAGTGAGATCCTGTCTCTACAAAAATATTTAAAAATTAGCTGGGCATGGTAGTGCCTGTCTGTGGTCCCAGCTACTCAGGGCTGAAGTGAGAGGATTACTTGAGCCTGTGAGGTCAAGGCTGCAATGAGCCATGATTGCTCCACTGCACTCCAGCCTGGGTGACAGAGCAAGATCTTGTCTCAAAAAAGAAAAGAGAAAAGCAGAGCATGCCTATAGATTAATATGATTTAAGAAAAAGTAAAGTCATTATATGACAAATTAAAGCAAGAGGAAGGTGAAGGAACTAGAGCTGGAGAATTTATTGCTGGCAATGGATGGTTTGATAATTTTAGGAAGGTTTGCCTTGAAAACTGTCAAGATAACAGGAGACGTAGCTTCCACTGACCAAGAGACAGCAGATAGGTTCCCAGACAGCATGGAGAAAATCACTGAGGAGAAATGATACCTGCCTGAACAGGTTTTTAATGAAAATGAAAGTGCCTTATTCTGGGGGGAAAAATGTCACAAAGGACATTTATTATAAGGAAGAGAAGTAAGAACCAGAATTTAAGGCAAGCAGGGGTAGGCTGACTCTCTTGTTTTGTGTAAATGCAGTTGGGTTAATAGGACTACCTTTATCTATAAAGCTGCAGTCTTTTGGTTGTACAGCAAGAAGGGATGTATAATGAGAACCTTTTTTTCTGGATTGATTTCATCAGTGCTTTGTCTCTGAAGTCAGGAAGTACCTTGCCAGTAAGGGACTGCCTTTTAAAGGTCTTTTGATATTGGTCAGTGCCCCTGGCCACCCAGAACCTCATGAGTTCAACACCAAAGGTGTCAAAGTGGTCTACTTTCCCTCAGACACAACCTAGATCAGGGAGTCATAAGGACCTTTAACACTCATTGCACAGGGTACTCTATGCAAAGGGTTTTAAGTGCTGTGGCAGAAGATACCGATAGAACATCATGAATGTCTGGAAGGATTCCTCCACTGAAGATGCCATAGTTGGCTGGGCGCAGTGTCTCACGCCTGTAATCTCAGCACTTTGGGAGGCCGAGGTGGGCAGATTACCTGAGGTGTGGAGTTCGAGACCAGCCTGGCCAACATGGTGAAACACTGTCTCTACTAAAAATACAAAAATTAGCTGGGTATGGTGATACGCACCTATAATCCCAGCTACTTGGGCAGGAGAATCATTTGAACCTGGGAGGTGAAGGTTGCAGTGAGCCGAGATTGCTTCACTGCACTCCAGCCTGGGCGACAGAGTGAGACTCCATCTCAAAAAAAAAAAAAAAAAAAAAAAAGACGATGCCGTAGTTGTTACAGAAAAAGTTGTGGGTCAGGTACAGTGGCTCATGCCTGTAATCCCAGCACTTTGGGAGACCAAGGTGGGCAGATCACTTGAACCTGGGAGTTAGAGATCAATCTGGGCAATGTAGTGAAACCACATTTCCAGAAAAGATACAAAAATTAGCTGGGCATGGTCTTGCGTACCTGTAGTTCCAGGTACTCAAGAGGGTCAAGGCTGCAGTGAGCTGTGATCATGCCACTGCACTCCAGGCTGGGCAACAGAGTGAGATCCTGACTCAAAAGAAAAAGTTGTGAAAGCCATCAAGCCCAAAACAATAAATTCCTGCTGAAGAAAACTGTGTCCAGAAATTGTGTGTGACTTCATAGGATCTGTGACAGAGCCATTCAAGGAAATCATGAAAGAGATAGTGGATATGGCAAAAAAAGAAGGTGAAGATGAAGTATTTCGAGATAGGGATCTTACAGAAATTCAGGAACTCAGAGACACCACCACATCAGAGGAAATAACTAAGGATGACTTGATGGAGATGAGTCCTTCTGAGCCAGTGCCAGATGACGAGGAAGACGTAAAAGAAACAGTGCCAGAAAACATTGATGTCAGGCAATCTGGCAGAAGGGTTCAGATTATTTGAGACTGCTTTTGAGTTATTTTAGACTTGGACCCTTCTATGATACGGGCACTGAAACCAAAGCAAATGGTGGAAGAAGAATTGGTACCATATGGAAACATTTTTAGAGAAATGAAAAAGCAAGCCTGAGTGTGGAGGCTCATGCCTGTAATCCCAGCACTTGGTAGGCCAAGGCAGGAGGATCACTTGAGGCCAGGAGTTCAAGATCAGACTGGGCTGGTAGTCTCAGCTACCCAGGAGGCTGAGGCAGGAGGATCACTTGACCCCAGTAGTTCGAGGCTGCAGTGAGCTGTGATCATGCCACTGCATTCCAGCCTGGGTGATAGAGTGATTCCCTGTTTCTAAAAAATAGAAAAAGCAAAAAAAGTGAGACAAATTATAACATATTTCTGTAAATTTATACCAAGTGTGCCTTCCTCCCCTGCCTCCCCTTCCACCTCTCTACCTTTTCTACCTCTGCCATCCCTGAGACACCCTCCTCTTCCTCTTCTCAAGTCTATTCGGTGTGAAAACAATGAGGATGAAGACCTTTATCATGATCTGCTTTATGGTCACTTTATGATGATCCACTTCCATTTATTTTCTTAAAAGTTTTTTTTTAAGCTTTGTTGTAAGAATACAGTATATAAGGCCGGGCGCGGTGGCTCAAGCCTGTAATCCCAGCACTTTGGGAGGCCGAGGCGGGTGGATCACGAGGTCAAGAGATCAAGACCATCCTGGTCAACATGGTGAAACCCCGTCTCTACTAAAAATACAAAAAAAGGCCGGGCGCGGTGGCTCAAGCCTGTAATCCCAGCACTTTGGGAGGCCGAGGCGGGTGGATCACGAGGTCAAGAGATCGAGACTATCCTGGTCAACACGGTGAAACCCCATCTCTACTAAAACTACAAAAAATTAGCTGGGCATGGTGGCGCGTGCCTGTAATCCCAGCTACTCAGGAGGCTGAGGCAGGAGAATTGCCTGAACCCAGGAGGCGGAGGTTGCGGTGAGCCGAGATCGCGCCATTGCACTCCAGCCTGGGTAACAAGAGCGAAACTCCGTCTCAAA
>NW_022436952.1:5585786-5593302 GCF_009761245.1 Sapajus apella | reverse complement strand
AATACAGTATATAATATATATCACATATGAAATATATGTTAATCAACTGTTTATATTATTGGTAAGGCTTTCAGTCAACAGTAAGTTATTTGTAAAGTTTTGTGGGAGTCAAAAGTTAGATGTGTATTTTTAATTTTGGTGGGGGATGAGGGGGATGTTGAACCATTGGGATTGGGTTCATGCCCCCCCCCCACATTATTCAAGGCTCTGTGTACATGTATAAGTCAGTCAGTCCTCACTTAAAGTCATCAATAGATTCTTGGAAACTGACTTTAAGCAAAATGACATATAACAAAACCAATTTAATTTGTTTTTTGAGATGGAGTTTCGCTCGTGTTGCCAGGCTGGAGTGCAATGACTTGATCTCAGCTCACCTCAACCTCCGCCTCCTGGGTTCAATGAATTCTTCTGCCACAGCGTCCTGAGTAGCTGGGATTACAGGCATGTGCCACCATGCCCGGAGTAGAGACAGGGTTTCTCCATGTTGATCAGGCTGGTCTCAAACTCCTGACCTCAGGTGATCTGCCCGCCTTTGCCTCCCAAAGTGCTAAGATTACAGGCGTGAGCCACTGCACCTGGCCTAACAAAACTAATTTTGCCATAGGCTAATTAGTACAAACAAGAGTCTAGTTTCTATGGCATATTTCTGGTGACAAAAAATAAAGTTTAAGAAAGACCAAACTTCTAAATAAAGACTAAAACACTTCTAATATTAAACAGTGAAGTATATGTAAACTATACACACATGTAAGAAAGATTAATAAAAACAAGTTAGATAATCATTTACCCAAGTATTCCAGCTCAGGGTCACCAGTGGCTGTAGCTTATCCTGGCAGTTCAGAGTGCAAGGCAGATCAACCCTGGACAGGACACCATTCCATCGTAGGGCGTATACCCACATACCCACACTTACTCAGACTAGGACAGCTTAGCATGCCATTTCACCTTACGTGCACAACTCTGGGATATGGGAGGAAACCAGCATGCCCAGATGTGCAAACTCCACACAGACAGTGGTCCTGGCCGGAAATTGACTTTTTTTTTCTCATCAGTGTTACAAGGAAACAGGTGTGGTGGCTCATGTTTGTAATCCCAGCACTTTGGGAGGCCGAGGCAGGTGGATCACCTGAGGTCAGAAGTTCAAGACCAGGTGGCCAACATGGTAAAACCCTGTCTCTATTAAAAATACAAAAATTAGCCAGGCATGGTGATAGGTGCCTGTAATTCTAGCTACTCTGGAGTCTGAGGCAGGAGAATCTCTTGAACCCAGGAGGTAGAGGTTGCAGTGAGCCAAGATCAGGCCACTGCATCCAGCCTGGGCAACAAAGCCAGACCCTGTCTCCAAAAAAAAAAAAAAGTTACACAGAAACAACACTGAACAAAATGTTATTCAAAGACTTGCTTATATGTGTACATACACAGTCATACGCTGTTTAGCAACTTTTTGGTCAACAATAGACTACATATATGCCAGTGTTCCCATAAGATTATATTACTGTATTTTTAGTGTACTTTTTCTATGTTTAAATACATTTAAATATCATTGTGTTAGAGTTGCCTCCACTCTTCAGCACAATAACATGCTATACAGGTGTGTAGCCTAGAGCAACAGGCTGTACCATATAGCCTAGGTATGTAGTAGGCTATACCATCTAGGTTTGGATAAGTACACTCTGATGTTCACACAACAAAATCGCCTAATGTTGCATTTCTCTGAACATATTCCTGTCATTAAGTAATGCATGACTGTATCTACACTTAATACACATAATAAGTATTTGTATATATATATAGAGAGAGGAAGTCTGTGATTTAAAGATTAATGTTCATATTTGATGAAAAATTTTATATCCTTTTCTTCTCATTTGAAATTATTATTTTTTTGAGACGGGGTTTCACCATGTTGACCATGTTGACCAGGATGGTCTCAATCTCTTGACCTCGTGATCCGCCCTCCTCAGCCTCCCAAAGTGCTGGGATTACAGGCGTGAGCCGCTGCACCCGGCTGCTCATTTGAAATTATTAAAGGTTGAGTATCCCTAATCTGAAATCCAAAATGCTTCAAAATCTGAAACTTTTGCACATTGACGTGATGCTCAAAGGAAATGCTTATTGGAGTGTCTTGGATTTCAGAGTTTTAGATTAGGGATGTTCAACTGGTAAGTATAATGCAAATATTACAAAATCTGAAACACTTGTGGTCCCAAGCATTTCGGATAAGGAATACTTGTATTTACTTAACAAAAACTTTGTAAGACCTAATTTATGTCTTAAAAAAGGCAACATCCTTTTTTTTTTTTTTTTTAATAATTTTAGTATCAGGAGAGAGCTGGAGTAAAGGCAGCATCTTTCTTACAGTTAACTGTGAGATAGGCAAGAACAGGTGGCTTCAGAGACCTTTGAGCCACCTCGCCCGGCCCTGGTTTGAATATTTTAACAATGATTCTCACTTTTGGGAGGGCAGTTTGGGGGCGAGATGGCTCAAAGGTCTCTGAAGCCACCTGTTCTTGCCTATCTCACACGCATCTGTACCCAAGTTGGGGAAAAAAAGCGAAACCTCACTTCATAAAAAAAAAAAAAAAAAAAAAAATTCAAACCAGTCTCTCATATCTTCTAAAGTAAGTTTTTAAATTTTTACGTCTTAATTTTCCATGACAGGAACCTTCAGCCTATGGTGTCATCCCAAATTTGAGGATCGCTGTCAATCTGTTGTAGAGTTTATTAAGAGAGCCATTATGCACTCCAAGAATGGGAAGTTTCTCTATTTCTTAAGATCCAGGGTTCCAGGTAAGACTGTTCTTCTGTTAATTATATAACTTAACTTGGGTGTGATCCAGTTTAGTGTCAAAAAACACCACCCCTACAAAAGGCCATGGTTAAGCTTTTTTCCCCTGGCTATTGTAGCAACCACTATTCTTACAGAGTCCCATGGTTAATCCCCTGCCTTTATACATTAATCTCTCAACATACTGAGGAGGAATCTTTGCTTCTCTGACCACATGAATGAGAAAACTGCTTCCACCTCTGGATGGATGCCTGGACATGATGATGTCCAGGCATCATGTGAATATTTGACATCTGGAGGAGTCTGTCCAGGCATCTCAACATTTATAAGTGAAGCAGAGAGGTGAGAGCTCTCAGGTCCTACCCATAGAAACAGGGAAGGTAAGAGAATGTTCACCATAAAGGCAGGGGCGAGTGTCAGGGAGGCTGAATCTGGTTAGGCGTGGTGGCTTATGCCTGTAATCCCAGCACTTTGAGAGGCTGAGGTGGGAGGATTGCTTGAGCCCAGGAGTTTGAGACCCCCATCTCTTAAAAAAATAAAAAAAATTAGCCAGGCATAGTGGTGCATAGCTGCACCACCTATAGTCCCAGTTAGTTGGGAGGCTGAGGTGGGAGGATTGCTTGAGCTCAGGTGGTCGAGGCTGCAATGAGCTGTGATCCTGCCACAGCATTCTAGTCTGGGTGATAGAACAAAACCCTGTCTCCCCCCAAAAAGGAAGAAAAAGCCAAATCCAATTGCATATTGCAAGCTGTTAGGAAGTATCTGCTGTGGGTTTGCCCATGTTGTACTAAACTTGCTGTCAAATAGCAGATACTTTTCTTTTGTATCTTGCCGCGCCTACCGTTGATGAGTACGAGACCTCTCTCCATTTGGGAGCACTGGGCTGTCGCTATCCTTGATAGTGTGGTTGTATAGGCTTCCTGCCCACTAAGTTAGGGAGGTGTCTGTACAATCTGTGGAGGGCAAGAGGGGATTGTTTGGAGCAATCTGCATTTATAGTGTTAGGTAAGACAAAATGACAAGTACATTAATATGAGGATCTTGTAAGATACAAACAACTTAAACCATGCATGGTGGCTCACACTGTAATAATCCCAGTACTTTGGGAGGCTCAGATGGGCAGATCACTCAAGTTCAGGAGTTCAAGACCGGCCTGGACAACATGGCGAAACCCTGTCTCTATAAAATACACAAAAATTAGCCGGGTGTGATGGTGGGCATCTGTAGTCCCAGCTACTCGGGAGGCTAAAGTGGGAGGATCACTTGAGCCTGGGAGGTGGAGGCTGCAGTGAGCCAAGATTACACCACTGTACTCCAGCCTGAGTGACACAGTGAGACCCTGTCTTAAAACAAACAAAAAAAGCAGGGCACAGTGGCTCATGCCTGTAATCCCAGCACTTTGAGGCCAAGGCAGCTGGATCACCTGAGATCAGGAGCTTGAGCCAACTTAGCTCAAACTTGGTGAAACCCGTTTCTACCAAAAATACAAAAATTAGCTGGTTGTGGTGGTGGGCACCTGTAATCCCAGCTACTGGGGAGGCTGAGGCAGTAGAATTGCTTGAAGCTGGGAAGTGGAGATTGCAGTGAGCTGAGATCACACCATTGCACTCCAGCTTGGGTGATAGAGCAAGACTCTCTTTCAAAAACAAACAAAGAAAACTTAAAATGAGAACTTCATGCTTTCCCATTGAATCAAATTAAGATTCTTAAACAGAATGCCAAAAAAGTGCTCTAAACTGTGGAAGTTCAGGGGAGCCACAGACAGAAGACTAGGAACTGGATTGAGCCAGGTGACAGGAATGTTTCTTATAATCTTGGTGATTTAAATAAGGCATGACAGGGTGTAAACTGTATTAATTCTCACTTCATTTAGTTTTGTCTCAGTGCTGTCAACACAGTTGGGCCTTGTGCAATTGACTTGGTTAAAGGGAAAAGTTAGATTCCTTCCTCATAGGAGTTGACTCTGCTTAGCAGTTTTAAAATTTATGGCTTTTTGGGGGATATTTATTTAACAAATATTTATTTTGTAACTTAGTATCAAAAATAAGCTACCTCTGTGCCCTCAGAGAATTGATAGCCTCAAAGAGGGGACAGGAAGGATGACAAAAGTAAGAGCACATATTCAAGCTAGTACAAAGCATGGTGGTGGCTGGGTGTGGTGGCTCAAACGCCTGTAATCCCAGCACTTTGGGAGGCTGAGGTGGGTGGATCACCTGAGGTGGAGAGTTTGAGACCAGCCCAACCAACATGGAGAAACCCCACCTCTACTAAAAATACAAAATTAGCCTGGTATGGTGGCACATACCTGTAATCTCAGCTGCTTGGGAGGCTGGGGCAGGAGAATTGCTTGAACCCAGGAGGCGGAGGTTGCAGTGAGCCGAGATCATGCCATTGCACTTCAGCCTGGGCAACAAGAGCGAAACTCTGCGTCAAAAAAAAAAAAAAAAAAAAGCATGGTGGTGACCATTGAGGTCAGGGTAATCAGCTCTGCCTGTGGGCAAACCAGGGAAATCTTGGACAGGATTCTGGACTCTGGAGCATTGCTTTACTTGTAGAATATTGAGAAACTTCGTTGAATCTTGGACTCCTCAGATATAGCTCATTTCATTCTACAAATAAACCCTGTCCGCAGATAGTTTAAGATTCTTAGCATTATATTAAGGGCTACGGTATGTAGTGTTTGCTACGGTATGTAGTGTTTGCCACTGTTAATACTGAGTGCCTATTAGATGCCAGATATTGACCAGGTTCTTTATTTAAGTATCTTGAAAGTTTTACAACAATTTCAAAGTTGGATAATATAGATCAATCCATTAAAATAATATGGTTCACACCTGTAATCCCAACACTTTGGAAGGCCGAGGTGGTTGGATCACCTCAGGTCAGAAGTTTGAGACCAGCCTGACCAACACAGTGAAACCCCATCTCTACTAAAAATACAAAATTAGCCTGGGCAACCAAGTGTTACCCTTTGAGGGGATAATGCAGTCTCCTTTTTTTTTTTTTTTTTTTTTTTTTTTTTTTTCTTTTTGAAAAAGCAAAAGAAACAAGTCCAGTGAGTTGCAGAGCCAGTATGTGATTTCAGGTTTTTTTGTCTCAGATCCCAGAGCTGGTTGCAGTAGGAGGGCATTAAGACTGGTGTCAGGCTGGGTTGGTGGCGCACACCTGTAATCCTAGCCATTCCAGAGGCTGAGGCTGGAGAATCGCTTAGAACTCAGAAGGCAGAAGTTGCAGTGAGCGAGATCATGTAACTACACTCCAGCCTGGGCAACCGAGCAAGACTCTGAGTCAAACCAACAAACAATAAAAAAATAATAATAATAGCCGGGCGCGGTGGCTCAAGCCTGTAATCCCAGCACTTTGGGAGGCCGAGGCGGGTGGATCACGAGGTCAAGAGATCGAGACCATCCTGGTCAACATGGTGAAACCCCGTCTCTACTAAAAATACAAAAAATTAGCTGGGCATGGTGGCGCGTGCCTGTAATCCCAGCTACTCAGGAGGCTGAGGCAGGAGAATTGCCTGAACCCAGGAGGCGGAGGTTGCGGTGAGCCGAGATCGCGCCATTGCACTCCAGCCTGGGTAACAAGAGCGAAACTCCGTCTCAAAAAAAAATAATAATAATAATAATGATAATAATAAATAAATAAATAAGTGGCCAACTTGGTGAAACCTCACCTCTACTAAAAATACAAAAACTGGCCAGGCGTAGTGGCAGGCACCTGTAAGTCCCTACTTGGGAGGCTGAGGCAGTAGAATCACTTGAAACTGGGAGGTAGAGGTTGCAGTGAGCGGAAATTGTACCACTGCACTTCAGCCTGGGTAACAGAGCAAGACTCTGTCTATAGAAGAAAAAAAAAATTAAAAATAGGCTGGGCTTGGTGGCTTACGCCTATAATACCAACACTTTGGGAGGCTGAGGCCGGCAGATCACGAGGTCAGGAGATCAAGATCATCCTGGCCAACGTGGTGAAACCCTGTCTCTACTAAAATGCAAAAACTTACCCAGATGTGGTGGTGCGTGCCTGTAGTTCCAGCTACTCGAGAGATTGAGGCAGGGGAATCACTTGAACCCGGGCAGCAGTGAGCCAAGATCACGCCACTGCACTCTGGCTTGGCAACAGAGCAAGGCTTCATCTTAAAAAATAAATAAATAAAATTACTGGCCAGGTGCGGTGTCTCACGCCTATAGTTCCAGCACTTTGTCATTTTGGAAGGCCAAGGTGGGCGGATCATGAGGTCAGGAGCTCGAGACTATCCTAGCCAACATGGTGAAACCCTGTTTCTACCAAAAATACAAAAGTTAGCCGGGCATGGTGGTGCACGCCTGTAATCCCAGCTACTCAGGAGGCTGAGTCAGGAGATTCGCTTGAACCTGGGAGGTGCAGGTTGTAGTGAGCCCAGATCACGCCACTGCACTCCAGCCTGGTGACAGAGCTAGACATCGTCTAAAAAAAAAAAAAAAGTAGGCCGGGCGCGGTGGCTCAAGCCTGTGATCCCAGCACTTTGGGAGGCCGAGGCGGGCGGATCATGAGGTCAAGAGATCGAGACCATCCTGGTCAACATGGTGAAACCCCGTCTCTACTAAAAATACAAAAAATTAGCTGGGCATGGTGGCGCGTGCCTGTAATCCCAGCTACTCAGGAGGCTGAGGCAGGAGAATTGCCTGAACCCAGGCTGGAGTGCAATGGCGCGATCTCGGCTCACCGCAACCTCCGCCTCCCGGGTTCAGG
>NW_022436952.1:5577671-5585686 GCF_009761245.1 Sapajus apella | reverse complement strand
AAAAAAAAAAAAAAAAAAAAAAAAAAAAAAAAAAAAAAGTTACTTACTCTAAAGGTAACTTAGCTGATGAGTACTGAAGCCAGAATTGAAACCCGGGCCCAACTAACTCCAAATCCTTGGTTTTCACCGGTCTGTTAGTGGAAGAGGTAATAGTAATCAGACTGAAAGTTTTCTGGCATTTGTGGAAACTACATAAAGAAGGTAGAATCATGTTTACCGGGGGCAGGCGGGGATGAATGCTCCAGATTAATATCTGTGTGCACTTAAAATTGTAATCAAGTTGAGAGGTCAAAGCAGAGCTATTGCCCTTCGACCCTAAGTGACCTCTCTTTGAATGATAGGGCCAAAGAAGACAAAGCCTTTACCACTATTTGCTGCCCTCTTTTGCTTATCATAAAGGGAAAGGCATTATATAAGCTCGACTTTATTAGAGGAGAGGATTGGGGTGAATAAGAGGTAGGTATTAGCATTTAGGTGTAGCTCTGTCAGTCTGTGTCAGGGATTTTAACTCGGTCGATTCTAAAAGGAGCCTGTGTGTTCAGACTTTGGAATGATGATAACTGAACACCTGCAAGGAGCCAAGTGTTACTCCATTTAACCAAGTGTTACCCTTTGAGGGGGTAGTACAGTCTCCTTTTTTTTCTTTTTGAAAAAGTGAAAGAAGCTTAGGTCCAGTGAGTTGCAGAGCCAGTATGCGATCTCGGGTTTTTCTGGCTCAGATCCCAGAACTGGATGCAGTAGGAGGGCTTTAAGACT
Source organism: Sapajus apella (assembly GCF_009761245.1). Taxonomy (NCBI): domain Eukaryota; kingdom Metazoa; phylum Chordata; class Mammalia; order Primates; family Cebidae; genus Sapajus; species Sapajus apella. The sequence goes on along the minus strand of NW_022436952.1, from coordinate 5,584,930 downwards.
AGTGTTAGGCTGGGCACAGTGGCTCACGCCTGGAATCCCAGCTATTTGGGAGGCTGAGGCAGAGGAGGATCGCTTGAACCTGGGAAGCAGAGGTTGCAGTGAGCCGAGATCGTGCCATTGTGCTCCAGCCTGGGCAACAGAGAGAGACTCTTTCTCAAAAAAAAAAAAAAAACCCAAGTATACATATATAATTTATTTATTGCATTGAATAAAAAAAACTTAATGGCTTTTTTTTTTTTTTTTTTTACTTTTGAGGCGGAGTGTCGCTCTGTTGTCCAGGCTGGAGCGCAGTGGCATGATCTCAGCTCACTGCTACCTCTGCTTTTCAGGTTCAAGTGATTCTGCCTCAGCCTCCCATGTAGCTGGGATTACAGGTGCGTGCCACCATGCCTGGGTAATTTTTGTATTTTTAGTAGAGACAGGGTTTTGCCATATTGGCTGGCTGGTCTCCGCTCAACTAGGCCTCCCAAAGTGCTAGGATTATAGGTGTGAGCCACCGTGCCTGGCCCACTTGATGGCTTTCAATTCATTACAGTTATACAGTTTCAATCCATTACATTAATGAAGCTCATGTTGTCTCATCTTTGGCCAGCGAAAGCCTCTTCATGTTGAGTTATTTCTTTTTCTTCCCTCCTTTCCTTCCTTCCTTGCTTTTATCTAACAGTTTTATTGAGATATAATTAACATAAAATGGAGTTCACCCATTTAAAGTATGTGATTCGGCCGGGTGCAGTGGCTCACGCCTGTAATTCCAGCACTTTGGGAAGCTAAGGTGGGTAGATCATCTGAGGTCAGGAGTTAGAGACCAGCCTGACCAACATGGTGAAACTGTATCTCTACTAAAAATACAAAATTACCTGGGCGTGGTGGCACCTGCCTGTAATCCTAGCTACTTGGGAGGCTGAGGCAGGAGAATTGCTTGAACCCAGGAGGCGGAGGTTGCAGTGAGCCAGGATCATGCCACTGCACTCCAGCCTGGGTGACACAGTGAGACTGTCTCAAAAAAAAAGAAAAGAAGAAGAATGTCTGGGTGCAGTGGTTCATGCCTGTAATCTCAGCACTTTGGAAGGCCAAGGTGGGTGGCTTACCTCAGGTCAGCCATCCTGGCCAACATGGTGAAACCCCATCTCTACTAAAAATAAAAAATTAGCTGGGCATGGTGGCGTGCACCTGTAGTCTCAGCTACTCAGGAGGCTGAGGCAGGAGAATCACTTTAACCTAGGAGGCAGAGATTGCAGTGAACTGAGATTGCACCATTACACTCCAGCCTGGGCGACAGATCAAGACTCTGTCTATAAATAAATAAATAAAATAAAATAAAATAAAGTGTATGATTCAAGGCCAAGGAGGGTAGATTGCTTGAGCCTAGGGGTTCAAGTCCAGCCTGGGCAACATGTGAAACCCTGTGTCTACAAAAAAATACAAAAATTAGCTAGGAGCGGTGGTGAGCACCTGTAGTCCCAGCTACTCAGGAGGCTGAGGTAGGAGAATTGCTTGAAACCAGGAGGCGGAGGTTGCAGTGAGCTGAGATCACACCACTGCACTTCATCCTGGCGACAGAGTGAGACTGTGTCTCAAGAAAAAAAGAAACATTTTGCAATTCAGTGGTTCACAGAGTTGTATAACAGTCACCACAATCAATTTTAGAACGTTTTCATCACACCAAAATGAAAACCTCAGACTATTAGCAGTTACTCCCTATTCCCTCTACCTCCTAACCTCTACCAACCACTAATCTGTTTAACATTTCTAGGATTTAACTGTTTGATACATTTCACATAAATGGAATCATACAATATTTTTATGTCTTGTTTCTTTTACTTAGCATAATGTTTTCAAAGTTGACCAGTGTTGCAGCAGGTGTCAGCACTGCATTCCTTTTTATGACTGATAACATTCCACTCTGAATATACCACATTTTGTTTCTCCATTCTTTTTTTTTTTTTGGAGACGAAGATTCGCTCTTGTTACCCAGGCTGGAGTGCAATGGCACGATCTTGGCTCACCACAACCTCTGTCTCCTGGGTTCAAGCAAATTCTCCTGCCTCAGCCTCCCGAGTAGCTGGGACTACAGGCGTGCGCCACCATGCCCAGCTAATTTTTGTATTTTTAGTAGAGATGGGGTTTCACCATGTTGACCAGGATGGTCTCGATCTCTTGACCTCGTGATCCACATGTCTCGGCCTCCCAGAGTGCTGGGATTATAGGCGTGAGCTACTGCGCCCGGCCCATTTCTCCATTCTTTAGGTTGTTTCCACTCTGTCGCTATTATGAAATAAATAATGCTTCTTTGAACATTCATGTACAGATGTTTATGTGACTATCTTTTCAATTCTCTTAGATATCTATACCTAGGTATGAAATTGCTGGGTTATATGGGTAACCCCATGTTTAACCTGATGCTAGACTCCCAAAACAATTGCACCCAAAACTTTGTTATTGTCCATCTTTTTGAAGAAGGCCATCCTAGTATGAGGTGGTATCTCATTGTGGTTTTAATTTACATTTCCCTAATGAACAATGGTGTTAATATCTTTTCATGTGTTTATTGGCTATTTTATCTCGATTCAGATTCTTTACTCATTTTGTAATTGAGCTATTTGTCTTCTTATTGAGTTTTGAGTTCTTTACAGGTTGGGCATAGTACCTATAAGCCCAGTACTTAAGGAGGCCAGGGGAGGAGGACTGCTTGAGCTCAGGAGCCCAAGACCAGCCTAGGCAATACAGGGAGACACTGTCTCTACAAAAAATTTAAGAAGTCAAGTGTGGTGTCGTATGCCTGTAGTCCCAGCTACTCAGAAGACTGAGATGGGAGGATCGCATGAGCCTGGGAGGCGGAGGTTGCAGTGAGCTGAGATCACGCCATTGCACTACAGCCTGGGCGACAGAGCGAGACTCTTGTCTCAAAAAAAAAAATAAAATAAAAAATTTATATTTTAGTATTTGGTTTTGATCCTATTGTAAATTGAATTGCTTTCTTAATTTTAATTATTTTTGGATTGTTTATTGCTAGAGTATAGAAATTAATTGCTTTTTGCATATTCATCTTACATCCTATAATCTTGCATAACTCATTTATTAGTTCTAATATGTATTTCTTTTTAAATTGTGAAATAACATGTATGTGGTAAAAGGGTCAAATAGTGCCCAATGGAATATAAGGAAAAGTGAATCTTCTGCCCTCTCACCCCTGCTTCCACTAAACTAAACTATTGTTTAGTTTTTCGTAAGCTGTTTCAAGCTGAAGAAAGGAGTGGGATATTAAGAAACAGTACTTCACAGTTGGCTGAAAATCTCTTTGACTTTTTCTTTTTTTTTTGAGACAGGGTCTTACTCTGTTACCCAGGCTGGAGTGCAAGGGTACGGTCATAGCTCAGTGCAGCCTCAGCCTCCTGGGCTCAAGCAGTCCTCCCACTTTAGCCTCCTGAGTAGCCTCCCAAAGTGCAGGGATTGCAGGCGTGAGCCACCGCGCCCGTCCCTGGCTAGTTTTTTTTTTTTTTTAATTTTAATTTTTGTAGAGGTGAGGTCTCCCTATGTTGCCCAGGCCAATCTTGAACTCTTGGGTTCAAGCAGGACTCCCACCTCAGCCTCCCAAAGTGCTGGGATTATGGGCGTGAGCCACCGCACCTGGCCTTCTTTTACTTTTGACCTTTTACTTATTTTTTTCTTTTTGAAGGATTATATATAAGGTCAACCAGCTTTCTAGTTTATTCTCTTTTTACTTTACACTGTTAAGAAAATGAGGGCCAGGCGTGGTGGCTCACGCCTGTAATCCAAGCACTTTGGAGGCCAAGGCGGGCAGATCTCCTGGGGTCAGGAGTTCAAGACCAGCCTGACCAACATAGTGAAACCCCGTTTTTTTAATAAAAAAAAGAAAGAAAAAAATGAGACCCAGAATGTGAACCAGATGTGATTCCTGATCTGATTCTGTCTTCAGGGGACAGAAAAACCTTCGTTGTGACAGAAAGACTTGAGTGTTTGGATGTTTATACCTGGAAGAGATTTCTTACCCCCAACATGGGTCTTTGTTGGAAGAAAAGAAAAATAGTGACATGGCTAGAAACTAGGTTTGTGCCCAGGACCTCTGGCATGAGGCCTGGAGGAAAGTTGCTGAGCATCACTGTTGGGCTTCACACTTATTCTTTTAGCCCCACTTGGGTCTTACTCTGGATTCTTTCCATTTATAACTGCTTCTGTTAGCATGCTGTAAGTGTGAGAGCTCTCAGTCATTTGCTGGGTTTGTGGGGAAACAGTAAATGGTCAGGTTAACAGCAGAGAATATCAGAGAATTAACAGGTGTCAAATTGCTATTTGTAAACCTAAAGGCTAAAAGTAATACAATTAAATAGGCAAGTTTATGTAATCATTAAAATTTAAGTAGGCAAACAATAAGATAATTGTATGTTGCATATTATCCTGATCTCTTTAAGCAGTGTTATCTTTGGGAATAAATTATTAGATACATAAATTACTTTTATCTCTGAAGCATCATGTTGAATTTACCAATATTATGACCAACCCCCCAAAGCTTTCTGTTTGCCATAGTTTAATTTACTAAAGAATATATAAATACCAGTGAGGAACATGACAAATTCAAAGAGGTATTTGAACCCAAAATCATTTCTTAAAACAACTTGAGTTAAATATATTCAAGTGAGAAATTCACGTGTGAGTTATTTTTTTTTCTTTTAATGGAGAGGACCAACCATGTGAGTGAAGAGCAGTAGGGCTTCAAAATATAATCCTTAGGTTTGAAGGGGTGGGAGTGCCAGGGAGGGGACTAGAAGAGGCCAGTCATGAAGTGCTGTGACTGTCCTGGACAACCTCCTTGTCAAATAGGCAGAGGTGCAGGCACTGTAGAGACCCTTCTGGGGAACCCTGCTGAGAGGTTCTCTGTGCTATGGCAGAGCCACCAATAATTCTTCCTTAGGGCAAGTCTTCAAGGTAGGCCAGCTTTATTGACTCCACGCCACAGCAAGTTCTCTAAGCTCATTGGTCTTCAGTTTCTTTATATGTGAAATGGGAATGGTGGCATCTGTCTCAAAGTATAGTTTTAAAGACTAAATAAGATTACTATTATTATTTTGGAGACAGGATCATGCTCTGTCACCCAGGCTGGAGTGCAGCGGCACAATCTTGGCCCACTGTAGCCTCGAATTCCTGGCCTTAAGTGATCCTTCCTCCTCGCCCTCCCAAATGCTAGTATTATAGGGGTGTGCCACTGCACCCAGCCTGAGTTAAATGTTTTTAAGATGAGCTTATTTAGTTAGTTACTAGTAACAATAAAATATGTATTTTGATTTCTTTTTTTTTTTTTTTTTCCAGAAAGTTTGTTGTCAGTGATCATGAAAAGGTTTTGGGAGACAGTGTGCAAGCTTTCATTTTTTCTCTTTTCATGCTTTCAATCAAAATTTTAAAACCATTTGAAGTTAAACCCCAATAATAGTAGATATTTTATTTCCCAATCAGTTGTATCTACCAAATGTCTTTTGATATGACAATGGCTGAAAATTCTTTGACAGGTTTTGCAACTCAGGTTCTTTCTCAAAGAATCTTATTTACCTTCCATAGCTGCTTTGTTTATTGAAAGCAAAATTTTCTTAGTTTTCTTGAACCCCAGTGTTCCTGCCATTCTGGATTTCTCTGTGCTGTGGCGTGGGGCCCTTTTCGGGGGTGGGATTCCCTGGTACAGAGCCTGCTAATACATAAGGGTGTGGTGCTTCCATTGAGTCTGGCATCAATCAGCAGGCACGCTTGCACTGAGTAGTACTAATCCCTTGCCCAAGCTACTGTAATTGTTGTTTCTTTTAAAAGCATCATCTTTTTTTGGTTTCCTGGCCTAAAATTTCAGAAGCAGGAAGTGTGGAGGTGGTAGGGGGTGGGTAAACCTAATTGTCCTGGCTTGAAGTAATGGCAAGAATAATAGGCTTGTCAAGTTGATCCCAGCTGTTGCCTTCTACTTACCAGCCTCTCTGCTGAACCAATTGGAATTTGTGGGGACTCCTCTGAACGGCCTTTCTGAGTCCTCACCTTCAGAATACTGCTAGATGTACCTAAAAGTATCTCTCATTCCCAGCAGGGATGGTTTTGATTCTTGGTCTTCCTGAGAGCCATAGGCCTGGGATTGGCCACTTGGGTCCAAGCACCATCTCTAGTTTGTCATCATTGGGCTACTCTGAGGAGCAGGACTCTCAGCTGTTAGGGTGATGCCAGAAGCCAGGCACGGTGGCTCAGGCCTGTAATCCCAGCACTTTGGGAGGCCAAGGCGGGCAGATTGCTTGAGCACAGGAGTTCGAGACTAGCCTGGGCAAAGACGCGAAACCACATCTCTACTAAAAATACAAAAATTAGCTGAGTACAGTGGCACACACCTGTGGTCCAAGCTACTCAGGAGGCTGAGATGGGAGGATTGCTTGAGTCTGGGAGGTCAAAGCTACAGTGAGCTGAGATTGGGCCACTGTACTCCAGCCTGGGTGACAGAAAGAGATCCTGTCTAAAAAATAACCAAAAAACACACAAAAAAGTGATGCTAGAGAGCCCTTCGCAGAGAATAGATTTCCTCAAGAGGGAATGTGGTGGTGGTGCTTCCGGAAATGGAAATCAACAGCCCTTTGTCGAGGGGCTTTTGCAACAGAATACATATATGAACCGTAAAGAAGCCCTGTTTCCCTCCCTGGGTTCTCTTCATATGAGAAATGGTAGTTAGCTCCATTGTTTCCTCTGAATATTTTCCTTTGTTTTCTTTCTTGAAGGACTGCCACCAACTCCTGTCCAGCTGCTCTATCCAGTGTCCCGATTCAGCAATGTCAAATCCCTCCAGCACCTTTGCAGATTCCGGATACGACAGCTCGTCAGGATAGATCACATCCCAGATCTCCCACTGCCTAAGTACAATGGGGCTGCTAGGGTTGGGACAGGAAGGAGTAGGGGGGTTGTGGGGAGGTGACAAATGTCAGTGAGGCCTGCAGGCTACCTTCACAGGCAGAGTCTGGCATAAATTATTTGCAGACATCATTCTTTCACATTTCCTGTGTCTTAGCACCTAACTCTAGAACTGTCACATTGCAGCCAAAAGGGAGGAATGTGTGTGTGTCAGCCTCCCTTCTGCAGTCTCTATGAAGAATAGAGTAGAAGTGGTAAGAGTGAAGGAGATAGAACTATAATAATTGAGAAAATGGGGCCGGGCGCGGTGGCTCACGCCTGTAATCCCAGCACTTTGGGAGGCCAAGGCGGGTGGATCACCTGAGGTCAGGAGTTTG
>NW_022436952.1:5572815-5577571 GCF_009761245.1 Sapajus apella | reverse complement strand
GGAGGCTGAGGCAGGAGAATTGCCCGAACCCAGGAGGCGGAGGTTGTGGTGAGCCGAGATCGCGCCATTGCACTCCAGCCTGGGTAACAAGAGCGAAACTCCGTCTCAAAAAAAAAAAATAATTGAGAAAATGGGAATTTTGTTAGGTCTCAACCATGTAGGAAATGAAGAGTTGAGCAAAGGAGTTACTTCTTTTATGTTTTGTATAAAAACCCTTTATGTATATCCCTCATTTGTTTTTCACAGACCTCTGATTTCTTATATCCGAAAGTTCTACTACTATGATCCTCAGGAAGAGGTATACCTGTCTCTAAAGGAAGCGCAGCTCATTTCCAAACAGAAGCAAGAGGTGGAACCCTCCACGTAGCGAGGGGCTCCCTGCTGGGCGCCACCAAGGGTATGAACTCTCTGCCGCACTGCCCAGCCATGTTTCTTCCTGGGCAGTCATCATCATGCCTTGAGCCTTGGGCCCCCTCCCCCCAACTCCCTACATGGATAGCCCTGATCTAGGCATTTGGCCATAGAATGGCAATATCTGACCATGGAGTCCCCAAGGGCACCCACCACATTTGGGAGAAAAGCAGACAGACGTGAAAGATGTGAAAGCAGATTGCCAGGAAATGTGCAAGCTAATCGCTGAATGTGAGTAAGGAGGGGGACAGCCAAGTGTAGCTAAGAGTGCAGCCTCTGTCAAGGAGAGGGTAATTGAAAAAAATAAAGAGTGCAGCCTCCTCTCACACAGACTTGAGCTGATCTCCCCAATATTGCACAAATGGCATATAAAGCAGGAAGCTAAAGGGAAAGGAAACTTGATCAAAGAGGACTCAAACATACCTTTAATTGCAGCAGGCGTGCACTTCAGTGAGACTCCACCATGTCCCACAGCCTGGAATATGGGGATGAGGAAAAAAACCAGCCTAGTCCTCTTTTTAGAGTTCCATTTAGACCATTACAAATTAACTAAGGAATTCATTTATCTAAGAAGCTCTTCTCCCATCATTACGCAGTTCTCCTCATTTATTTTCTCATAAAATATCTTGGAATACTGGTTTGTGCAGATGAATTCCAGTTAGTCTTTTAAATTGCACTAAAGTAAGCATTGTGGGGCCAGGTTCCTGAGTAGGGAACACAATTGCCAGGGAACCATGACTTTGGTGGTGGTGGTGACGAGCAAGACTGACTGCCAGTGTGCAGTGACTGCTTTCTTCTGGTGTGGAGTATCATTTTTAAGCACTGAATACTTCTGCATCTCTTCCATGTTCCTTAGTCCCACCCTACACACAGAATAAAGGAAAAAATCCCATGGGAGCAGTGGCCTTCAAGTGAAAAGGAACTTGAGGCCGGGCGCGGTGGCTCACGCCTGTAATCCAAGCACTTTGGAGGCCAAGGCGGGTGGATCACCTGAAGTCGGGGGTTCAAGACCAGCCTGACCAACATGGTGAAAACCCGTCTTTAAAAAAAAAAAAAAAAAAAAGAAAAGAAAAGGAACTTTAATCTCTCCACCCTCTCTGCTCTTTTCCTAATGGGAGAGAGTGACAACTAGGGTTTAGGTCCCATGGGTTTTCTTTAGCCATGGCAAAGGTGAATCTAGCTTCGTGTCTCTTCTTGGCTCTGGAAGTCCCCGATCCTGTGCTATTGGGGGAAAGCTTGTGAGCTAGGCTTATGAGGATTAACAATGTGAGAAGAAATGAAGAGGAGAGATTAAGAAATGGTAACTCCGGGAGGCTACACAGTTTCAATTTAAAGGATCCTGGAGTAGATGTACAGTCTCATCATTTCTTCAATTATATGCAGGTTGTATGCCTTGGAAGTGACTAAACATCTAATGTCTAGTGTCTGTGGATTTCTCTGCATGATGGCTTTGCAGTTGAGATTAGGGTGAGAAGTAGAGAGAGCACTAGGGAGGTCCACCTACCTGACTACCCTTGAAGAGTCATTAGGCCTTTCAGTTCGAGCACCACTTCTGTGGGTGCAGTGCTGTGGGAAGAACCAACATAAACAGGGAGCGCGTTCAGAGAAAGATCTCATGGGGTTGGAGAGCTCAAACGTCATCATATGAAGAATAAATAAAGGGCCTAGAAAGAAATGTGATTAACCTGGAGCATGGAGGTTTTAGGGATGGTTAGCTGAAAGACGCAGTTCATGGGTTTTCCCAAGGAAGAGAGTGATTAACCTCCTATGGGTGGTTCCAGTGGAGAGCAAGTTCAGCATTACACTTATTTTTTGCCCGAGGCAACAATCCTGATGTCACAACAAAAAGGGATCCTGCGAGTTCAGTTCGAACATTTGCCAATATGTGAGTGCCCCCAACACTCAAGATAAATGGCTCCCCGTTGGCCTGTTCCTGATCATGCCACGCCCTTCCCAGCTGAGGCAGGGCCTTTATACCTCTAGGTCTCCTTGGCGCGAAATGCTCAGCTCCAAGGCCCTCCCATGTCACAGTAAAAAGAGACAGGGACAAGGACCAAAATGAATGTAAGTTACAAGGAACTAGATTTCAGTCCAACTTTAGAAGAACGTTTTTATTTTATTTTTATTTTATTTATTTATTTATTTTTTTTGAGACGGAGTTTCACTCATGTTACCCAGGCTGGAGTGCAGTGGCGCGATCTCGGCTCACCGCAACCTCCGCCTCCTGGGTTCAGGCAATTCTCCTGCCTCAGCCTCCTGAGTAGCTGGGATTACAGGCATGTACCACCATGCCCAGCTGATTTTTGGTATTTTTGGTAGAGACGGGGTTTCACCATGTTGACCAGGATGGTCTCAATCTCTTGACCTCGTGATCCACCCGCCTCAGCCTCCCAAAGTGCTGGGATTACAGGCTTGAGCCACCGCACCCGGCCAGAAGAACGTTTTTAACAGAGAGTTCCAAAACTGGGATGTTTTTCCTCAAGAGCTTCCACTCAGCAGATACCTGTATATTTGTGTTTGTTCAGCACCCAGTTTGAATTAATTGAGAATAAAGTGCTGAGCAAAGCAAAGGCCCTGTTCTCACTCAGCTTCCTTTCTTGTAAGGAAAGACAGCAAACGTGAACATAAATGAATGGGCTAATTTCAGGTGACTGTACATGTTGTGAGGAAAATAAAACTGGGTGAAGTTTAGTGATTACTGGTGGGGTACTCCTCAAGTTTAGATGGTCAGGGACAGCCTTGTGAGGAGGTGCCATTTTAGCTGATACCCAAATATCAAGGAGCCAGCCATGGGAGGGCCTTGGAGCAGAGCATTCTGCGCAAGGGGACCTAGAGGTATGAAGGCCCTGCCTCAGCTGGGAAGGGCGTGGCATGATCAGGAACAGGCCAACGGGGAGCCATTTGTCTTGAGTGTTGGGGGCACTCACGTATCGGCAAATGTTTGAACTGAACTCGCAGGATCCCTTTTTGCTGTGACATCAGGATTGATGCCTGTGGCAAAGAATAAGCCTAATGCTGAACTTGCTCCTGGTATAGACCCTAGGAGCCCTGTAAAATGGGGAAGTAACACTTCCCATTGGAAAGTTTTCTTTTTTTTTTTTTATTTGGAGTTTTGCTCTTGTTACCCAGGCTGGAGTGCAATGGCTTGATCTTGGCTCACTGCAACCTCCACCTCCCAGGTTCAAGCAATTCTCCCGCCTCAGCCTCCCAAGTAGTTGGGATTACAGGTGTGTGCCACCACACCTGGCTAATTTTGTATTTTTAGTAGAGGGTTTTACCACGTTCATCAGCTGGGTCTCAAACTCCTGACCTCACTCAAGTGATCCACCCACCTTGGCCTCCCAAAGTGCTGGGATTACAGGCATGAGCCACTGTGCCCAGCCAGGAAGGGTCTTTAGGGTATGAAATTTGGCTGTTATGACTTCTTGTTGTTCAAGTTGATTTTAATTTGGGACATCTGAATGGCCTGCTTGGTCTATGTGTGCTGTTACCTGGGGAATTTCATGCCAGGGGTTTGGAGTCAGGATACAGAGTAATGGCTAGAACAGTGCCTATCTCAAGTCGGAAGGTGGAAGCAACACTGGCCTTTGTGATTCTGTGTTGACCCTGTCCAGTTGACACAAGCTGCAGAAATATAGAGCTCTCTGGCCAGGTATAGTGGCTCATGTCCGTAATCCCAGCACTTTGGAAGGTTGAGGCAGGTGAATCAACGAGGTCAGGAGTTCGAGACCAGCCTGGCTAACATGGTGAAACCCCATCTCTATTATAATTACAAAAAATTAGCCGGGTGTGGTGGCACACACCTGTAGTCCCAGCTACTTGGGAGGGTGAGACAGGAGAATCGCATGAACCCAGGAAGCAGAGATTGCAATGAGCCAAGATCAAGCCCCTGCACTCCAGCCTGGACAACAGAACAAGACTCTATCTCAGAAAAAAAAAGAAAAGAAATATAGAGCTCTTTCTAGCCAGGTTCAAAAGGGGTTACTCCAGGGGCTCACTTCTGTTTTTAATCCCTAGAGCAGTTGGGCCTCAGGAAAAAAGTAGGTGGGAAATTAAGGGGTAAGGGAAAGGGAGAGAAAATTTAGGTGGTAGGATATATTTATTAGTTATTTCAGGACCTTGTTCTGTCATCCAAGTCATAGGCTGCTCAGGTCCCCCTGACAAAGGCCACTGCTGCATCCCTAGCCAGCTGTGGCACACATGGAAGCGTTCAGCATCCAGGTTCCCTTCTCCTTTTGAGGTGTGCTGCTCTGCTCCAGGGGCTGGCTATTCTTTCACTCCATGTTGGCTCTATTCTGTTGAACTGTTTTAATTTTTTTTTTTTTTTTTTTTTTTTTTTTTTTCT
>NW_022436952.1:5562478-5572715 GCF_009761245.1 Sapajus apella | reverse complement strand
TTTTTTTTTTTTTTTTTTTTTTTTTTTTTACTTAGGCATTTGGTTGCCAAGCTCCAGTTTTGAAGAACCAAATGAAGCTACCATGAAAAGAAGAGGAAAAGTGAGGGAACAGGAAAGTTGGTATTCTCTGCAGAGACTTTGGTTCCCCATGCAGCCCTGGGGCTTGGAAGAAGCACATGACGGTACTCTGCGTGGGCTCCACCTCACACCCACCCCTGGGCATCTTAGGACTGGAGGGGCTCCTTAGAAAACTGGAAGAAGTCTCAACACTGTTGTTTTTCAGAAGTTTTGTTTTTGGTATTTGTATTACTTGGTATGGAAAACTCACCTTGAAGGCAGCCGGGGCTTGTGCCCATTGGATTGGAAGTGGTGCAAAGGGTGAGCAGGTCCAAAGAAGAGGTGGGAGTTGGGGACAGGGGACGGCCATTCAGCTGGTGCCAAAGGCAGAATTTGAATCTTTGCTGTGGGCCTGGAAGATGGGAGGGGCCTGAGGTTTGCAACAGGACTGGGAGTTCCTGAGGGAGGGGGAATCTGCTTCTTGTTGCCATGGGCAGCTGTGGTAGGAGCAGGAGAGAAAGGAGGGTGGGTGGTCTCGAAAAGAAGATCATTGGGCAAAACCTGGCAAATGGCCTTAGCTAGGGGAAGTAGTGACTCCTGCATCCTTTTTTAAGGTTTAGGAACCTGAGTTCAGAAACACCGCTCATGGAAGCTTTATTAGTTGTGATTTACTTAATTCCTTAAGTTCCATGACCTGAAGTTAATCCCTTTCTTCCTGTGCCCTCAACCCATTCTCCCTTGAGATAACCGTACATGTTAGTCTGGTCATGGTAACGGCATCCCTATTGCTTCTGCCAGCTGTCAAGGCAATCGTGTTTCTCATCACCTGGGCGGTTCAGAGCCAAATTGAATGGAGCATGCTTCCAGGTTCTTCATGGCAAACTGTACTCACGACTTTGGAGTCAGCGTTACTTCCATGTGTCTGTCAGCTTGTGAGGGGGAATGTGGAGGAAGGTGAGAAATGCAGCTGCCACAGTATGCTGTCCTAGAGGAAGCATTCAGAACGCAGCCCTGATGGGATTTCCTTAGATCAGAGGAGAGCATCGCATCTCACGTTTTTAGGTTTATCACTGTTGTCCCACTTCTGGGATGGGAGGTGGCAAGGGCTTCTTTATTTTTCTGTGTTCATTCTAGAAACCTAGACGTTTCCAGATCTGATCCCACTGGTCTCCACTCACTGGAAAGTCTGTCAGGTGCCAACTTGAGAACTACCAGCCTTCCAGCTCTCAGGATGAGCAGTGAGAAAAACTCCAGTGGCCTTTAATTGTTTCTGCAGCTGGCCATGGCCAATTCATATGACATTGTGAGTTTGTTTTCTTGTAGAGCTGCTCTGGGGAGAGGTTTGCTGTTGAGATGTGACAGTAGAGCTGTTGGGTCTTTATGACTCCTTTGCGCGTGTTCTGTGAGAATCTTTTCTGGGTTCCCCATGCTTATAGCTGCGTCATCTCACAAGATAGATAACAATGTCAGGTTTGTGGCTTCCTGATGGTTTGGCCGGGGCCACAGTGTCTTGTTAATTTATAGTACCGCCTCATCTGGGAGCACTGCCCTCCTTAGTCCTGCATGGAGTGACAAGTCTTCCTCCTTGTAGCTGAACAGGGAGGAAACTGGCATCATTACCTGACTTTGGAGGGGTGGCCCAGAAGATGAGTTTGTCAGCATAAACGCAGCCCACCTCTGATTCGTCATGTGGTACCTCTTTCCTTGGCTTCCATGGTAGTAATAACAACTAAGCAAGATTATGATTCCAGTAATTGGCTTAGCATGTGAGTGTTGCCTCGTGAGAGTACAAGTAATATTACTCGCCATCTTGCAGGAAGTGCCACCCCAATATAGAGCCTGAAGTCTGGAATCCATTGAGATCCTTGGGTGGCTGGTACACAGCCTGGGGTCTTTTTTTGCTCCTTTTCAACCACCCATAGTTTTAAGATTACTTTTTAGTGTGTGTGTGCCTGGCTGTGGGCTGGATACTGTAGAAAACAAAAAAGGTAAAAGACATAATCTGTGGCCTAAGGGAACTTTGAGGTGACTATGGCACATCAAGCAGAAAATCAAGGACTGTCTAAAGATGCTTATAGTAGGTAAGATCAGGATAGACCAGATGGTCTGGGAAAGTTCTGTGCCTCTGAGGCTTTGGGTTGTAGTCAAAGGCAGGAAAGTAAGATGAGAAAAACATGAACAAGAGCAAGGAAGCAGAAATCTGCATTGCATATACTGAACAATGCATAGCCCTGTTAGAGGAACATCGCTAAAGAATCCTTTGCAGTGCAGTTGTCTAGATGGAAGGTCCCCAGCCACCAGGCAGGCCTGAGTGCCAAGGGGTTAGGATGGTGAGGTGGAGCCCGAAGCCTCAAGTCAGCAAGGCTCCTGTCCATTGCCAGGGCCTCCCTGTGGTCAGCTCAGGCTGTGTGAGGGAGGCAGAGCCCCCGCACCCCTGGTTACTGGGGTGTCTTCTGGAGAACTCATACACTCAGGTACAAAATAAACGAACTGAGGAGCTGTGACCCAACTTCACCACCCACTTTTCTCCTCCTGGGGAGAGTTGTGTTGAACTGGGTCTGTGATCTGTCGGTGCACTGGTCCCAGCCCTGGCCACAGCCTAGTCCTTCCTCCGTGGAGCAGTCTGCAAAACAGAGCAGCGCAAGCGGAGATAGTCTTCATCAGGTGTGGGTGTTTGGTGACTGCATGGGTGGCCTTGCACAGAGCAGTTAGGGGAAGGTGAGGAGGAGGCATGGAGCTGGGCCAGCTCTTTGGGAAGTTGCCTAGTCAGAGTAAATGGAGCGGAGGAACAGGCGTGGCAGCTGGGGCAACACCTGCCCTTCACCTCCCCGACCAGGCCTACCCCTCCTTCGCCAGTGCTGTACAGATCTCATTTAAATGTATTCCTTTCTAGGGCTGGGTGTGATGACTCAGGCCTGTAATCCCAGCACTTTGGGAGGCCAAGGCGGGGAGATCATGAGGTCGGGAGTTTGAGACCAACTTGGCCAACATAGTGAAACTCTGTCTCTACTAAAATACAAAAATTAGTTGGACGTGGTGGTGTGTGCCTGTAGTCCCAGCTGCTCAGGAGACTAAGGCAGGAGGATTGCTTGAACCCAGGAAGCGGAGGTTGCAGTGAGCCAAGATCATGCCACTGCACTCCAGCCTGGGTGACAGAGCGAGACTCCATCTCAAAAAAAAAAGTATTCTTTTCTGGTTGTATTTTCAAGTCACAAGCTGGAAAAGGCTCACACCTAGTGACCCACTATTGATTTATAAGTTGTGGGTGGGTGACAGCAGTGGCCTCAGGCCCTGCTTTTATAACCTTCATCTGTTTATAACTGATCTACTGTAACCTTCCTCAGGTTGAGAGTGAGCCAATGTGAGCCAGTGACAACTACTGCTACAACTTGCTGTTACTTGAAATTTGTGTGCTGTGTTGGGAGCACAGGAGTAGGCAGGTGGGGGTTTTGGTGTGGGCACTAGATGAGTGGGTGGCAGGTGGCTCTTCGGGACCATTGGTGCTGACCTTGGCCCGGTCACCTGCCTGTGCTTAGGTAACATCCTGGAACCTGAGCCATGGAGGTGGTGCCAGGACCCTGAGGAGAAAGGTGTGACCAAGGGGAGCTCTAGCATGGCTCCTGCTCCTTCCCCATCCCCACATTTCACTTGGGCTAATCATGTAAGCCCACCCTGAGGTTGGGGATGGTGTGGAGATAGCTGCGGACACCCCTGTAACACACATCCAAGAATTGGGGAATGGAGGTGATAGTTCCCAGGCCTAGGAGTGAGAGGTGGGAGTAGAGCCAGAAGTGCCCTGGAATGCATGCAGCCTTGTCAGCCCTTATCCCAGGGGCCCCCAGAAAAGCATGTCCTGCATGAAGCCCTCTGCTCCCAGCAGGATGTGGGGAGAGGAGGAGCTTTTTCCTTCAATTAGATCTTTCCCTTCCCAGCTGCCTCTCTCCCTTAGCTTTGGAGCCCTAAAGTTAGTGGACAAGCCACTAACTTTATGGTCTATGGCTGCTGGAAGGAGGTCTGAGAGAGAGTGTGAGTGTGTGTGTGTGTGTGTGTGTGTGTGTGTGTGTGTGTGTGTCCTCATTTGCAGAAGTCTTGCTACCAGTTGGGGTGTTAAGAGCATCTCCACTAGGGGAAGACCTGGCATTTGTTTTCCACTTTTAAGAGAATGACACGACCCCTGTCATGTAAGGGAGGAGCTATTGAGTTAGACATTTTCCCTATGGGAATCCTCGGTTTGGTTTGTGGGAAAGGAGGGAATGGATAAGTGATTTTTATCTCTAATTGTCAACACAGCTGTTCTTACACTGAATTTGTGCTATTGCATACATGTAGCCATCTTTCTTTTCACTGCAGCAGTGTTTATCAGTAGTTCAAAATGATTTATTTGCTCCTGGGGAGTAAAACCTTTTTTATTAAAAAAAGAAAAAGAAAAAAAATGAAAGAAAAGTGTGCCCCCCTCCTACGCTATGATAGCTATAGAATGCTTGGGCCACAAAGGTCAAGTCTGCACGTCCCCGTGGTAGAGCCTGCTTTGACATTGGAGCCTTCATGCGTAGCACAGAACAATCGGAGGCCTTGAGAACATGGAGAGCAAGGTCTTGGGAGCAGTGAAATGGGGGCTGGATCGTAGACACAGGCGCTGGCGACCCGGGTACTGCAGTTAGGAAAGTAGAGTAATGAGCTGTACAGAAAATGTTGATTCTCTAATCTGCCAGAAAAGGACCTTTCTTTACATGCAGATTTCATATTGTCTTTGTCCTTTTCATTGCTTCTTGACCTTCCTGGTAGGTGTCGTCCAGTTTCTTCCTGTTTCCCTTCCTGTCCCCTCCACACCTGCTATCCCATCCTACTCCCATCTACCTCCCGGGAAGGCATCCTTGCATGCTGAGTTTGTGACCTGCTTCACTCCCATTACATTTCTAGAGGGTTTAGAAGGGACCTGGAACCACTCCCTTTCCCTCTCCTACCCCTTCCTCTGCAACGCCAAGAGGCCTGGAGGGGCAGGCAGAAAGCAGCCAGCCGAGGCAGGAAGATGTGCATGTTTGGTTGCAGCTGGACTGCGATCGTAGTTCCTCCTGGAGATCGAGTGTGAGGAGCTTAGGACACTGTTCCTCAGACTCTGGAATCATCACATACCACACTGCCCTGCTCAGAGCTTCGTTCTGAGCTCCCTAACCAGCTCAGGTGGAGCGGAAGCCTGGTCTGACACCTCCATCTCTGGTGCTCCCTTGGGTGGGGACCTGCCCCTCACTCTTAGGCCCAGAATCTTGTCCAAGGGACAGGTAGGGTCCAGGTGCCGCTTTGGGTAGCTGGCTATTGGAATGCCCAAACTGGTGCTGCCCGTGGCACAGCCTCTGCTATATGTTTTTGGTTTTTGAGAAACTCGATGAAGAGGGGTGTCATTCTGGGCTCGGGGTGGTTGCCAATTTTTCACCAGAAAGGAAGCCACCCCTTGCAACCACTCCTGTCCCCGTTAGCACCCCCCTCCCGCCCTCCTCCAAGCCAAAGTGTGGCCTGGCTTTTGTCTTCCCATTTAGTTTTCCTCTTTTACCCTTCTTTTTTGTGCTTAATTTATTAAAATAGTTGCTGTATAATTTATTTTCATAAACTATAAAAAATACTAAATGGTTAAAATAGACTTGCAGGCCAATCTTAAATGGGGTGGGAGGGTCTGAGGGTGGGATGGGGAAAAGGAAAGATGTTTTGATATAAACAAAACAAATGCACTTTGGGTGTGTTTTGGTATTTTTCTGGGGATAGAGGGGGTGGGGTTAGGGATGTCCCTGTAGATTAGTTCCAGAATGGGGTGTCTGTGTATACTGTATTAATAGGCATGTTTCATTCTTGTGAAGGGACATTAGTAGCTGCTGCAGGTCCTGTTTGGAAAACCCATGTACAATTCCCAGTTTTTGTAAGTGTCAGTGCGAGAGACATTTGACTCTTGTGTTTCTATCTCCTTTTTATGATTGCTGTACCTACCCATGTCTTTCTGGGGAGGGGTGAAAAGAGATTTGAAATAAAAATGTTTAGAAATTAATGTTTTTTGGGCTTGTGTTTTTCACTCACTCTCCCATCTCATGTGACTCCTCACATGCCCCCGTAGGGTCTGATGACCCAGCCCCAGGGAATGGGTGATCCCTGTGAGGTCAGCCAAGAACTGGGCTTGTCAGCATTAGAGGCGCTGAAAAATCCCTGAGGCTGATGGCCACTGCTCAGAGCTACATTCTCCTTCCCTAGGAAGTGCAGGAGCATTCCAGAGAGCTTCTGGGGCCAAGTGCCTGTGGCCTTTTTGTCTTGGTGAGCAATACCTGGGGCTCTACCTAGGGAGAGTTGATATTTTCCTAGCATTCACCCTGGCTGGCCCTGAGGCTTTTCCTAAGTTTAACCTATAGCCCTCCTGCTTAGCCCACTATTGCTTAAACTGTGGTCTTCAGAGAGAAAAGGACCAGGTTGTTCCTCTGGTTGACAACTGTGTGTACAGGCATATTCCGGAGATTTTGTGGGTTCTATTCCAGACCACCACGATAAAGTGAACATCACAAGCAAGTCGCACAAATTTCTTGGTTTCCCAGTTTACGCTATACTGTCGTGTCTTAATTCTGTAACCTTAAAAGAAAAGTACATAATTTAAAAATACTTTATTGCCAAAAACACTAACAATCATTTAGGCCTTCAGCAAATAGTAATCTTTTTGCTGGTGAAGGGTCTTACCGTGATGTTGATGGCTGCTGATGGATTAGAGTGGCAGTTGCTGAAGGATGGGGTGGCTGTGGCAATATCTTAAGACGGCAATAAGGTTTGCTGCATTGATTTGACTTCACAAAAGTTTTCTCTGTAGCATACGATGCTGTTTGATAGCATTTTACACACAGTATAACTCCTTTCAAAATTGGAATCAGTCCTCTCAAATCCTGCTGCTGCTTTATCAACTAGGTTTATGTAATATTCTAAGTCCTTTGTTGTCGTTTTTTTTTGTTTTTTTTTTTAAGATGGATTCTCACTGTGTCGCCAGGTGGAGTGCAGTGGCGCAATCTCGGCTCACTGGAACATCTGATTCCCTAGTTCAAGCGATTCTCCTGCCTGAGCCTCCCGAGTAGCTGGGATTACAGGCACGCGCCACCATGCCCAGCTGATTTTTGTATTTTTAGCAGAGACAGGGTTTTCACCATATTGGCCAGGATGGTCTCGATCTCCTGACCTCATGATCTGTCCACCTCGGCCTCCCAAAGTGTTGGGATTATAGGCATAAGCCACCACACCCGGCTGTTGTGGTTTCAACAAAGTTCACAGCATCTTCACCAGGAGAAGATTCTATCTTCGCTACTTTCTTTGCTCATTCATAAGCAGCAACTTTAGACAGGCATGATGGTGCGCACCTGTACCCCTGGCTACTCAGGAGGCCAAGGCAGGAGGATCCCTTGAGCCCAGGAGTTTAAGGCCAGCCTGGGCAGCACAGTAAGACCCAAAGAAAAGCAACTCCCATCTGTTTTAAGTTTTATCATAAAATTGTAGCAATTCAGTCACATCTTCAAGGCCCCATTTCTAACTCTAGTTATGCTATTTCCACCACATCTGTAGTTATTTCCTCCACTGAAGTCTTGAACTCCTCATAGTAATCCATGTGAGTTGGAATTAACTTCTTTCAAACTCATATTTTTGTTGATATTGTGACCCCCTCTCATGAATCATGAATGTTCTTAGTGGCATCTAGAATGGTGAATCCTTTCCAAAAGGTTTTCAATTTGCATTGCCTAGATCCATCAGAGGAACCACTATTTATGGCAGCCACAGCCTTATGAATGTATTTCTCAAATAGTAAAACTTGACAGTCAGGTGTGGTGGCTCACGCCTGTGAAGCCAGCACTTTGGGATGCCAAGGCAGGCAGATCATCTGAGGTCAGGAGTTCCTGACCAGCCTGGACAACATGGTGAAACCCCGTCTCCACTAAAAATACAAAAATTATCTGGGTGTGGTGGCATGCACTTGTAATCTCAGCAACTTGGGAGGCTGAGCAAGGAGAATCGCTTGAACCTGGGAGGTGGAGTTTGCAGTGAGCCGAGATTGTGCCACTGCACTCCAGCCTGGGCAACAGAGTGAGACTCCATCTCAGAAAAATAAGGCTTGAAAGTCGAAATTATTCCCTCATCCATGGGCTGCAGAATGGATGTTGGGTTAGCAGGCACCAAGACAACACTCACCTTGCTCAGCTCCATCAGAGCTCTTGGGTGACCAGTTGCATTGGCTTCCTGCCTCAGCCACCTGTGTGGCTTTGACATTTGCCACCACGCCTGGCTAATTTAAAAAAATTCTTTTTTGCTACAGAAAGGGTCTTGCTATGTTGCCCAGGCTGAAGTGCCATGTCTTGATCATAGCTCACTGCAACCTTGAACTCCTGGCCTCAGGCAATTTTCCCTCCTTGGCCTCTCAAAGCGCTGAGATTATAGGCATGAACCACCGTGCCTAGCCTAGCATTCTTTTGGAAACAATGGGCCCCAAATAAAACCCCTTCCCGCTGTCTTCACCTCCAAAACCAAAAACAATCTACTTCATCTCCTCATCACAAAGCCTGTTCCATCAAACTTCTGTGGTGACGTCTCCCCCTGCACATACTTAATTGAATTCAGTGATAAGCACTTGACGAGTAATGGTGCAGAAGATGCCTCGTTCATTCCATTGTGTGTCCCTCTGATTGAAGGTGAGATGGGAACAGTAAGTTTTCTGTCTCTTGGTTCCCTCCAGCCTCTCATAGTGTGAGCATCTCACGCATAAGGATTCTAGTGCATATTTGTACCACGTGGATTCTGAAGACCAACTGTTTTCACTGGTGCTCAGCCAAAGGCACAGGAGTTGACTCCAGCTCAGGAGAAGCACTAGCTGATCCCTAATGGAGTCCCTCCCCAAGAGGTTTTTGAGAGGAATTTTGAAGCTTCCTCTGCTGCACAGATCCCCATTGAAGCTGTGATGTCATCATACATCTGTCTATTGCCATGTCCTCATTAGGCATTCTCCTTTGTGAACCTCGACAATTTCAACTGGTCTTCCTGCTTCCTGTTTCTCCTCTCTAGCTCTTCAAAATGTCCTTTTATGAGGTCTCACTATGTTGCCCAGGTTGGAGTACAGTGGCTCAATCTTGGCTCACTGCAGCCTTGACCTCCCAGACTCAAGTCATTCTCCCCCCTCAGCCTTCTGAATAGCTGGGACTAAGATATAAGCCAACATACCCGGCTAATTAATTTTTTTGTAGAGATGGGGTTTCACTATGTTGTCCAGGCTCCAGCATCTTCCACCTTGGCCTCTAAAGTGCTGAGATTACAGGCATGAGCTGCTGCACCCAATGGTGTCATTTCTTTAGTTTACAATATTTGATGTCTTTCAACCAAGAGAAATCCCTGTTAAAATTTTGGCCCTCAACCTGCCTTCCAATGCTGTCTCTCCTTCCCTGCCACGTAGGCTGCAGACTGGCCACACGTGCAACCTGAAGTCCGAGAACACGGCATCCCTCCTGCCACCCCGCCCTCCCTCATGCTTCACCTTGTGCCTGGAGGACCCTTACCTATCACCGTCTCTACCTGCCCAACTCATCCTTCAGGGCCCTGCCCCAGGGACACTCTGTGAAATTGCACTAGCCATAAACAAGTGGGTCTTTCTTATGACGTTTGTTCATCTATCTCTGCCTGCTTGTTCGACTGTGACCTCTGCGAGGCACAGAGCCTGTGTCTTATGATTCATCTCTCATCCCACTCCCAGGGCCTGGCACGGTTGAATGGTCATGGCAAGGTAGTCGTAAGTTGAGGAGATGAGATCGGTCCCCTTCCCAGGAATGTTGCTAATTTTCCCTGGTCTCTAGTCAGCCAGTCCTTGAACCTGGATCTCCACCATTCACACAGGACAACTGGGTTGTTTAGAGGTGGGGATTTTTAGTCAACAAATGCCAGTCTGGTTCTTTTTTTTTTTTTTAGTTTGAGACCAGCCTGGCCAACATGGTGAAACCCTGTCTCTACTAGAACATACAAAAAATTAACCAGGTGTGGTGGCACACGCCTGTAATCCCAGCTACTGTGGAGGCTGAGGCAGGAGAATCGCTTGAACCCAGGAGGTGGAGGTTGCAGCCAGCCAAGATTGTGCCACTGTACTCCAGCCTGGGTGACAGATGGAGATTCCATCTCAAAAAAAAAAAAAAAA
>NW_022436952.1:5535939-5562378 GCF_009761245.1 Sapajus apella | reverse complement strand
TTTTTGTATTTTTAGTAGTGATGGGATTTCACCATGTTGGCCAGGCTGGTCTCAGACTCATGACCTCAGGTGATCCTGCCTCAGCCTCCCAAAGTGCTCGGATTACAGGCGTGAGCCACCGTGCCCGGCCCCATGATCATTATTATTAGCGGGTTATTTTGGTGGGGGAGGGAAAGAGTCTAGCCCTGTCACCCAGGCTGGAGTGCAGCAGCGCTATTGTAGCTGTCTACAACTTGGAACTTCTGGGCTCAAGCCATCCTCCCACCTCGGCCTCCACAAGTGCTGGGATAACAGGCGTGAGCCACAGCGTCCGGCCCTATTAGCAGTATTTTGAAAACAAGGATTGAGATTCTTTTTGCCAAAGGCAGAGGAAAAATGAAAAGCTCCCTGGACCTGAGGCTGCAGAGTGGGGTGTGCCGTAGGGAGCAAGAGAGGAGGGAGCCTCTCAGTGGGGAAGGGCTGCTGGTGGCCGAGGGTGGAGCTGGGTGAGTCATTGGGCTTCTCCTGCCACCTAGTGGCTCCTTGGGGTGAAGCCACCCTGCTGTTCCCTCAGGTCCCCTTGGTAGTGGGGGGGCGAGGCCGGATTTAAATATTCCTAAAAACCAAGTCTCCAGTCCCCTTCTGTTAACGCATTCAATGCCCTGCCCTCTCAGGGGCCCTGGCCTAGGAGGCATCCTTCACCCGGCCCCGGCATGTGGGACAAGACCCCCTCCTCCACGTGGAGAGACAGCGGGAAAGCCTTTGTCTTGGCTCCCGGGCAGAGTGGTGGGGGGGGGGCCCCGCAGTGGACACCTGGGGCCGGTGGATGCCACCCTCATGCACCCTACTCCCAATGGCTTGATGACAGCTGATGGGAGATACTGGGCCCCTGACCACGTCCGTCCGTGTCTGCTGCAGGTTCTAGTTAATTCTATAAATAGGCACTATTTTGTGGAGGCTCTGGGTTAGGGCTCTCCGGAGCCTTCCCATGTCACCTTCTCCGAGGACTTTGCCCTTTTGTGTCCAGGATGGACGGGGCATGGACAGAGACCGGCCACCCCAGGCCTGAGGGCCCGAAGGGACCTGGGAGACATCTGGGTCTGGGCCGCTCTTCACGCCCCTCCCTCCAAGGAGGTTGCCTGGAGAGACAGCCTGGTTGCATCACGCCTGACTCCTGCCTATTAGGTGTCTGTGACTATTGGGGAGGGGTCTGGCCCTGGGTGAGGGGCTTCAGGAGGAGGCTGAGGGGCCTCATGAAGGGGCCACACGTTGGCTGTGAATCAAGGTCAGGCGTCCTGCCTGGCTGCCCATTGCCCTCCCTGCCCCTGCCACCCACCTCTCCCTGGGGCCCTGCAGCCTCGGCTGCATCAGGCCAGGATTGCATCACTCTTGGCTTTGTTCTCAGAGCAGCAGGTGCAGGAGTAGGGCCTGCCGCCCGCCGCCCGCCCCCACTTCCCTCCCATCTCCTTCCACTCCCTCCTGGGTAATCCCCCTCCTTCCTCCCTTCCTAAGCTCCTGGCACCCCAGGAGCTCTCAGCTCCACGCACCCCAGGAGCTCTCAGCTCCCCTTCCACCTTGTTCCCCAGGGAACCCTGGAGCCTACCAAGGTGGAAGGAGGCAGGCTGGGGGGCAGGATGAGCAGCAGGCTGGAAAACTCCTTTCATCACCTCTAGTCTCCACCTGGCTGAAAGCAGGTGCCACCCACAAAGGGAACACCTGGTTGTAGCCAGGGTATGGCCTCCTAGAATCTGGGGACAAGGTCAGAAATTGTCACCTGCTGAGCTAAAGCTAATAATAATCAACATAAAATGAATAAATTCAGGCCTTTGTAGAGGGTGCTTAACTTTTCTTTGTTGTTGTGTTTTTTTTTTGTTTGTTTGAGATGGAGTCTTGCTCTGTCACCCAGGCTAGATGCAGTGGCACAACCTCAGCTCACTGCAACCTCCACCTCCCGGGTTCAAGCAGTTCTCCTGCCTCAGCCTCCCTAATAGCTGGGACTCCCGACCTCAGGTGATCCACCCACCTCGGCCTCCTCAAGTGCTGGGATTACAGGCATGAACCACTGCGCCTGGCCTATTGATCACTTCTGTGCCCACCAGTAGACCAAGCATTTTAGACTCACACTCTCACGTCATCTTTCAACAGCTCTGTGAGGAGGTGCCATTAGCATGTCCGATTTACAGATGAGGGAGCTGCAGCACAGAGAGGTCAGAACACTTGCCCAAGACCACTCGAATATTAAATGGCAGTGCTGGGAGGTGAATCTGGGTGTGCCCCCTCTTGAAGTCTCTGGAAGAGATGGTTGGAAAATTCGATGCTGACCTGCCTGGAACATTTTTTTAACCCCTGAAAGGTTGCTTTTGTCTAAGACACTCATCAGAGATAAGTGTCTTATTTTCATTTTATCAAAAAGATAGAATAAATAAATATCCATGGAAGCCTGGGCTACATACTGAGACCGTGTCTGTAAAACAATAAAAAATTAGCCAGGTATGGTGGCATGCAGCTGTAGTCCCTACTCGGGAGGCTGAGGTGGGGGAATAATTTCAGCCTGGCAGGTGGAGGCTGCAGCGAGTGGTGACCGCACCACTGTACTCCAGGCTCGGCTCATAACATAGTGAATGAATCCTGCCCCGCTCCACACTGTGGTACCTCTGAGGCAACATTGTTGCTGAAGGTTCTGGTCCCTGCAGGCTTAGAAGAGGAGAAGCACCAGGGGATCCAGCCTGCCAGGGAGGAAGGAGGACTGGGGGGCTGTATTTGTGGACCCTGCAGGCTGGCACAGAGACTGTGGGTGGAACTATCCCTTCTCTGCTCAGGGGCTCTGCTTGTGAAATTCCCTGCAGTGTTCAGGGTGTGTTGATAAAATAGCATTGGGTTTATAAATCAACAGGAACTAAAAAAAAAATAAAAAAGAAGAAAAAAAAATAGCATTGGGTTGCCAGTCGCGGTGGCTTGCGCTTGTAATCCCAGTACTTTGGGAGGCCAAGGTGGGTGGATCACAAGGTCATGAGTTCGAGACCAGCCTGGCCAAGATGGTGAAACCCTGTCTCTACTAAAAATACAAAAATTAGCCGGGCACAGTGGCATGCACCTGTAATCCCAGCTACTCGGGAGGCTGAGGCAGGAGAATCGCTTGAACCTGAGAGGTGGAGGTTGCAGTGAGCCGAGATCAGACCATTGTATTCCAGCAGAGGTCTGGGTGACAGAGTGAGACTCTCTCTCGAAAAAAAAAAAAGAAAATAGCATTGGGTTTAGCAATCTAGCCACCATGACTTTGGCTAGTAGGAGTTTACTCCTGAGGGCTGGATTAGCATCTCTGAGGACAGACGGTCTCTGACCTTGCAAAGCCCAACACCAGACCCTAGGCCTGGCCAAGCAACAGCTGTTTCAGAGGCCCAGCATGGGTGGCTGCTGCTGCCATCTCCTTGTTTTCACTTCCTTGGCACTGAAAGAGAACCTGAGGGAAACCAACTGGAGAGCATGGAGCCTGGCTTCCACAGCCAGGGCCCTGCTGCACCACAGCCTGGGAGAGTGCGGCTCAGGGCGAGGAGCAGGCTTGCTGGCTGACGCTCTTCTCTGTCTCCTGTCTCTTTAGCTCAAGGCAGGCTCCATTTGAAGGGACAAAGAGCCCCATTGACCTCATAGCCTTGTGACCCCACCCAAGTCTGTCCCTCCCTCCCCAGCCAGCCAGCAGGGCCCTCGAGTAGCAGACAGGGGCCACAAGGCCACTCAGAGGGCACAGGCAGGGAAGCCGAGAGATGGCAGCCAGCTGGCCGGGGAAAACTGGGAGCGTGGGGGCAGTGCCTGCCAGATCCCCACCACGGCAGCCTGAGATGAGGGCTCCGTGTACTCCTGGCTGTAGTCCCAGGAGCAAAGCAGCAAAGACCCTGCAGGGCCAAAGCATGGGTGGCTGGGGAGTCCAACTTCAGCCCCCAAATCGGCTGCCCTGGAGCTCAGGGCCTCCCTGGCCCACATTCCTGCTTCCCTGCCCCCAATATGCCCCCCACACCCAGCCTATAAAGCCCCCTTTGTCTGAACCACTGAGGATCTTAACTCTCCCCATCTCAGCTTCCCGCCCCCTCTTCCCTCATCCTCTGGTGCCTAACAAAGAGGCCAGGGCTCAGTGAGAAGTGGTGAAGCCACCTTTATGCCAGCCTGGGCATTGGCCCAGGGGGTGTGGGCAGCCAGTCCCTGTACACCAATGCCTCCACCCACTGCCCACCTCAGGGCAGGTTAATTCCCACCCCTGTCCACTGGGGACTGCGTACCCCTGCCTAGGCAGTGTGCCCACCTCTCACATGTGATGCCCCTCTCAGTTTGCCCTGCCCTGTCACAGACAGCACAGAGGGCAGTGGGCGGCCAGGAGCCACCCCTGATGGAGGGTGTCAGAGGGCGAAGGCATCTTTTTGCCATCTCCTTGGTGTTTGCCAGATTTGGTGGCCCCGCTGCCCACATATTAGGTTCTCGAGTAGCGCCTGGGGGTTGAGATCCCACTTCTCTGGGAGTGGATAAACAGGTCAGCCCCCTCCTCCTGCTTGGCACTGCCAGGAACATGGCTCATTGGGTGGGCAACAGGAATCCTCATCTCTTTTTCCCACCCCCAGCCAAGGGCCTCAGAACATCTTGGACTATAAGCTGGACTCTGGCAACAGCTTCCTGTTCCCACAGAGATCTCGGGGTGCAGGTGGCACAGTGTCTCCCTGCCTCCCAGTGCTCTGGGTATCTATGACCTGCTATCAGTCACCCCCTGCAGCGGTGGTAGCCTGGGAGGCAGTTGGTCTGGGCCTTGGGATCAACTCTGCCGCCCAGGTGCGGTGAGGCCGCGGGCAAGCCCCTCCCTGGCCCCTGTAGCAGGAGGGTGGGGTCCTTCCGACTCCTTGAGCCTCAGGAATGAGGAAAGGGTCTTCCCTTGCAGGGGGGTCTCCTTTCCCCTAGCAGCGCCCCGAGGACGGGCAGAACACGGGATGCAGGCGCGGGTGAGCCCGGGACGTGCGAGGGTCGGGTGTGCGTTGTGTGTGTGCTCGAGTGTGGGCGCCCCCCGCGTGCGTGCGATTGTGAGGTTGCGTGTGAGCGCGTGTGCTCGCCGGTGCGCGGTGCTGCCACGGGCCGGGCGGGGTGAGGAGGGGAGGGGGCGGGGGGAGGGGCGGGGCCGGCGGGGCGGGGCGGGGAGGGGGCTCGGGCGCCGACACCAGGCGCTCCTCGCGCTCGGCGGTCGCCGGGTGCAGCTGCCCGGACAGGGCGCATGGAGGGGCCGTCTCCCCCTGCGCCCCCGGGGGCCGGCGAGGCGAGGACGGCATAGCTGGGCCCAGCATGGAGCAGGTGAGCGGGCGCCGGGCTTGGGTGCGCGGCCGAGAGCCGAGGGAGGGCTGCGGGCGTTGTGACCCGGCGAGGTGGGCGCGGCGAGCTCTGGGGGCTGCCACCGCGGGAGGGGTTGCGGCGTTGGAGCTCCGGGAGGGCTGGGGCTCTGGGGGAGGGATGGAACTGATGTGACACAGAGCTGACACACACACACACACACACACACACACACACGAGTACTCCCCTATCACTGACACCCAGGGAGGCGTGTGCACAGGGCACCTCTCTCCCCACCCCCTTTCCAGAAAGAGATCCCTCACACCGAGAAGCCCCCATTCCCACTTGGTAAGGGCACAGCCCCTGCTCCCGAACCCAGGCCCAAAGAGGCTACAAGCTCTGCAGAATGAAGGAGTGGGCTCTGGGTCGTATGACTACCAGTTGGTTGACCCCCAGTCCCTCCTGGTGGGACCTCAAGATGCGCTGGTCCCCTCCCCCTACACATCAAGGGGCTTCTTCCAGCCCCACTCCCCCGCTTTCCCAGTCACAGCAGCTGCAGCAGCTGCTGCCACCATTTCGTGTCAGCGAAAAGATGGGGTGGGCTAGGAGGCTTTCTCCAAATGTACCCCAAAGGCAGAGCCGCAGCCCCAGCCAGGTTTTGGGAGGGGGCTGCTGCCTTCCTTTCACACAGGCTCCATCAGAATACGCTGAGTGTGGGCTGGGCACTGCGGGTGGGGATGAAGACCCCCTCTGGTCAGAGTTCTTATCCCCTGCACAGAGCTCAGCAAATCCCAGACAAGCTGGGCCGGTCCCCTTCCATGATGAAGGGGCTCTATCCTGATTTGCAGCCCCCTGCTCTAAGAGAGGCCAGCAGCCTGATGAGGGGCAGAGCGAGGGGGCTGCTCCTGGGGTGGCCTTACTCCCTTCCCAACCTCCAAGTGGGGTGAGGTCTCGGGTGGGGTCTGGAGGGGTGGGGTGGGTTTTCTGTTTGGGGCACGCCTTTCAGTGCTCAGCCACCCAGACCCCTCTCCTTTCCCGTCCCAGGCTCCAGGCTCTTTGGGGCTGTTCTGCCTGAAGCAGTAGTCGGGGCCCTGGCTCTGAGACCCTCCCCTCCAGGCTGAGCACAGGTCCCCTGTCACTCTGGCACAGGGCCCGTGGGTGGCCTGTGATGGTGGTGAGGAGAGGGTGAGGAGGGTCAGGGGGAGGTGGAGTCTGTGGAAGGGGCGACCCCACCAAGTTCTGGGTGGTTGGAGAGGGTCTCTGGTTGGCATGAAGTGCTCTGGGCATCCTCCCTGGGCTGGGTGTGAGTTTTGGGCGGGGCTGTGGGCTGGTCCAGTTTCCAGGCCTGTTTGGCATCTTGGGCACTAATTTAAATGGCCAATGGCAGCTCCCTGGAGCACCAGGCCTGGCTGCTATTGTTGTTACTGACTGAGCACAAAAATAGTGGGAGGGCAGGGAGGGAGGGAAGGGTAGTAAATGCCACCGAATTGCTCATTGTAAAATGGTTAATTTTACGTTATGTGAATTTTGCCTGCATGTTTTTTAAAAAGGAGTGGCAGGGCTAGGGGCCACTACTACTTTCTGTCTGGAGAACCCTAAATGCATCTCACCGAGCCTGCAGCTCAGCTCAAGTTATTCTCCAAGTAGCCCATCTGCCCATCATCAGCCTTCATTAGCCTTCCGTAACTGTTCTGGGCATCAGTCGCTTACCCTTTCCCAGAGGGAAGACCAGAGCCCACTCCCCTGGTGCCTCCCCTGGGAGGAGAAACATCAAGGGGAGTCAGGACACTGGGCTTCTGCCCCTGGCTCTGTCACAGAATCACTGGGAGGCCTTGGACGGACATCCCCTCTCTGGGCTGCTGTGAAATCTCTGCCAGCTATCCCAAGTGGTGGCTTCTAGGTCCTTTCTAGATGTCCTAGGACCCCTCTGCCGAGCACAGCAGCTCAGTCTGTCCCCTGGACCGTGAGGTCCCTCCCCACAGGCGTGGACTCTGCCAATCGGCACAGTCTCCGAGGTGCCAGGCTGATGTGGTTAACGCCTACTGGTGTCACCAGCTTTCTGGATGTGCCAGAGGCATGGTGTGTATAAAATCAGAGCTTCTTTCATTGCACCAGGGAGAGCTCCTATTTTAAGTTTCCCATGTGCTGAGCCCTCTTGTAAAGCAAAGAATCCTTTTATAGTGCGCGAGCACCGATGTGTCTGTTTGGTATGTGTGGATTTTGGCATGGAGGGCTGCCTTAAGGGGAGCATGCCTGGAATCTCTCACGGGGGCTGGAACGGCTGGGCGGGTGAGTGCCAGGACTAAGGGGATTGCCCCACTGTGGTCAGTCCTGCCCCTCTTTTCTCCTCATCTGACTTCCAACACTCCAGCCCAGGGCTGGCTCAGGGCCAGACAGAGGAGAGGGAAGCAGCTGCCGGGGGATTTCCAGAGCTTCGAAGGGGAGGGGGGAGCCTCCTCTCTGATCCCTTCCCCTTTGCCTCCTCTCTCTTCCCCTCCTCTATGTTCCCCTTCTTTCCTCTTTGCTCCTCTCCTTCCTCCCTTCCAGAAGGGCAAATGGAGACAGGGAGGAGGGTGGGTCCCAAGTGTAGTGATGTGTAGGGGCCAGGTGGAGCTGGGCAGGGGCTGGGAGCCTGGGGCAGAAGCAGGAAGAATTAAAGACGCCACACTAGAATTTAGCATCCTGAGCTGGAATGAACGCCCTGGCCCGACCCCTCCCAGAGGGATCATTCAGTAAAAAGAGTAACACCAGACTCAGGCTGGAGTCTTACATGAATCCTAGCTGTAGGTCTTGGACAAGCCACCCAGCCTCTCTGGGCCTGTTTCCTCATTTACAAAGCGGGGCTAATAATACCCACCTTACAGTGTTGCCATGGGGACTAAGTGAAATAATGTGTATAAGAGCTTGGCACATAGTGGGTGCTCAATGTACTTACTCCTCTCCTCTGTGTCTCGGTGTTTGCAAGCCCCTGCTGAGTGATGGCGCTGGTAACCTTGCGCACACTCACTCATACACATGGTCCTTGCCACCGGCCTTCCCTGATGGGAAGGTGAAGAGCCTACTGGGCTGGGTTTTCCAAACCTGGTTTCCCTAGAGGTGGTCAGTTCAGAGTGGATTATCTGTTGGCCACCCTCCTGCCCTGACGGGAGGCCTCGAGGGGCGTGGCTTGCTTACCCTGCTGCCAGCCCAGAGAAGCAGAGCCTTCTTACTCCCGCCCCAGCCAGCTGTCCAGAGGTTTCCTGCACACACCCCAGCTGCTTGGCAGATTACCAGGGCTCTTTGGCCCCAGCCTGGCCACGGGTCTTCAGCCTCCCCCCCGAGGGGTGTTCAGGTGGGATTCTTCTCTTGGGAGGCGTGGCACCAGGGATGAGTGGACTATTGCCCTACCCTCCACCATTAAAGATACTTAGTGAGGCTAGGCTCGGTGGCTCATGCCTATAATCCTAGCACTTTGGGAGGCTGAGGCGGGTGGATCATGAGGTCAGGAGTTTGAGACCAGCCTGGCCAACACAGTGAAACCCCGTCTCTACTAAAAATACAAAAATTGTCTGGGCATGGTGGTGGGCACCTGTAATCTCAGCTACTTGGGAGGCTGAGGCAGGAGAATCGCCTGAACCCGGGAGGCAGAGGTTGCAGTGAAACTGGGGGATAGAGTGAGACTCTGTCTCAAAAAACAAAAACAAAAACAAAATTAGCCAGGTATGGCATGCCTGTAGTCTCGGCTACTCAGGAGGCTGAGGCAGGAGAATCACTTGAACCCAGGAGGCAGAGGCTACAGTGAGCTGAGATTGTGCCACTACACTCCAGCCTGTCCAGCCTGGGCAACAGAAAAAAAAAAAAAAAAAAAAAAAAGACATTTATTGAGCACCCAGTACATGCAAACTGTTGTGTCAGGTGGTGGGGAGGGAACTGTCCCCATATTCCAGGGAGGGCAACAAACACAGCCAAGGGTGCCTGGGATGGGGCTGAGATGGTGGTGCAGGCACGATGCTGAGTAAAACGAAGAGCCTCCAGTGACTGGGGGAGGAAGAGAGGGTCTTGGGAGGTAGGTGGGGTTTGTCCTAGACCTCAAAGCCCTCTACTAGCAAATGGCAGAGAAAGAGGTGAAAGAGTGGGGTGCAGGCACTGGCCACAGCCCCAGACATCCCATAGAGTGAACCTCATTCATTGAGCATGTTGCCAGGCTGGGGTGCAGTGGCATGATCTCAGCTCACTGCAACCTCCATCTCCCCAGTTCAAGCGATTCTCCTGCCTCAGCCTCCTGAGTATCTGGGATTACAGGCACCCACCACCACACCTGCCTAAATTTTGTATTTTTAGTAGAGATGGTGTTTCACTATGTTGGCCAGCTAGACTTGAACTCCTGACCTCAGGTGATCTGCCCACGTTGGCCTCCCAAGTGCTGACATTACAGGCATAAGCCACTATGCCTGGCTAATTTTTTGTATTTTCAGTAGAGATGGGATTTTACCATGTTGGCCAGGCAGATCTTGAACTCCTGACCTCAAGTGATCTGCCCGCCTTGGCCTCCCAAATTGCTGGGATTACAAGTATGAGCCACTGTGCCTGGCCAATAAATATCTTTTTTTTTTTTGAGACAGAGTCTCGCTCTGTCACCCAGGCTAGAGTGCAGTGGCACAATCTTGGCTCACTACAACCTCCATCTCCCAGGTTCACGCAATTCTCCTGCCTCAGCCTCCTGAGTAGCTGGGATTCCAGGCGCATGCCACCACATCCGGCTAATATTTTGTATTTTTAGTAGAGATAGGGTTTCACTATTTTGGCCAGCTGGTCTCGAATTCCTGACCTCAGGTGACCCGCCTACCTCAGCCTCCCAAGTGCCGGGATTGCAGGTGTGAGCCACCACATATGGCCAATAAATGTCTTTTGACTTGATTAAATGGGTCCCCCTTGCTTTGGAGGCGGAGGTGTTGCCTGTAGGGGACAGTAGAGGACCTGGGGGCTGAAGCCACGAAAATGGAAGAACCGCTGTCCCCTCTAGCCCTGCCCTGCTATGCTTCTCCACCAGGGGATGCTCTTTCCCCTTTGGTGAAAGGGCCTGAGCTGGGGCCTGGTGCCCGTGCCTGTGCCCCATAACCACCTTTCACACATTATGGTTTCTCCTTTTCAGCTCAGAGTTTTTCAGATTCTTTGTCAAATGTGAACCTCAAATCAGAGGCGGGCCAGGAAGGCCTTACTGTTTTCATCTTACAGAGGGTGAAATGGAGGTTCTGAGAATGTACTTGTTCTCAAAGCCATACAGCTATGGGGGGCAGGGGCAGCAGGAGAACTTGAACCCAGGTCTTTAGACTCTTCAGTCAGTGCTCCTTTGAGGGCATGATAAACCCCTTGCCAGCTCCTGGGCCAGGCTTGATCTTGACCCTGGATGGCCCTGGGCCTCTTGGCTTCTGTCCAGCCCTGGGGAAGGTGGGCTCCTCCTCTGGAGCTCCAGCCTCCAGATACTTTTCCTCCAGTCTGCTCATGCCCTCCTTCTGTCCCCTCCGGCTCTCTCTCCTTGGCACCTGCTTCTCAACCCAACAGCCTGCTGAAGCCTTCCCCACCCAAACACACCTGCCTTGTCCACACCCACCTGTACTGCCCACCTGTCCCTTCTTGCTAAGGCTCAGTGTGCAGATTCCACCCCCTCCTCCCTGCTGCCCCTCCTCCCTGCACAGCCTGACCCGCACACCCACTGGCCCCCGAGGCTGCCATCTCTGCCCCCTGTGGTGCCACCTTCTCCAGCTGCCTGCTTTCTCTCAGTCCTCGCTGCCTCCTCCTTCTCTGCCTACCCCTTGGGCCAGTGTTCCTCTCACTCTTCACTCTTCCTGGAGAATCTGAACCACACCCCTGGTCTCAAGGACTACCAGAGTCTCTAGCTCAAGCCTCTCTTCCAGGAGATGGACCCAGGGTTTAAGCAGCCCGTCACCATTCCACCTGCCTCACAGCCTGTGGGTTAAGCGTGTGGACCACCCTGGAGCCCAAATGCCTGGGTGCAAATCCTGTGTGGCCTTGGGTAAGATACTTGAGTTTTCTGAGCCTCATTTTCCTTATCCACAGAATGAAGATTATGAGATCTATTTCATAGGGCCTTTGTAAGGCTTAATTGGGATCACACATACAAAGGACTTCGTGCCTGGCTTGTACCCTCTCTCTCTGAACACCCTAGACAACCTGATATTCCAAGCCTTGGCATTGCCCTGGACTCTTCCATTTCCTTCCTGGTGCTCACCAAGTCTCAGAGCCTCTGTTGTTTGTTGCCCCTGCCCCTTGCCTCGGTACATTTCTCCCAGAATCCCCTTGCTTGCTGACCTCCATTTCTGTTCACATCGTGTGCCACAGCGGCCATGGCAATTGCTGTCTCAGCTCCCTGCCCCAAACTGGGCTAGCCTGGAAGCGCCTCTGGGCAGCCCCTCTGCCATCACAGTGCCCTCCACCATCACACCCCCTCGGCCATCACACCCCCTCCCGCCATCTCACCCCCTCCCGCCATCACTCCCCCTCCAGCCATCACTCCCCCTCCCGCCATCTCACCCCCTCCCGCCATCTCACCCCCTCCGCCCATCTCACCCCTTCTGCCGTCACACCCCCTCCAGCCGTCACACCCCCTCCACCTTCATACCCGCTCCGGCCATCACTTTCCCTCTGCTTTCATACCGCTTCACCATCACACCCGCTCCGCAATCACACCCCTGCCCGTGTTTCCTGCCTCATCCCTCCATGCTTCCTGCCCACAGACACCCTCGGCTTGGCTCCAGCCACGATGTGATACTTGCTCTCTTCTGCCCCCCTGGTTCACCCTAGCATCCCTCTCCCTGGAGTGCCTTTTTCCCTAATCCCACCCTCCCCCGCCCCACCCATGAAGCCCCCGAAGCTCAAGGCACCTCCTTCGGGAAGCCTCCCCTGCTTCTCCAGCTGAATGTGCTCCTGTGCTTCGAGTTCTCTATAGGGTCACGACTGAGGAAGACCCAGGCCCCTGGAGGGAAGGATCTAGGCCTTACCTCTATATTCCCGGGGCGAACCGACTCCACTCCCTCCTCTTTCCCACCCCCTCACATAGTAGACCTTTGTGAATGAAGGATGGTGATTGCTCTGGGGGAGGAGTTTGGAAAGAGGGGGAGTATGAGGAGGGTCCTCAACGAGGGAGACTCTCCCCATGTTGGGCTCTGTGGCTCCAAACTCCCCAAAAGAGGGTACAGGAATACAGTGGGTTCCGGGGTGGATGGCAGGATGCGTGGAATGAGACCCTGAGTGAGAGAGGAAGGGGAGCCGGGATGGAGAGGAAGGTGAGGAGGAACAGCGGCTACAGAATATGGATGGGGTGGGCTGGGACAGGGTGGGGGTGCAGGTCAAGGTGCAGGAAGAGGTGGGAAGGGCGGCAGGGTGGGGAGAGAGCCGCACTTTCTGGGAAGTGGGAGCGGGTGGGGAGTCTGTGCATTGTGGAGGGAGGAATTCGCCTGCCGGTCAGCCTGAGCTCATTTCCTCTCACCCCCTCCTGCGGGGTCTGAGGGCATCAGGCTCTGGAAAAAGTGAGCCAGGGGCACCCCATGGCCTCCCCCCCTTCCTCCCTCCATCCCAGCCTCCGTTCAGTCTGATTTCAGATGCCAAACTTTCCCCCTTAAGAGATAACCCTTTATCCAGGGAGGAAAGGACCTCTGAGCCAAGGTGGCAGCAGGCCTTGGACCGCTGGCGCTACAGAGCAGAAAGAGGCAGGAACGGGGGCCTGGCTGAAAGTTAGGCAAGAAAATCCAGGCAGTATGACAGATTACAGTTAGACTGCAGGAAGGACTTTCCAGAAGTGGAGGATAATTCTGGCTGCATATGACCTTGATGAAAAGGATGAGGAAGGGAGAGGAGTCATTTAACTGTCCCTCCATTATTATGAAACAGAATCTCTTTCTCTTGACCGCCAAGGGATTTAAAATACCTAAATGAAGCATATGATCTAAACCCCAGTCAGTACCGCTTTCCTCAGGTTCACTGAGTAGGGATGGCCTAATTGTTGTCTGGACCACCCCTACCCCTCTAAGACCTGAGTCCCCAACCCTGATCAAAGGTAAAGGGGTGGGGTCTTGGGGCTGCTCAGCCCTCAGGGGTCTCCTTGCCCAAGGAGGGCTGTGACTCCAGCAGGCAGAGGTGGTCTTCCCAATTTCACTCCCTCCTCTCTCCAAGTCCTATTTTATCTGCAGCCTCCACTTTCTTTTTTACATAATTCGGGGAAAGGAATATGGAAGCCCCTTAAACTGCAAAAGGCATGGGAAAGAGGTAGGCAGAAGCTGTAGGAAGTAAGAAGTGGGAAAGATGGAAGTTAGAAGGAGCAGAAAGAATTTTCTAGCTATTTTCTAGAAATAAAGGATAAGGCCAGGTGTGGTGGCTCACACCTGTGATCCCAGCACTTGGGAGGCTGAGGCAGGCGGATATCATTTGAGTTCAGAAGTTCGAGACCAGCCTGGCCATCATGGTGAAACCCCATCTCTACCAAAAAATACAAAAATTAGCCGGGCATGGTGGCATGTGCCTGTAGTCCCAGCTACTTGGGGAGGCTGAGACGGAAGGATCACCTGAACCTGTGGGCAGCGGTTTCAGTGAGCCTCGGTTGTGCCACTCTACTCCAGCCTGGGTGACAGAGTGAGACTCTGTTTCAAAAAGAAAGAAAGAAATGAAGGACAGAGGGACTGTCTCTCCCTGGACTGTCAGGGGATGGGCTGGAGGGTCCTTCTGGGAGACAAGGAAAGAAGCTGTCTCAGGACCAGGGCATCTCTTTAGGCCGAGCTCGGAGTAATTCGAGGAAGGGTGGCTGTGGGGGCTGGTGACTGGGAGCTGTCACTGCTGCTCACTGCAGAGCAAGACTGTGGGCTGACCCCACGGCCTGCCCTAGGACTGGCTGGGTGGGGGTCTGGAGGGCTGGGCCACCTGCCAGCCTCTCTTCTGTCCTCGACTCCCCTGCCTTTCTGGGATCCTGGGCTGAGCCTCTGGCTGGGAGGGGCTTACCCTACACTGCAGGCACCCCGTCTCCCTGCCCCTTGCACTAAGTCTGCCCTAGTGTCTCAATGTCTATGGGTCTCTAAAGGGAAGGAGGCCTCTAAGCCTTTTCCTGTCTTCTCCCCCTTCTGATCCTGGGTCTCCTCGTCCTTGTTTCTGACTTTCTCTGCCTCTCTGTGCTGTCTCTATCTTGTCTCTTCCTCTCTCATGTTTCTGGGTCTCTGGATCTGTTTCTGACCATCTCTGGCTGGCTGTTTCTCTTTGCTTCCCTCTCCCTCTCTCCCTGTCCCTGTGCTAGTTCTAGGTTCGGTGCCCTTGTCCTCTTTCCTGGGCCCGGATGGCCTCTATCTGGGCCGGTCCCCTGGAGGCCCGGCAAGCATCTCCCGGAGACCGCCCCTCTCCCCAGGCTGAGCTCTGACATCCGGCTCTCGGGCAGCGCTCGCCCCTGCCTCAGCCCGGTGGCCACTCTGTGGCCCTTGAGCAAGGCCGCCGACGCACCCCGAAGGGAGCGCGAGGTTGGTGGTGGGAGGGGGAGGGGCGAGGGGGCGGACCCCGGGGAGGCCACCCCGCGCTCGGCCCCGCCCAGGCCCCGCCCCTCCCGGGTCCCTGCCTGCGCCCCCAGCAGTGCCCCGGCCGCAGAGCTGCCGCTGCCACCCGATGAATGGAGTCGCCTTCTGCCTGGTCGGGATCCCGCCCCGCCCGGAGCCCCGGCCCCCCCAGGTGAGGGCGCTGAGCCAGGGAAGGGGGCGGGGCTGGGCGCTGCAGGGGAGCGGGCGGCCGGGCCGGGGTCGCTGCGCCCCGGCTCGCCCTGCACAAACTGGGGCGCACGGCGCGGGCACCGCGGGCACCAATGCGGGGAACTTCAGCTGGTGGCAGGCCCGGGAGAGGGCCCGAGAGAGAGCTGTCCGGGGCAGAGGGGTGGGAATGAGGGAAGTAGGCAAGGGGCCGGGACGGGCACGGGGCTGCCAGAACAGGGGGCACAGACCCGGGTGGTGGTGCCAGGCCCCCGGCGGCTGGGCAGCGGAGGAGGGAGGCCCGCGGCTTTTGTCCGGGTTTTTCAGGCGGGGCGCCTGCCGCTGTTTCCTCTGCCCGAGTTTTCGTTTTCCGTTGGCGAGGCCCCGGCACAGCTGGAGGGAGAGGGGGTGGGGGAGGGGGTTCCCGGAGCGGGACGTCCTCCGCAAGGCGTCCGGACACCCCCTCCCCGCGCCACACTCGCCCCCCACCGGTTCGGACTGCGCGACGGATTGCTAGGCGCGGTTCTGCCGCGCTCCTGGGTCCTGGGGAAGTTCTAGACGTAGGCCTGGGACCCCCGGCTCTGCCGGCGCGGCTGCCCTCCCCTGTTGCCCTCTCTGACCGGCTGTGGGTGGGTCAGAGCGCGGGGTGCCAGGGGCATTACTCAGCGCTGGGTTGCTCTGCTTGGGTTCTTTCATCTGCCAGCTGCTGAGGCTGGGGAGGGGCCAGCAGGGGCCTCCTGGCCTCATCCCCGCATCGGGGCCATTCCCTTACCTCTGAGCCTGGCGGACCGCCACGCAGGAGCACCCCAGCAGGCCTCCCTGCCTTTAAGTTGAAGGGTTGAACACTGTCAGGCCAATAGTTTCCCTGAGCTCGGAAAAGAAATTCCCCAGAGTCCAGGTGGAGGTCAAGGCCTGGGCTGAGGCGGCTTCCTCTTTAGACAGGGCTGAAAGACCTGGAGACCCTCCTCCCCAGCTCTCCCGGCAGTGCTGAAGGTGGGATCTGGGGCGTGCAACTCTTTCTGAGACTGGGGTGTTTCTTGGTTGCCGGATGCGGTCAGCTCTCCCTTAGTCTGCATCTCTCTCCGGCTCCCTTCAGCTAAAGTGTGTTTCCTAATTATGAACTTGAAATTCAGGATGGACGGGGGTGGGGGGGTGGGGGGGTTGAGATCATTAAGCAAGAGTCCCTTGGATTCAACTCTCCACCAACAACACATCCCCTGCACCCCTCTCTCCACTCCCACCCTGCAGCCTAGCTGGGGGTGAGTGGCTTTTGATTCCGTGCAGTTCTCCCCCTCTGCCAGGCGACAGACCCCCTTCCCCAGAGTGGCGGCTCTTACTGCCATGTGCTCGTTGGCATGCGATTTGAATCTCGGTTATATAACCAATCATTTCACTTCCAAAGGCAGCCCCAAAGGTCCCCAGCCCAGGCAGCTTCTTCCACTTGCCCACAGTGCAGTTGAGTGTACCCCAAGGTTGCTGGGAATTCCAAGATCCTGCATGTGAGGCCCTGCCCTCTCCTTGGGAACCACGGGAGCAGTAAACCCCCTACATTCAATGCTGGATTCAAAGGCTTCAATAATATTAAACAGGAAGAATGGGAGTGGGCAGGGTAGGTGCTGGTGTCCCATTTCACAGAGAGGGTCTGAGCCTACATAGTGACAGTGCCCAGGCAAGAACCCAGGACCCTTGAGGGTAGTCAGGGCACAACATGAAGCTTGGGAAGGAAAGCCACTAAGAAAGTGTCAGACTTCGAGGATGGGGCAGGTTTGTGTGGATCCCAGTCCAAGCAGAGAAGGACTGGGTGGGAGAAGAGGCCTGGCCCTTGTGCCCTCCTCTTCAAGCTGACCCTGGGCTCATGAGGAAGAAGTGCAGCATTCTTGGCATGGATGGGAGTGGAGTGAGAGAGGGTGCTCTGAGCAGACCAGTGCAGGAGTGGGCAGTGGATTGCTTCATCCTTCATTGCAGGGTTACTCAGAAGGACTTCTTGATGCGTAATGTTAAAAGAGAGACTGAAAAGCAGTAGAGGCGAAGAAGTTACAATGTGAGGGACTGCAGTTAGATACTCAGGAGAACTTCCGGGGGGGAGCTTGTGACCTGCAGCATCCCAGGCGAGCCATGCAGGGAAGTTCCCTCCAGTACAGTGGGTCAGGTGTGTTCTTGTGATGTTGGATTCCAATGTAAAAATCTGGAGATGGTGACTGGAGGAATCATATATTCCTGTAAATGTATTCAAATGAGCATTGGTGCCTGGAAACGAAAAGGTGTTTTTTTTTTTAGGAAGGGAAGTTGCTTTCACAGTATAGCTCATAGCTGATACACAGACAGCAAAAACTCCTGGCCAGGTTTGTAAAAACTACCTCATTTGCTCCTCACACCACCACTAAGAGGTGGATACCATTATTATCCCCATTTTACATTGGAGGACACTGAGGCTCGGACACCTAATATTGTGGCCAAAATCACACCCCCAGTGCACTGTGGAGCTAGGGTAGGAATGTGGTAGTCTGGCTCTGGAGTCTTGCTCTCACCCTCGCTATCTGGCTTCTCAGGACCTGCCATGTCCCGCTGTCACTCCCACTCCAAATCTGTGTCTAAATGTACACAGCCCAAGATCAAGGTCAGCTTCTGGCTGGATTGCAGCTCCGTTGCTTGTCTTTGTTCTATTTCTTTACTCCTCTAAGCCTTCCCACCCTGCCCCATGCCGGCCCATAGCACTGGGCCAGGGCTTCGTTCACTGGTGTTTTCCTTCCAAAGGGACATCAGCCCCACTCTGTTGGCTGCAGGGGTTCAAAGGTGAGATATTGGCTTGGTCAGGGATTTGGACAAAGCCTGGTTTTAACGATGCTGCTCTCACCATCTCAGGAGGGAGACATGAATAGGGCCTGTGGGAGCTGGTGCTGCCTTTCTCCTAGCACACCCCACCCCTTCAGACAACCCGCCTTTAGATCCAGGCCCCCCTGTTTCTTGTGAAATTGTGCCAGTTTGTCAGCAGGGCAGTACCAGTCTGTGCCAGGCGGGCATCTCCTCCCCCACTGCCTCAGTGGGACATCAGGCTGAGATGGCCTTGGGGCTGGACTTTGGGGAGAGTTTAAAGCCCTTTTGGGGTGGGTTGTATATCCCACCTGTCAGAGTGGGTGAGAACCGGGTCATTGTGTCCAATTCTCTCACACTCCATCGGAGACACAGACTGGGGAGCTCCCAGGTTCCTTAGCCTCGGCAGACAAGGACCCATCTTCTGACTTCAGCCCCCAGGCCATTCCTGTCCCTCTGTGGTTGGTTCTGTCCTTCATGGCCCCCCTCAGTACAAAGTTCTTGGACTGGGCTCCAAGAGGAAGAGGGGAGGGCAGGGAGGAGCAGGGAGGAGTGAACAATGTGTGCTGTTCATCTCTGTGTCCAGTCAGCACAGAGTGGCCAGCACAGAGCCTGGCACAGAGCAGTTCTCCATAAATGTTTGTGAAGTGCAAACCAGGGAACAGCCCCGTCTGTGGCCTCCCAGGATGCCCATGCCCAGCTCTACCCCTGACACTGTGATGGTCCATCTCATATCCATCTACCCCACCAGACAGGAGTTATCTGAGGCCAAGAAAAATAAGAATAGCAACTCCTTCCATAGTGCTTACCACTATGTTGGCATATTACCATCACTCCACTTGACAGATTAAGAAACTGACACAGGCCGGACGAGGTAACTCACACCTGTAATCCCAGCATTTTGGGAGGCCTAGTTTGGCAGATCTCAAGGTCTAGAGTTTGAGACCAGCCTGGTCAATGTGGTGAAACCCCGTCTCTACTAAAAATACAAAAATTAGCTGGGCGTGGTGGTGGGTGCCTGTAGTCCCAGCTACTCAGGAGGTTGAGGCAGGAGAATTGCTTGAACCCGGGAGGTGGAGATTGCAATGAGCCGAGATCGTGCCACTGTATTCCAGCCTGGTCAATAAGAGCGAAACTCAAAAGAAAAAAAAAGAAACAAACACAAAGAGATTCCATGGCTTCCTAAGGACACACAGCAAGTAAGAGGCAGAGCTTAAGAGTTACCCATGTTCTTAACCCCATTACAAGGGGCCCCAGAGGTGTCATGTTTGTCTCCGTGTTCACAGGGCCTGGCACACAGCAAGTCCTCAGAGAATGTTTGTAGACCATCTGACTGACTGAATTCGCGAATGATGCTATTACCTTGGCCACGAAGTAAAAAGATTTAAAAAAAAAAAAAGGGACTGGGCGAGGTGGCTCATGCCTATAATCCCAGCACTTTGGGAGGTTGAGTCAGGTGGATCACCTGAAGTCAGGAGTTTGAGACCAGCCTGACCAACAAAATTAGCTGGGCATGGTGATGCATGTCTGTAATCCCAGCTACTCAGGAGGCTGAGGCAGGAGAATCACTTGAACCTGGGAGGTGGAGGTTGCAGTGGGCCAAGATTGCACCATTGCACTCCAGGCTAGGCAACAAGAGTGAAACTCCATCTCAAAAAAAAAAAACAAAAAACAAAAAAGAGGCAAGGAGTGGTGGCTCACACCTGTAATCCCAGCCCTTTGGGGGGCTGAGGTGGGCAGATCACCTGAGGTCGGGAGTTCGAGACCAGCCTGACCAACATGGAGAAACCCCATCTCTACTAAAAATACAAAAATTAGCTGGGCGTGGTGGCGTATGCCTGTAATCCCAGCTACTCGAGACGTTGAGGCTGGAGAATCGCTTGAACCCAGGAGGCGGAGGTTGCAGTGAGCCAAGATAGCACCATTGCACTCTAGCCGGGGCAACAGCAGTGAAACTCTGTCTCAAAAAAAAAAAAGAACGAATTCATGACTAATGGGATAGTGTATGGAAAAACCACAGACTCCTGTAGCCTAACCCTTTGGAAGTGGGGGTGCTAGGGGCTTGGGAAGGCAGCTTGGAGGTGCATGACACTGTGTTATCTCACAACAATGCCTGAGCCAAACCTAGAGAGAAAGGGAAGGCCACTCGCCCACACCGAAGTTTAGCAGGGCCACCCGGGCTTCCCCAGCCATCGGCTTCTCTTTGGCTCTCACTCCCTCTCTTGTTCCCTCAGAGTTCTGAGGGGTCGGTGCTGAGGAAAATGCACGTAGGCAAAGGCTCAGGTTGGAATCAAGAGGCCTGTGTGTTTTTCATCTCCCTGGCCCTGAGATGTTCAGTTCAATGCATCACTTTGTGGCGGGAGATTCTGTCTTTTTGAAGTTAGAGGGTGGACACAGCATGGTTTGGGGCAGGACCTAGTCTATCTATCAGTTCATCTCTCACAGAAGGGGCATTGATGCCGGGCACAGAGGCTCACACCTGTTATCCGACCACTTTGGGAGGCCAAGGCGGGAGGATTGCTTGGGCTCATGTGACTAGCCTGGGCAACATAGGGAGACCCAATACCTACAGAAAAAAAAATTAGCTGGGGCTGGGAGCAGTGGCTGACACCTGTAATCCCAGCACTTTGGGAGGCCTAAGCGGGTGGATCACCTGAGGTCAGGAGTTCGAGACCAGCCTGGTCAACATAGTGAAACCCCGTCTCTACTAAAAATACAAAATTAGCTGGGCGTGGTGGCGCACACCTGTAGTCCCAGCTACTTGGGAGGCTGAGGCAGGAGAATTGCTTGAACCGGGAGATGGAGATTGTAGTGAGCCAAGATCACGCCATTGCACTCCAGCCTGGGTGACAAGAGTGAAATTTAGTCTCAAAAAAAAAAAAAAAGAGAAAAATTAGCTGGGTATGTAGTCCCAGCTACTTGGGTGGTGGAGGTGGGAAAATCACTTGAGCTGGGGGAGTTGAGCTGCAGTGAGCTGTGACTGCACCACTGCACTCCAGCCTGGGTGACATAATGAGACCCTGTCTCAAAAAAAAAAAAAAAGAGAGAGAGAGAAAGAAGCAGATGTTGGGTTGCTGGCCACCTCCCTCCATTCCTAAACCTTAGGCCCAGGGACATCTCGTCAAACCTCCTCAAACCCCGATGCACCTAGGCAGAGAACCTCTTCCCCTCTGACCCCCTCTGCTTCCCATTTGCTGGTTTGAATTAAGATTAGTCAGTCACTATCTGCAGGTCACACCTGATGTACTGAAAAAGGCTGGAGAGGAGC
Organism: Sapajus apella; assembly: GCF_009761245.1. NCBI lineage: Eukaryota > Metazoa > Chordata > Mammalia > Primates > Cebidae > Sapajus > Sapajus apella. The sequence continues at coordinate 5,541,309 of NW_022436952.1, read as the reverse complement.
TGGCTAGGAAAAAAAGAGGACCCTGAGGGAGATATGGTCCACTGTTTAATGTAGACAGACAGGCCAATCAAGGGAGGTACGAGGCCTGAGCTGGGCGTGGCCGTCAGTTCTTCAGGAAGCAGGAGCAGCCTCGGGTTGAGTGTATGGCTCTGCCTGCCTTCAGCCTGCTCAGGTCTGAATTTCAGCTCTTCTCCTTGTTCACTGTGTGCCCTGGGGCAAGTTGCTTCATTGTTTCGGCCTTGGTTTTCTTTTACTCTTTTGAGGCAGGGTCTTGTTCTGTTTCCCAGGCTGCAGTGCAGTGGTGCGAGCTTGGCACACTGCAGCCTTGAACTCCTGGGCTCAGTGAGCCTCCCTCCTCAGCCTGAGTAGTTGAAACTACAGGTGCATGCTACCATGCCCAGCTTTTTTTTTTTTTTTAATTTGAGGTGGAGTTATGCTCTTGTTGCCCAGACTGGAGTGTAATGGCACGATCTCGGCTTACTGCAACCTCCGTCTCCCAGTTCAAGCAATTCTCCTGCCTCAGCCTCCCAAGTACTGAAATTACAGGTGCATGCCACCACACCCAGCTAATTTTTGTATTTTTAGTAGAGATGGGGTTTCACCATGTTGACCAGGTTGGTCTCAAACTTCTGACCTCAGGTGATCTGCCTGTCTCGGCCTCCCAAAATGCTGGGATTATAGGCATGAGCTACTGCGCCTGGCCAATTTTTCTACTTTTGTATTTTTTATAGAGACAGGTTTTGCCATGTTGTCAGACTGGTCTCGAACTCCTGGACTCAAGCTATCCTCCCACTTCAGCCTCCTAAAGTGCTGAAATTACAGGTGTGAGCCACCATACCTGGCTGGTTTTCCTATCCTTGAAATAATCCCTCAAAATTATAGAGAGGGCTAAATGAGGTAATATGGGTAAAGTGGCTGAGATTTAGTAATCTCAATTATTGGTAGCAGCTATAAAAAAATTGACCTTGGGCCGGGCGCAGTGGCTCACGCCTGTAATCCAAGCACTTTGGAGGCCAAGGCGGTTGGATCACCTGAGGTCGGGAGTTTAAGACCAGCCTGACCAACATGGTGAAACCACATCTTTTAAAAAAAAAAAAAAAAAAAGTACTGACCTTTATGGTCAGAGTAATCTAAAGTGAAAGTGACCTGCCTCTGCAGGTAATGAGGCCCCTATCACTGGAGGTGAAGTGAGGTCCGGGCAGGCACAGGCTGGGCAATGACGTGCACTAGAGAGAATTCAGGCATGCGAGCTGGGCACAGTGGTTCATGCCTGTTATCCCAGCACTTTGGGAGGCCAAGGCAGGCGGATCACAAGGTCAAGAGTTTGAGACCAGCCTGGCCAAAATAGTGAAACCCCCTCTCTACTAAAAATACAAAAAATTAGAGGGGTGTGGTCGTGGGTGCCTGTAATCCCAGCTACTCGGGAGACTGAGAGGCAGGAGAACCTGAAACTCGGGAGGTGGAGGTTGCAGTGAGCCGAGATCGCACCACTGCACTCCAACCTGGGCGATAGTGCAAGACTCCATCTCAAGAAAAAGAAAAGAAAAAGAGAGAGAGAGAGAATTCAGGCATTAGACGAAGGCCTGGCACAGAAAACTCTAAGCGCCCTGCTTTGGGATCAGCACTATATGACAAGAAATTAGAGGAGCAGGTGAACCCTACTTCCTACTGCAGTGCACTGGTGAGAGCGGGCAGAGAGGTCCCCAGCCTCTGGGAACCTCAGAGGTTGGCTGCTATGGTTTGGGCTGTGACGCTCCTCAGAATAGGTAGTCCTGAGGCTGCCTGGAGAAGGCCTGCAAGGGTGGGTATGGTTCTGATGGGCGACAGCAGAGAGGAAGGGACTGGCAGGAGTGGAAGGAAGCCAGCCCTGTGTGGCTGGGACTGTAGGGACTATGGTGGCTCATGCCTGTGGTCCCAGCTACTCGGGGGGCTGAGGTGGGATTGTATCCTAGGCCCAGGGAGGGCTTGGTGACCAAGGGACAGGGAGGAGCCTGGGCCACTGGTCCTGAAGTTGGCCCCAGGGTTGCGTCATCATCCTGGTGCCTCAGCCTCCTGAGCAGCTGGGATTACAGGCTCGCCACCATGCCTAGCTAATTTTTCTATTTTTGTAGAGAGAGTTTTGCCATGTTGGTCAGGCTGGTCTCGAACTCCTGAACTCAGGTGATCCGTCCACCTTGCCTCCCGAAGTGCTGGGATTACAAGCGTGAGCCATGCGCCCGGCTGGGTTTTGTCATCATCCTGGGTGCCCAAGGGGTTTGGGTGTATGATGGTGGCAACGGGGAAACACGTAATTCCCTGTCCCGCCAACCCCCCAGCTTCTCCTGGAGGAGAGGCCAGGGCTACTCCCGGTGGCAAGGAGCCCGGCCGTAAGGAGCGGAACTTGGGAAAGAAAGACTTCTTATGCCCAGTGCATTTGGGGGCGTCCGGGGGTCGGGGAACAGTGGGGCCTTTGTCCCCAACCACCGGGAATCTGGCCGAGGAGCTGGCCCTGCGTCTGGCTAGGCCCTCGGCAGGCAGGCCCTCTTTGAAGTGACCCTTTCAAAGCTCGGCCTGAATCCCTGGGAGGAGAGACAGCTTGGGGCGGCACATGGGGATGACTGAGACCCACGGCCTAGGCCTGAGGGACAGAAACAGACCCAGCCTTGGCCTCTTGGGGTGGGGAGGCTGGCGGGAGGTGTGTGGGCGGGGGGAATGCAGTGAGCTGGGGGACTGCCTGGGAGCCATGTGGGAGGACAGCCGCTCAAGGGGTCTTGGCCCCAAGTGGGGGTCAACCTAGGGAGGGGCTGAGTTTGTTCTGGCCCTGAGTGTTTCTGTCTCCAATCTGACTTCTTTTTTTTTTTTTTTGAGATGGAGTTTCGCTCTTGTTACCCGGCTGGAGTGCAATGGCGCGATCTCGGCTCACTGCAGCCTCCGCCTCCTGGGTTCAGGCAATTCTCCTGCCTCAGCCTCCTGAGTAGCTGGGATTACAGGCACGCGCCACCATGCCCAGCTAATGTTTTGCATTTTTAGTAGAGACGGGGTTTCACCATGTTGACCAGGATGGTCTCGATCTCTTGACCTCGTGATCCACCTGCCTCGGCCTCCCAAAGTCCAGTCTGACTTCTGTCTGGCTCTGCACTCCTGCGTCAACAGCTGCTCCTTCCTTTTTAATTTCCCCAAAAGTGTGAGAGCTTGGAAAGAATCTGGTGTGGACGCCAGACTCAGAGCTCTTGGGAGGAAGGAGGGGTAGGGACCTGGGCAATCTAGAGCTTTTCCTGCTCCTGAGAGACCCCAAGGCTGGAGGGAGAGGCTGAAGGGGAGACCCCACCCCCCCACATTGAGCTTCCCTTAGCTCAAGGTGGAGGAACTCTGTATTGTTCCTGAAAAGGGGTGGAAGGAGGAGGAAAGCTACCCAGAGAAGGGACATTTTTGTTTGTTTCAGCTGGAGGAATATTAGAGGCCACCTTCCTTCCCTGTCTCTCTCTTCACCTCATGGGGAAACTGAGGCCTAGAGAAAGGACAGGCCAAGGGGACAGAGCAGAGAGGAGGGGACCAGCGAGAGTGGAAGGAAGCCAGCCTGTGGGGTTGGGACTGTAGGGACAATGGTGGCTCATGCCTGTAGTCCCAGCTACTTGGAAGGCTGAGGCGGGAGGATCGCTTGAGAGGATGGAAGTTGGTGGGAGGAGGAGGGGCCTCGGGTTGTTGAGTTGCCGTAAGAGGGTTGTAGAGAAGTGCCCAGAGTCCCTTCAGTTCCGGCCTGCGGTGATTCCATGAAGAGGGAGAGGACCTTAACCCCCCCCTTGATGCTGTTTCTACTTCTTGCCCCAGAACCTGCGCTCTCCTTGGCCTCTCTGCACTCTCTGTACAGGGAAGATTCTTATAAATCTCCCTTTCCTCTTCTGGAGGTGTGGCCCTGGGATCCTCCCCAAGAGAGGTGGAGTAGGGAGCGGAGGCCCCAGGCTGCAAAGGAGGCTGTCTGCGCACTGTATCTCGCACTGGCATCGCAGAGCTGAGCTTCGTTAGCTCTAATGAAGCTTTGGCACTGTGCCCCTCCCACACAGCACCTAGGTGTTGCAGGGAAGGCGAGGAGGACAGCTGAGGTTGGGTCTAGAGCCCAGGAGATGGTGGGGGGATATTTGCAAGAGGGGAGGGTGGGAGGCAGAAAATGGGGACCACACAACCAGGCTGGGCTGCCAATGTGAGGGAGAAACAGCCCTTCTTTCCCCACTGGGACCTTTTTCTTCGCCAGTGGCCCAGAGGCCTCGGTACTCCCAGTGCTAGGGAAAGCCTTATCTGAGAGACAGGGTGTGGCCTGGGGATGCTGAGGATATTCCCAGGCCTGGCTTGTCGAGAGCGCCCTTCCTGCCCTCTCCCTAACTTCCACCTGGGGCAGGAGAAGGACCTGACCCCAGCATGGGAGGCCCAGGGCTTGGGACAGTCGGGCAGCTGGCCACAGCGAATCAAACTTGCTGTCAGTGGTGACCGCTGCTTGCTGGCCCTCTGTGTTCCAGGCTCTCTCTCGGAACCCGGACGAATGAGACACAACCCTGCCCTCAAGGGCCTCCTGGTCTGCTTTTCCTACCGCCCAAAAGCCAGACAAAAAGTCTCCGTGAAGATTTTATAACCATGAGTTCTGAGATTTGCATCTACCCCATTGACCAGTCCAGAACACCCCTCAGGGGCCCCCTGCCAAAAATATTAATGTAAAAATGGCCCAGACTGACTGGGGAGACAGACCTGCAGCCGACACAAGCTGGTGTCTTCACTGTGGGAATCATTTGAGAGCCAGTGTGCTCACAAGGGGGTTAACTGGAGTTGAAAGCCGGAAGCCGGAAGCTGGGTAGAATTGCCGTAGGGACTGGTTAAAAAACAGTTGGTGATATGATTATCTCCTTTCTCTCAACTCCTGTTTCCAAAATCTATCATGAACCTGAGGATTCTGTAGTAAAATCTTTTTTTTTTTTTGAGATGGAATTTCTCTCTTGTTGCCCAGGACGGAGTACAGTGGCATGACTGTGGCTCACTGCAACCTCTGCCTCCTGGGTTCAAGCAATTCTCCTGCCTCAGCCTCCCAAGTAGATGGGATTACAGGCATGTGCCACCATACCCGGCTAATTTTGTATTTTTAGTAGAGATGGGGTTTCTCCAGGTTGGTCAGGCTGCTCTCAGATTCCTGACCCCAGGTCATCCGCCCGCCTCAGCCTCCCAAAGTGCTGGGATTACAGGTATGAGCCACTGTGCCCCACTGTGAAATCCTTTTTGATTGATTTTCGAGTGCCGTCATAAGGGGAGTGTATACTTACAGATGCAAGAACTGAGAACTGGAGTGGGCAAATAACTTCATTCGAGGTCACCAAGCATCACGTTTTATATATATATATATATATATAT
>NW_022436952.1:5533404-5535539 GCF_009761245.1 Sapajus apella | reverse complement strand
ATGAGGGAAGAAAATAACAAACAAGCAGCCAACCAGTATTTCATTTAAACCTGTAAATAGGTGTGATGTGGTACTGATAAGAATGTATATCTTGTGTATTTAAAGTAGAGAGTTCTATAAATGTTAATTAGGTTTACTTGTTCCGGATCTGAGTTCAAATCCTGGATATCCTTGTTAATTTTCTGTCTTATTGATCTGTCTAATATTGATGTTGAAGTCTCCCACTATTATTGTGTGGGAGTCTAAGTCTCTTTATAAGTCTTATATATCTGGGTATTCCTGTACTGGGTATGTATATATTTAGGATCTTTAGCTCTTCTTGTTGCATTGATCCTTTTATCATTATGTAATATCCTTCTTTGCTTCTTATAATCTTTGTTGCTTTAAAGTCTATTTTATCAGAGGCAAAAATTGCAACTCCTGTTATTTATTTATTTATTTATTTTTGCTCTCCATTTGGTTGGTAAATCTTTCTCCATCCCTTTGTTCTGAGTCTTTGTGTATCCTTGCATGTGAGATGGGTCTGGATGCAGCATACCGATGGGTTTTGGCTTTTTTTGCCTGTCTGTGTCTTTGGATTGGGGGATTTAGTCGATTTATATTTAGAATTAATAATAATATATGTGAGTTTAATACTGCCATTTAATGTTAGCTGGCTGTTTTGCCCATTAGTTGATGTAAATTCTTGATTATGTTGATGCTCTTTTTGGTATTTTTTAGAAAGGCTGATACTGGTTGTTAGGCTGATACTACTACGTGTAGTGGTTCTTTCAGAAGCTCTTGTGAAGCAGGCCTGGTGGTGATGAAATCTCTGAGTGCTTGCTTGTTCACAAAAGATTTTATTTTTCCTTCGCTTAGGTAGCTTAGTTTGACTGGATGTAAAATTCTGGGTTGAAAGTTCTTTTCTTTAAGGATGTTGAATATTGGCCCCCACTCTCTTCTAGCTTGTGGGGTTTCTGCTAAGAGATCTGCTGTGAGTCTGATAGGCTTCCCTTTATGGGTAACCTGACCTTTCTCTCTGGCTGCCCTCAGTATTTTCTCCTTCATTTCAACCCCGGTGAATCTGGCGATTATGTGCCTTGAGGTTGGTCTTCTTGAGGAATATCTTTGTGGTGTTCTCTGTATTACCTGGAGTTGAATATTGTCCTGCCTTGCTAGGTTGGGAAAGTTTTCCTGAATAATATCCTGAAGCGTATTTTCCAGCTTGGATTGATTCTCTTCGTCACATTCAGGTACACCTATCAAACGTAGATTAGGTCTTTTCACATAGTTCCATATTTCTTGGAGACTTTGCTTGTTCCTTTTTATCCTTTTTTCTCTAATCTTGTCTTCACATTTTATTTCATTAAGTTGGTCTTCGACCTCTGATATCTTTTCTTCTGCTTGATCAATTTGGCTGTTAAAACTTGTGCATACTTCGTGAAGTTCTCGTGTTGTGTTTTTCAGCTCCATTAATTCACTTACATTCCTCTCTAAATTGTGTGTTATTGTTAACATTTCGTCAAACCTTTTTTCAAAGTTCTTAGTTTCTTTGCATTGGGTTAGAACAAGTTCTTTTAATTCCCAGAAGTTTCTTATCATCCACCTTTTGAAGCCTGCCTCTGTTAATGGAACACAGTCTTTCTCCATCAAGCCTTGTTCCGTTGCTGATGAGGAACTGTGATCCCCTGTAGAGGGAGAGGCATTCTGATTTTGGGTATTCTCAGCCTTTTAAGGCTGGTTTCTTCCCTTCGTTATAAATTTATCCATCTGTGGTCTTTATAATTACCGTCTTTATAATTGGGTTTCTGAATGGACGTCCAACTTGTTGATTCCCAGCGCTAAAATCTGAGCAACCCACTGCGCCGGCCAAAACAGCAGCGTTAAGATTGATGGTGCTTTTCTGACTCTGCACCGAGAACCGCCGCACTAAGGCAGCGGCAAAACCGCCTCGCCGGCCACAAGAGTAGCGCTGGCGACCCGTGGGGCTCCTCCGCTGGGAATCTCCTGTGGGTGAGCAACAAAAATTCGTCTGAAAGTGTGGCGTCCTCTCGTTCTCTGTGCTTTCACTGGGATCTACAATCCCGAGCTGCTAGTGATCAGCCAGCTTGGATCTCTCCCAAGCATCACATTTTTTTTTTTTTTTTTTTTTTTTT
>NW_022436952.1:5512439-5533304 GCF_009761245.1 Sapajus apella | reverse complement strand
CGATCTCGGCTCACCGCAACCTCCGCCTCCTGGGTTCAGGCAATTCTCCTGCCTCAGCCTCCTGAGTAGCTGGGATTACAGGCACGCACCACCATGCCCAGCTAATGTTTTGTATTTTTAGTAGAGACGGGGTTTCACCATGTTGACCAGGATGGTCTCGATCTCTTGACCTCGTGATCCACCCGCCTCGGCCTCCCAAAGTGCTGGGATTACAGGCTTGAGCCACTGCGCCCGGCCAAGCATCACATTTTAAGCTGGGCCAGGCATGGTGGCTCACATCTGTAATCCCAGAAACTTGGGAGGCTTCGACAGGGGGATAGCTTAAAGCCAGGATTTTTTTTTTTTTTAAGAGAGGGTTTTGCTCTGTCACCCAGGCTGGAGTGCAGTGGCACAATCAGGCACACACCACCATGCTTGGCTAATTTTTTTCGTAGCAATGGAGTCTCCCTGTGTTGCATAGGCTGGTCTTGAATTCCTGACCTCAAGTGATCCTCCTGCCTTTGTCTCCCAAAGTGTTGGGATTACAGGCATGAGCCAGAGGGCAAGAATTTGAGACCAACACTGGCAACATAGCAAGACCCTATCTCTAAAAAACTAGCCAGGTGTGGTGGTGCACGCCTGTAGTCTCAGCTACTCAGGAGGCTGAGTTGGGAAGATTGCTTGAGCTCAGGAGTTCGAGGCTGCAGTGAGCTATGATTTCACGGCTGTACTCCAGCCTGGGCAACAGAGCAAGATCCTATCCACCCCCATACCCCCCCAAAAATTAAATCTGGGTCTTTCAGAATCCTAGGTCTGTCATTTTAGTGACTGCTGTATTCTCTGACAACAAAGAGCCTGTGAGGACACCCCTGACCCAGGGAAGGTGGACCCTCTTCTCCACAGCTGAGCCCTGAAATCCAAGCAGAGGCTGGCATGAGGAAGGAGTGGGAGGGGGGACGTCATGGCTGGTGGGTGCAGAGATGTAGGTTATGTTCTGCTGCTCTGTGTCTTCTGCGACTCAGTGTGGAGTCTGGGTTTGCTCATGAGTGGCATGGAGGACCCCAGGGTTGTCAATGAACATGGCTGAGCCCCTGCTTCCTCCAAAGATGCTCCAGCTCTGCAGAGAAGAAGGCTTCACTGTGGGGAGATATGGCTTGCCAAAGTTTGAAAGATGTTTGCTGTGGTAAGAAAGGGATGGAGAAGGGAGAGAAGGGTGTGCCAGGCGGAGGGACCTGGCAGAAGCGCCGGCAAGACTGATGAGTGCAAGGCTGACAGTAGAGGGAGGAGGCCAGTGAGGCCAGATCCCGCCCCTCCCCTCCCCCATCAGGGCGTATCCCTCATGTTGTACTGAGGAACTTGCTCTCACAGCTACTTAGGAGCCATGCAAGGGGCTCGGGCAGTGGAGGCAGGAGAGCAGGTGAGAGGTGGCGGGAGCTGAGACGGGAGGTACAGTGGGAAGGACAGGATAAGAGGGGAGCCCGTCACTCTCTTCCCCTTCCAGAAACTTGCTGTACCGTCTCTTTCCCTTGTCTAGAAGGGCCTTCCCTGGCCGAGGCGGGTGGATCACGAGGTCAAGAGATCGAGACCATCCTGGTCAACATGGTGAAACCCCGTCTCTACTAAAAATACAAAACATTAGCTGGGCATGGTGGCGCGTGCCTGTAATCCCAGCTACTCAGGAGGCTGAGGCAGGAGAATTGCCTGAACCCAGGAGGCGGAGGTTGCGGTGAACCGAGATCGTGCTGAGCAGAGATTGCGCCATTGCACTCCAGCCTGGGTAATAAGAGCGAAATTCCGTCTCAAAAAAATAAAAAAAGAAGGGCCTTCCCTGCCTTTTCCATTTCTCCAATTCCTATTCCTCTTTCAATGCCTAGTTCAAATATCTTCTGTAAAGCCCCCCTCCAACACTCAAATATACCGAGACTTCCTCCTCTGCGCGCTAGACCTTGAGCGCCGAGAGGGGAGGGACTTTGTCTTATTCACTGCTCTGTAACCAGCTTCAAGGCCAGGCCCTGATGCGTGAACACTGCTGACTGATGAACTGAGTGCTCCCGTAGCACTTGGCACTGCATTGCCAACCAATAATACCAATGGGAGTATTGCTTATATCAAACGTGGATGGCGGCCTTCAGTGCCAGACACTGCTGTGCAGAGCACTTTACGCACACTATCTCTTTAATCTGCATGCCAATCCCATGGGGGATGGATTATCTCTGTTTAATAACTGCAGAAGCAGAAGCTCAGGGAGGTTAGTAACTTGTGCAGTGACACACAGCTAGGAAGTGGGCCTGAGTCGGGATTCAAACACCAGCTTCCTCTGGATCCTGCTTAGGAACTTTTTTTTTTTTTTCCCGACTGAATCTTGCTCTGTCCCCCAGTCTGGAATGCAGTGGCGCGATCTCCGCTTACTGGCCTCCCAGGTTCAAGCGATTCTTCTGCTTCAGCTTCCTAAGTAGCTGGGATTATAGGCGTCCGCCACCACCCTTGGCTAATTTTTGTATTTTTAGTAGACAGGGTTTGCCATGTTGGCCAGACTGGTCTTGAACTCCTGACCTTAGGTGATGATCCGCCTGCCTTGGCCTCCCAAAGTTCTGGGATTACAGGCTTGAGCCTTCAAGCCTGGCTGGAACTTTTTTTTTTTTTTGACGGAGTCTTGATCTGTTGCCCAGGCTGGAGTGCAATGGTGAGATCTCGGCTCCCTGCAACCTCCTCCTCCTGGGTTCAAATGATTCTCTTGCCTCAGCCTCCTGAGGAGCTGGGACTATAGGCAGGTGCCACTGTAGCTGGCTAAGTTTTATGTTTTTGGTAGAGACAGGGTTTCACCATGTTAGCCAGGCTGGTCACTAACTCCTGGCTTCAAGGGATTCTCTGACCTCGGCCTCCCAAAGTGCTGGAATTACAGGCGTCAGCCCCTGTGCCTGGCCTCTGCTTAGGGACTTTTAAACACTATGCCCTACAGCTGCTTTATTTGTTCCATGTCTATCTCTTTGGTTTCTTAAAATCAGGGATTGCTTTTGTTAATTTTTGAAAATCCTTAGACTATGGAACTGATTAGTTGAGCAACTCCTACATGCTAGGCACTCAATGCTGAGTCCTCTCCAGGACTCCTTTTACAGCTGAGGAGGCTCAGGCTTGGAGAGGGAAAGGACTTGACCAAGGTCATGCAGTTGGGACCTGAAACCTGGCCTCTGACTGGTCTTCCCTCGTGTCACTGGCCTCCCAGCCCAGTGCCGGGCTCTTGGTGACATCCAGTGAACAGTCCTAGAATGAAAGAAAGAAGAACCAGCTCTGAAGGTGACCACCTTCTTTGGAGGCCCACAAGGGGCAGGACAGGGCCATGGACTGGGCCTCTGGGCCCTAAGCCCAGTGTGTGTTCCACTGGGATCACTGATGGGGAGAGGGGTCTAGAGGCGGAGACTGGGGATATTGTAACTTCCAGGTGCCCAGCTGTCTGTCAGACCAGTGAGCTCCAAGGAGGAGAGGCTGACCTGGCGCTGGGTGGTCAGGGACAATGTCCGGGGCAGGCAGAGCCTTACCACAACCTTTAGAGGCCTCCAGAGGCTGCACAGCATCAGTGGGATTTTGGCCACAGGTGACCAGAAGGGACCTCCAAGCCTGGGAAATAGAGTTGCAGGGACTGCAGCGCTGGTGGGCAGAGGCTCTGGGTTGTGCTGCAGGCTGGGCACTCACTGCCTTTCACTGAGTGACCATTCGGCCCAGGCTCCCAGCCTCACAGGGATCCACCAATCAGACCTGCTTGCTGCTGTGTATTTGCGTATCATTTGCATGACAACACCCCTTGCTCTGTCCCCCAGTGTGCCTCCCCAGCCCACGCTCCATTCCCCTTTTCAGGCCCCCTGTGCAGAGCTCCTGCGGGAGGAGCGGGAAGGCCCACCTGGGCTGCCAGGCATGCCCCACAGCACTATTCATAGCTCAGGGCTGGCGTACTTCACATACTTGGCGTTTCTCACGTCTGGCTGGCCCGAAGCAGCCGCCCCTCTGTCGTCCTCCTCTCCCTCCTCCCTTCTGTCTTTCCCCCTTCCCCTCCTCCCTTAACCTCTTCCCCCACCTTCTTCCTCTCAACCAATCTACCTGAAATCTACAGATGTCCAAGTCCCTCGTCACGGAAGAGCGCATAGAAGGAAACTGAAGCCCCAGAGGGGGCGGGGCCTGGAGGGAGAAACCAGTAGTAATGAGGCATATGACGAGGTGGCTGAGAGCCTGGGCCCTGCCCGTAGCTTCAATCCAAGCTGACATTAGCTGTGGCACCGTGGCAGATTCCTTAGCTTGCTAAGTTAGGCAACCGTTTCAGAAAGTCAGGCTGAGACCTGGAGGGTAAGGGCTGAGTCGGGGAAGAAGGGGATGGGGAGGGGCAGGCAGGCAGTGTATTATAGTCCAGGGAAAGGGGACCTTGGATGTGGGAGCAGGCCCTGAGTCTCAGGACAAGGGCTTGGCACGTTGCAGAACCCACGAGGAGGGCTCGTGGCTGGAGTGTGGCCAGCTGGGGTGAGGGCACAGAGCTGCAAAAAAGATTGAAGCAGCTCCCCCCTTTCTCTCCATGCCGTTCTCTCCCACTCCTTTTTTTTCTGAGCCTAGATCTGGCTCTGTTGCCCAGGCTGGAGTACAGTGGCACAACCAATGTCTCACTGTAGCCTTGAACTCTTGGCTCAAGCAATCCTCCCACCTCAGCCTCCCAAGTAGCTGGGACTACAGGGGTGCCCCACAGCACCTGGCTAATTTTTATTTTTATTTTTGTGGAGATGGGGTCTTACCATGTTGACCAGGCTGGTCTCAAACTCCTGGGCTCAAGGGATCCTCCTGCCTCTGTCTCCCCAAGTGCTGGGATTACAAGCAGGAGCCACCATGCCCAGCCCCTCTTTCTTCCTTACTCCAGCACCCCCAACTTCTGGATCTGGTTCCCTCTGAGGAAGGGGTGAGGATATAAAAATAAAGGTCTGAAGCAGCCCCAGCTTCTGCTAGACTCCTCCTGGGGACAGGGCTCTGGTTACCCCTAACTCTCTGAGGAAAGGCTCATTCATTCCTCCACACTCCGAAACAGTGTGCAGAGTACCCACCCTGGGCCAGGAGCCAGGGATTTGACCACCACAAAGCAGGCATGGTCCTCACCTTCCAGGACTCACAGCCTTGTGGGGAGATGTTGGTCAAAATAACCCCATAAATAAATAGACACTGACAAGAGGGTGCACAGGTATCTGACCTGGTCTGGGGCCAAAGGAGGTGTGCCTGGGGAGGTGACATTTTTGCTAAGAGCAACGGGGTGGGTAGGAGTGAATTAGGGCGTGGGTTGCATTCCAGAAACAGCATGTGCAAAGGACCTGAGGCTGGAATGGTGCCTGGTCCTCACAGGAGCTGGAAGGAGGCCAGGGTGGCCAGAGCACAGAGGAAGCGGGTGTGGCGTATGTGGCAGCCAAGGCGTGTCCCACAGGACCTAGTGGTCATAATATTAAAATAATCAATCTGGACAGTCAGATGCCAGAGAGGTGACCGTAGCTTGGAGCAGGGAGATGATGTGATGAAGTGAGCAGGCTCAGAAGACAGCTGGGAAGCAGAGTCCACTCTGATCTGCGGATGGAGGGCCGGGGCCATAACCAAAGTTGATTCTTGGTCATTAGCAACTTCGTCAGGCTGCTATCCCTGTCTTCATTTTATAGCTTCATTTTAAAACTTGAGCGACCTTGAGTGATGATCCTGATGTCACAGCCAGAAAAGGGCCAGGGCCCAGTATGAGTGGCAACTGTGGCCTTTTCTCAGTGGTAGCCTTCTTGATGCTGGAACGCCTTGATGCTGGTGTCTCCTCTCACCAGCCTCCCTGTCTCCATGCCTGGTGCCCCTGCAGGTTAGCCCAGCATTCCCTGCCTAGCACCCGATCCAGCAGAGAGTCAGGAATTCCAGGTGGTGGGTGCTGTGTGCCACCTTTATTTCCAGAGGTTGTTCAGCTGTGAAATGAGCTAGTGCCTGTGCAGTGTGCCTGGTGTATGGCAAGCACTCCACAAGTATTCATGACTATGTGGCTGTTATCCTGTCCCCAGTGTTCCCAGGCAAACTGGCAGGGAGAGGCTGGAGGAGGGCCTGGGACAAGGAGGATGATGCCATCTGTCCTCTTCTGACCAGAGAGCCCAGCTCAAGGGGCTCCCTCATGGCAGTGGCCTAGTCGAGGCTGTTTGTCCCTGCAGAGCCACTGTCCCTGCCACCTGTCCGCCTGTCGGGCATCACAGATGGGATTAGGGAGTGGTTCGGTTCATAGGCAGGGCCACGCGTGTGAAGGGGAAGGTAGGGGTAACCTGGCAGGGTTGGGCAGGGCTGGGGTGAGGGGGTGGGTGGTTTCAGGGGTGGGGCTGAGAGCCTCTCCCTGCAGAGAGCCCCATGTGCCCTGGGGAGGCTTTTGGAATCTGTTGAGACCTGCCCTGGGAGGGGACAGGGTCTCAGCTTGACTGGGACCTGGCTCTTGCCTGAAGGAAACCAGTGTGTGCACCTGTTATCTCTGCCCAGGTGCTCAGACAACAGGAAGCATTCCTGGAGGGTTGGGGGACAGGCAGAGTAACACCAGTGTGAGACCAGGGGGATGGAGCTGCTGACCTTGGAGAAGAGTCATTGCAGGCATTCCCCTGCCTCCAGGAATGACTGCTCCAGTCTAGTCTGAAAAGGGGCTCTGGCCTCTCTCCTTGACCAAAGGGAGAGCCCGAGGAGCCACAGTTGCTCTGTCCTTCTGCAGGGGATTCTTCTCCTCTGTAGGGATGCGGAGGGGAAGATCCCAGAGCAGGTTGGAGCTGAGGGGCCTGGGGAGCGAGGTTGAGGTAAGGAGGACGCCCCTTGCCTGGGTTGTCAAGGAGACGAGGCATGCCAGCGGTGGGCCGGCAGGGGGCTCTGCTGTCCACAGGACCTGCCTTCAGTGTACAGGCTCATTTCCAGGAGGGCCTGCGAGGACAGCAGTGTCTCTGTGAGCACGCCCCTGTGTGTATGTTACAGGCGGATGTGAGCGTGTGGCACATTGGAAGGGGCATGTGTGTGCTTGGTGGGTTTGAGGACCCCCACACAGAGCCAGCTTTCTGCCAAGAAAACTCTTTTGAGGTCCTGCCGGCAGCCATGCCATGTGGCAAAGCCTTGGGAGAGTGTGTGCCTGCCAGGGTCCAGCCTCTGTGGATGGTAGGCCCCCATCAATGCCAAGGACCTGATGCATACCAGGTGCAGGCCGGGCGTTCCCACGTGCAGGGACTTCTAGGGCCCCAAAGATGACAGTACAGGCTCTGAGAAGGGGCAGTGGAGAGGGACAGCAGGGAAAGGTCTTCCAGGCAGGGGGTGACAAGCTCCTGGGCAACCTCTGTGGCAGGGCCTGCTCCTGGGCACCAAGGAGAGACTTGTTCATTTGTTTCATCTTTCAACTTTTGTTTTGTTTTGTTTTGAGATGGGGTCTCGTCCTGTCGCCCAGGCTGAAGTGCAATATCACGATCTCAGCTCACTGCAACCTCTACCTCCTGGGTTCAAGTGATTCTCCTGCCTCAGCCTCTTGAGTAGCTGGGATTACAGGCACTCCCCACCATACCCAGCTAATTTTTGTATTTTTAGTAGAGACGGGGTTTCACCATGTTGTCCAGGCTGGTCTCCAACTCTTGACCTCAGGTGATCCAACTGCCTTGGCCTCCCAAAGTGCTGAGATCACAGGCCTGAGCCGCCATGCCCGGACTTTTGTTATTTTTTGTGTTTGATTTCTGACGGCCTTTAAAAAAAAATTATATATAATACAAAATTTGCTGGGTGCAATGGCTCATGCCTGTAATCCCAGCACTTTGGAAGGCTGAGGTGGGTGGATCATGAGATCAGGAGATCAAGACCATCCTTGCTAACATGGGGAAAATCCATCTCTACCAAAAATACAAAAAATAAGCCCGGCATGGTAGCTCACACTTGTGGTCCCAGCTACTCGGGAGGCTGGGGCAGGAGAATTGCTTGAACCTGGGAGGCGAATGTTGCAGTGAGCTGAGATCGAGCCACTGCACTCCTGCCTGGGCAACAGAGCGAGATTCCATCTCAAAACAACAAAATAAAACAAAATAATTTTAACTGTAAAGTGGCATTAAGTACATCCATATTGTGCTATCACCGTAAGTGGTGATATTCCACTATCACTGTAGGTGGAAAAATACAATATTTATTCATTCTTTTTTTTTTTTTTTTTTTTTGAGACAACATCTCATTCTGTCATCAGGCTGGAGTGCAGTGGTGTGATCACAGCTCACTGCACCCTTGACCTCCTGGGCTCAAGGGATCCTCCCATCTCAGCCTTCTGAGTAGCTGGGACTATAGGTGCATGCTATGATGCTCTGCTATTTTTTATATTTTGTGGAGACAGGGTTTCACCATGTTGTCCAGGCTGGCCCTGAACTCCTGACCTCAAGTGATTCTCCCACCTCAGCTTCCCAAATTGCTGGGAATACAGATGCTGGGATTACAGATGTGATCCACCAAGCCCAGCCAATATTAGTCCTTTTGTGTCTGGCTCATTTCACTTAGCAGAATGTCTTCAATGTTCATCCACATTGTAGCATGTGTCAAAATTTCTTTCTCTTTTTTTTTTTTTTTTTTTTCGAAACAGGGTCTGGCTCTGTCCCCCAGGCTGAGGTGTATGGTGCAATTTCAGCTCATTATAACCTCCATCTCCTGCGCTCAAGTCATCCTCCCATCTCAGCCTCCCAAGTAGCTGAGACTACATGAGTGTGCCACTACACCTGGCTAATTTTTTTTTGGGTGGGGTAGAGATGGAGTTTCGCCATCTTCCCTGGGCTGGTCTCGAACTCCTGGGTTCAAGCGATCCTCCCATCTCAGCTTCCCAAAGTGCTAGGATTACAGGTGCGAGCCACTCTGACCGGCCTTCCTTTCTTTTGAAAGGCTAAATAATACAATTATGTATTATTCATATAATGTACGTGCTACACGTAATACAATAACACAGACAATCTCACCATGTGGATACACCTCATTTTGTTTATATGCTCATCCGTAGACTGACACTTGGGTTGCTTCCATTTCTTGGCTGTTGTGAATAACGCTGCTACGAGCATGGGTGTACAAATATCTCTTCTAATCCCTGCGTTCAGTTGCTTTGGATATATACCCAGAAGTGGAATTACTGGATCATATGGTAATTCTATGTTTAACTTTTTTTTTTTTTTTTTTTTTTTTTTTTTTGAGACGGAGTTTCGCTCTTGTTACCCAGGCTGGAGTGCAATGGCGCGATCTCGGCTCACCACAACCTCCGCCTCCTGGGTTCAGGCAATTCTCCTGCCTCAGCCTCCTGAGTAGCCGGGATTACAGGCACGCGCCACCATGCCCAGCTAATTTTTTGTAGTTTTTAGTAGAGACGGGGTTTCACCACGTTGACCAGGATGGTCTCAATCTCTTGACCTCGTGATCCACCCGCCTCGGCCTCCCAAAGTGCTGGGATTACAGGCGTGAGCCACCGCGCCCAGCCTAACTTGTTTTTTTTTAAGATGGAGTTTCACTCTTGTTGCCCAGGCTGGAGTGCAATGGCGTGATCTTGGCTCACTGCAACCTCTGCCTCCCGGGTTCAAGCGATTCTCCTGCCTCAGCCTCCTGTCTATGTATAATTCTTTGAGGAACTGCCATACTGATTTCCATAGCAACTGCACTATTTTGTTTATTTATTTATTTTACTTTTATTACTTTTTGAGAGAAGGAGTCTTGCTCTGTGGCCTAAGCTGAAGAGCAGCAGTGTGACCACAGCTCACTGTAGCCTCCAACTCCTGGGTTCAAGGGATCCTCCCACCTCAGCCTCCCAAGTAGCTGGGTCTACAGGTGTTCGCCATCATGCTTGGCTAATTTTGCATTTTTTTATAAAGATAGAGTCTCAATATGTTTCCCAGGCTGGTCTTGAACTCCTGGGCCCTAGCAATTCTCCCACCCTGGCCTCCCAAACCCCTGGGATTACAGGTAGGAGCCACTGTGTGTGGCCACAGCCACACCATTTTACATTCCCACAAGCAATCCAATTTCTCCACATCCTCACCATTAAGAAATAACTTTTGAGGCTGTGTGCAGTGGCTCACGCCTCTAATCCCAGCACTTTGAGAGGCCAAGGTGGGCAGATCATGAGGTCAGGACATCGAGACCATCCTGGCTAACACGGTGAAACCCTGCCTCTACTAAAAATACAAAAAAATTAGCTGGATGTGGTGGCGTGTGCCTGTAGTCCCAGGTACTTGGGAGGCTGAGGCAGGAGAATTGCTTGAACCCAGGAGGCAGAGGTTGCAGTGAGCTGAGATCGCGCCACTGCACTCCAGCCTGGGTGACAGAATGAGAATCCATCTCAAAAATAATAATAATCATTTTTGAGAGCCCGCAATGCATAAAGCTCTCTAGGAGGGCAAATCCATTTCTGAAAACCCAACAGTCCTTGGGGAGCTGTCATTGTCCTCAGGGAGACTCAGGCCAGGCCCTTGAGCATCCTCCAGTCTAAGGAGAAAGACACAGGCAAAAATCCCTTGTTTTCAAGGAGCATCCAATCTGATGGAGGAGGCACAGCTTCTTTCCTTTGGGGAGTCTGCAGACAGTCCCAGAGACCAGAATGGAGACCCCAGAGACAGTCAAGGGGCTGCTGAGTGGGTAAATCAGAGGGTACAGAGGGGCTGTGGTAAGCCCTGTCCCATGCCAGCCTGCTGTTGCCTGGGCAATGGCCCTAGTGTTTACTTTGTGGCTGACTCCAGACGCACCCTTTTCTGCAAGTGCTCATTTCCCACCATGAGGAAAGAGGTTCCTCTTTAGTCTCCCCTCCCTCTGCTGTCCCTGAGGCGGGGACTGGCCCTCCTGTGGCACAGAGGCCCTGCCAGCTTGGCACCTTTGCCATGCTCCTTGCCTGCTGGGAGAGGCCCCATTCTGGGGTCTCATACTGCCCACCACTTCCCTACTCCCAGAGGGCCCACAAGTTCATGCTATGGGCTTGCCAAATTTCAGCAAGGGAAGTGGGAGATCCTGCTGAATTCTTCCTGTTTGGGAGGAACTGGGCATGTCCGGAGCCTGTAGGAACCTGGGGCTGGCAGTGGGAGGCGCGGGTGATGCCGGGAAGGGAAGGATGAGTTTGCCTGGGTCTGTGAGCATCCGCATGTGTCACTGTGTCTTTGTGTATACGTGGCTGAGTGTCTGCATGTCTGAGTGTGACTGTGATTGTGTATGACTATCCGAAAAGCAATAGAAACAGCATGCATTTATTAAATCCCTACTACATGTGCTGAGCTAGAGCACATAGTCTGTGCTAAGACTTTCTTTAATTTACTTAATCCTCCCAGCAACTTTTGAGGTGGAAATTACTGTCATTCACATTTTTTTGGTGAGGAACCAAGGCTTAAAGAGGTAAAGTAACTCGCTCAAGGTCTCACAGATAGGAAGTGGTAGAGATGGGGCTTTGACCCGGCGTCCAGAGGACTCCAGATCCCGTGTGCCGGCCCCTGAGCTATGCTGCCACCAAAAGAACTTGGGGATTGTTTTTTTTTTTTTTTTTGAGACAGGGTCTTTTACTGTCACCCAGGCTGGAGTGCTGTGGCATGAACACAGCTCAGTGGACCCTTGACTTCCTGGGCTCAAGTGATCCTCCCACTTAGCCTCCTGAATAGCTGGGACCACAGGTTCACGCCACCACGCCTGACTAATTTTTAAATTTTTTTATAGAGATGGGATCTTGTCAAGTTGCCCAGCCTTTTTTATTTATTTTTTTTGAGACCGGGTCTCACACTGCAGCCTTAAACTCCCTTGGCTCAGGTGATCCTCTCCACCTCAGCCTCCTGAGTAGCTGAGACCACAGGCACGCACTACCACACCTGGGGAATTTTTTTTTTTTTTTTTTTTGAGACGGAATCTCACTCTGTTGCGCAGGCTAGAGTGCGATGGTGCAATCTTGGCTCACTGCAACCTCCGCCTCCTGGGTTCAAGTGATTCTCCTGCCTCAGCCTCCCTAGTAGCTGGTATTATAGGCAATGCGGCACCACATCCAGGTAATTTTGTATTTTTAGTGGAGACGCGGTTTCTCCATATTGGTCAGGCTGGTCTCAAACTCCCGACCTCAGGTGCTCCACCCGCCTCAGCCTCCCAAAGTGCTGGGGTTACAGGCGTGAGCCACCGCGCCCGGCCTTTTTTTTGAGACGGAGTCTCGCTCTGTCACCAGGCTGGAGTGCAGTGGCGCAATCTCAACTCACTGCAGCCTCCTTTGCCTCCTCACATGCCTCTGCCTCACGCATTCCAGCAATTCTCCTGCCTCAGCCTCCTGAGTAGTTGGGACTACGGGCACATGCTGCCATGCCCAGCTAATTTTTGTATTTTTAGTAGAGACAGGGTTTCACCATGTTGGCCAGGATGGTTTCAAACTCCGGACCTCAGATGATCCGCCCTCCTCAGTCTCCGAAAGTGCTGGGATTACAGGTGTGAGCCACTGCGCCCAGCCACTAATTTTTATATTTTTTGTAGAGATGGGGTTTCACCACGTTGCCCAGGCTGGTCTTGAACTCCTGGGCTCAAGTTATCTTCCTGCCTTGGCCTCCCAAAGTGCTGGGATTACAGGTATGAGTCATCATGCCCAGCCAGAATTTGAGGATTTTGTGCATTTGGGATGATCTCAGCCCACCTTCCTGCTGGTCGGGGGATGTCTGGAGTGACAAGTGCTTCCTCATCTCCTTCCCAGGCTTTGGGGCTCTGCCCTAGTTTGAGGGGGAGGGAGCACAGTCCATCCCAACCCCAGGCAGGAGTGGCCCTAGATGGGGAGGGCACTGGGTCTGGGGAGACCCTGGGAACCACCACCTGCCACTGGGCCAGACAGCGCCAGTGCCAGTGCGGGTGGCCTGGGTTCCCCGTGATAGGAGTTATGTGCACATGGAGGGCACTGGGAAGATGCAGGCTTGCTTGGCCGGCTCATCGACTTGGCCTGCTGGGGCTTGTCAGGCGGGAGCCTCTACCCAAGCAGTGCTGGGAACCAGGCATCTGAATGGGGCAAAAGGGTGGAGGAGGCCCGAGGGGGCAGCCGCCCTTGACTGGGGAGACTGGAGCAGGGTTCAGAGGCCCAGGCGTGGGCAGGGCGGGCATGTGTCCGTATCACATTGCCCGCATGCCTGGGATGCTCGGATCTGCAGTGGGATTTGCCCCGTTGGTGTGCGAGGTTGTGGAGTGGTCATGGGTCTGTGTTTGGTGGTGTGCGTCTGCTGCACAGGACCAGATGGAGCTTCAAACATGCTGGATGATTCTCTTGGGGTGGGGGCATTGTTTGTCACCTTGCGGTTTGGGGCCCACATTCTGGGAGGAGTGCTGAGCAAGCTGGAGGAAGGAAAGGCAGGCAGAATTGACCCTGAGTCCCTCTCTCTCACTTACTGAACCACACGCCCTGCAACGCCTCAGAGTTTCCTTCTGGCTCCTATCCCTGACCGTTGGGACCCAGAACGCTCTCCTCCTCTTCCCCAGTGCCCGGTTGCTTCCACTCCTGCAGGCCAGACCACCCTCCCCTGTGAGGGCTAGCCTGGGAGGTGTCTGGCCCCACTCTCAAAAAAATGTCACCTCCCAGAGAGAAGAGGCCCTGTGCCCCTGAGAGCAGGGCTCCCTTGGTATGTAGGGGTCTCCCTTGGTATGTGAGGGTCTCCCTTGGTGGGGGTGAAGGGAGCCAGCTTTGGCTAGAGTGTAGAACTTGGGGATCCCTAAAGCTTTCAGAAGCTGGAACAACACTCCTGAAAGACTCTCCAAGGTGCCCCAGCTCCAGGCCCTCAGCAGGTACTCAAGATGTGGTTAAACAAGCGGTGATGGAAAAGGATCTGGTAAGCGGTTAGAACCCTGGGATCCGGCCCCAGCTTAGTAAAAATGAGTCCTTGAATAGACACTTGTTCTCTTTGAGCCTTAGTTTGTTTTTTAATTTAATTTAATTTAATTCTTCTTTATTTATTTATTTGGGGACAGGGTCTCACTCTGTCTCTCTGGCTGGAGTGAAAGGGTGTGATCTCTGCTCATTGCACTCTCCACCTCCTGGGGCTCAGCTTCCCAAGTAGCTGAAACTACAGGCACATGCACCACACCTGGCTAACTTTTGTATTTTTTGTGGAGATGGGGTTTCGTCATATTGCCCAGGCTGGTCGCAAACTCCTAAGCTCAAGCGATTCACCCACCTCGGCCTCCCAGTGCTGAGATTGCAGGTGTGAGCCCCTGCACCCGGCCAAGCCTCAGTTTCTGTAACTGAAAAATAGGTATTAAAAATAACCTGGTTGGCCAGGCAAGGTGGCTCACACCTGTAATCCCAGTCCTTTGGGAGTCCGAGGCAGGTGGATTACGAGGTCAGGAGTTCAAGACCAGCCTGGCCAAGATGGTGAAACCTCGTCTCTACTAAAAATACAAAATAAATAAATAAATAAATCTCTGGTTATCGAATTCTTAGGTTAAGTGTCAAATGAGGACAAGTGAAAGTGCTTTCAAATAGTAAAAGACAATGATCTCTTGGAAGGAGGGAAGACTGGATGCCTATATCTTTGGGGCAGGGACCCTCAGGAAGACGAGGTTGAATGGATTTTGCAAGCTGGTCAGACGAGAGGGGGATGGGAGGGGCAGCTCGGTGGCAGCGTAATTTCTGATGCAGGGGGAGGAAGCTGGGCAGGGCGTAGGGGAGGACTCACACTATGCAGGAAGGCTTGGAATAGAATCTCAGCTACGCCTGGTATTTCCCAGCCCTGGGCCCCCTCCCCCACCACCCTCTGGGGCCCACCCCACATTCCTTTCCCAGAGGAAATGTGGGAGGGAGGGGAGAGGCTCCCCTGGCCTGGAGAATCATTTATTCACTGCCGAGGACAACTTTTGAGGTCCCACTGTGTGCACTCTCCGCCTGAAGTCCCACAGAGGCAGCTGGGTGTGGAGGTCGTGGGGGTGGGGAAGGAAGGTGTGGCTTGTGTGGAAGAAATCTGTTAACTCCTTGGCTGGGCCTCACTGCCCAGCGAGGTTAGAGGGCAGGAAGTGGACATTGTATATGGTTGATCCTTTCCAAGGTCTCTATGGCCTGAACACAGAAAATCTATGTTGCATCTCCACCTCTCTCCTCCTTCCAGCCCCAGAACCTGCAGCGGTTTTGAATTCCGTGGAGGTGGATGCTTGATCTGGGCACACAGCAGCACTGTTGGCCATCAGAGGCTCCATGGGGGATGAGAGGGGAGAGTCACTCCATTTCCTCAGAACCAGGGACTGGACGAGCAGCAAGAGGAAAGCAAGTTAGCAGTTGGAAGGACTTACTGGCTGCTTGCTGGGAGGGCAGGCCAGACTTGGAGCTGAAGACAGCTGGTTGCCCTCCACTTGGGGCTCCAGAGTCTGACATGGCTGGGGACATCTTGATGTTGGTTCCATCTGGTCGAGGAGGGTCTGCCTTTGGAGAGTATGACAGAGAGTCACAGGGCAGGCCAGGGCAGGAGTGCTCCTGACACAGAATCCTTAGTTTTCTAGCGATGGATGTGGGGCGGCAGAGGGTGCAGATGGAGACACCGGTGTATCCTGCTCTCCCTGGCTGCAGTCCTTTCCCGCTTTCCCCCTAAGCTCTCCTGACTCAGCTGGTGGCAGCCTCACTTTTCCCATCTGGCTTCCGCCAGGGTGGGGGTGGGGGGTCCAGCTGAGGCATGGAGGGGGAGCCCAGCAAACAGCAAACAGGAAACATGAGAACAAAACTGGCTCCCAGGCTGACACAGGCAGCCGCCCCCACACGCCTCACCCTCACCCTTCCTCTCTTCCATCTCCCTCCCTTGATCCTGACCTCCCTCTCGGTGTGCTCTGCTCCCTCCCACCTCCCCTCCCACCTCGGTCCCCAGGCCCCCCTCCTGTCCCTTTGCACCTCCACTTTCCCACACTTTGTGGTCTGCTCCCTTCTCCTCCCTCTGTTCCCAGGCTCCTCCCCATCTCTGCCCCTACCTCTTCTACCCCCCCATCCCCTTTCTGGATTTCCTACCTCCCCATTGGGCCAGGCAGGTCGTTGCTGGGGACAGTGGAAGGTGGAATGGGAGGGAGGGCAGCTGTGGCCGCTTAGTGCTCCCTTCTGGCGCCCTGCAAAGGCCCAACCCTTATGACGCTTCCTCCTGGACTCCTCCTAGGTTCAGGAGTGGGGTTGTGCTGGAGCTGCCCCGCTTTCCTGGCTGCTGGCTAGGTTTTGGGTGTGAGATCAAAGCTGGGATGAGGGGCCCTGGGGTTGGAGCCCCAGTGATGCCATACAAGCTGGATGCGCTTGGCCTGTTTCCTTCTCTACAGATGAGGCCATAGTAGTGGCCCCAGGCCACAGCAAGTGGCTCTAGTGATATTGTTGGTGGACAGTCCAGTGGGCTAGAAATGGTGGCGGCGATTACTCATCCACTAGCCAAGGCCTCTGCTAGCCCCACCCGGATGGGGCCTGGGAAGAAGGAGAGCCAGGAAGGGCCAGCCGGGCAGGGGCTAGCACAGCGGCTAGCACAGCGTGGTGATTCCTGTCTACCTCACATGCCAGGGGGTGGTAGAGGCGCCCGCTTTGAGTGATCGTCAGCTCGTGGTGCCCCTCTAGGTAGAGCTAATGGGTAGGGAGTCCTGGGGATGGGTGGTCATTCCCACAGGCGTGTTGGGGACTCCACGTGTGCCTGAGGGTGTGTGGCTGTCATTGTGCGGCACAGTGTGTGTAGCACCCGAGGGGCTGTGGCATCCGTGGCTGGAGTGCCTGAGCTGTGCGGTGTGTGCGTGGTACCTGCTATGTTATGGGGGTCCCTGTGTGGTAAGTGTGGGTCTGGTGTACTTTCAGGGGCATAGTGCGTGTGCTTGCACATGTGTCTCTGTGAGTGTGTGGACCGTACACTTGGAAGGTGTCTGAGGTGTGTATATACGATGTGGAAGAGTGTCCTCTGTGTGGGGAGATAGTGTTTCTGGGGGCATGTACACATAGGGTGGATGTGTATGGTGTGGGTCTGTACCGAGTGGGTAGGGTTGGGTTTGTACAGAGCGTGCAGCTGGGTGAGGGACAGCTGGAGCCTGTGTGCCTGTTTCTCTGGGTGCACCGGGCTGATGTGCGCGCGTGTGCGTGTGTGTGCTAGCAGGGTGCAAGGTGTGCGGACCGGGAGAGTGTGCGTGTCTGTGGGTCGAGGGCTGCTGTCCGCGTGTGAGGGTGCGAGGGTGCGAGGGTGCGGCCGTTTGGGGAACTGTGTAGTGCCGGGCCTGTGCGGTGAAAGTGTGCGATCTGGGCGGCCGCGGACAGGGGCCGCCCCGGAGGGGGAGGCGTCAGCCCTGCGAGACTCGCGGGCGTGTCGGGGCTCGGGCGCCTTTAGCCGGGAGGCGCGGGAGGCGCGGAGCCGCTCCAGCCGTCCTGCCGCCGTCCGCGCGGGCCGTCCGTCCCTTCGGGGCCTCCGGGCCCCGGGCCCGCGGCTCCGGGGGACAGGCGGGGACCCCCGGGGCCCGCCGGCCGCCCGGGGGGTCGAGGACGCCGTCCGCCGGGCGCCTAGCAGCGGCCCCCGGCCAGCGCGCAGTGCGTGCGGCTCCGGAAGCCCGGCCTGGAGCGCACTGGGGCCGGGGCGGAGGCCGGGCCCGGGAGCCCCCGCTGGCCGCCGAGCTGGTGGGCAGCGCCGTGTGGCGCGTGGAGCGCGCGGGGGCCGGGGGCTGGCGCTGGGAGCGTGCGGTCGGCGTGGACTGCAGCGCCCCGGAGCCGCGCTGCCTCTGGCTGCCCTGCCTCAGCCACAGCGACCGCCGCGCGCCCGGTCCGCGCCGGGCCAGGGTGAGCGCCGCGGGGCCGGGCCGGGGGGCCGGGGCAGGCCCTGCCAGGGTCTGAGTGGGACTGGGCCATCAACTCCTTGCGGCCTCTGAGCTGTGTGCGCCCTGCATTCCGGGACTGACGCTCCTGGGGCGGGGAGTGAGTGAGGCGCTTGAGAGACGGGGCTGAGGGTGGCAGTATCTGTGGCTTGGAGCTCTGCCAGGGCCTCTAGGATGACAACCCCCGTCTGGGTCAAGACCTCCAGGGGGCTCAGCCCTCTGGGTTTCCAGGCAGTGGGAGGATGGAAGGGGCCAGAGTGTTTGAAGAGACGCTGGGGCTTCTAGGAATCCCAGAGGGCTGGCAGAGACCTCGAGTCCGAGGCAGGCAGAGGCATCTCTGAATGGAGAAGGGCGAACTACTCACCCCATCCCTGGTAGGGGACCTGGGCACAGGGCCCACGAGGGTTTCCTAGAGGGCAGAGGAGGCTGAGTGGCAGATGGGCCCCTGCAGGTAGTGAGTGCTCTCAGGGCCGACAGGGTTGGGGAGGGGGCTGCCGTGTTTCTGATGTCCGGGATGGACCAGGCTGGTAGGGTGTGAGTCACAGTGGGCGACATGCCCGGCCTGAGCACTGTGCTCCCTGCAATGACCTCTTTATGCTCCCGTGGGGGAGGAGCAGGGCTCCAGGGTTCTAGTCCCTGGTGCTGCCAACCCACCACGTGTACACCTCTGCCTGATTTGTGGCCTGAGGCCTTCTGCCCTGCTGTCACCATCAGCTGGTATTTTTGGATGTCTCTTTCTTTCCTAACATGAGGGTGGGAGTGTTTGGAAATAGATCCAGGCCAGGAGAATGTAATCAGCAATGTCCCTGTGTCCCCTGAGCAACTCCCTCGAAGTCCCCTTGTCTCTGTGGGTAAGTCGGAGAGCCAGAGCTGGGTGTGTGTGAGAGCTGTGCCCTCCTCCAGCTGATGACCTTTCTAGTTGTTATTAATGGCTCCTTCTCTGTTTTTGCACCTCTCACCTCCCTCGCCTCAAGATGAGAGCAAGACTCAGTGCTGTCCCAGGTCAGAGGGGAGGAGAGGAAACTTGCGTATAGTAGCTTGAAGGATTGAGATTAAACCTAAGGAAGAACTTCTTACAGGGGAGATGCCAGTTCTGGCTCTTGATGCGTGTCCAGGTATCTCCTCTTCAAGCAAGGGTGGTAGCTGTGGCAGGGTATTGACATTTTCAAGAGCCTATTTGGAAGGGGTGGGAGGAAGGGGACTGGAAGGAAGGAACAGAGGGAAGGGAGAGGCAGAGATAAGGGAGGGAGTGCTTGGTGAGGAGCGACCTGGAGAGGAAGGCATGCCTCCTGCCCTGGATTACACGCCAGCCCTCCCAGGGAGCAGCCCCCTCAGGCAACTGGCAGCTCCAGGCAGGATGTGTGCTGGGGGAGGGGCGGGGGGCGTGCGGGGACCTGTCCCAGCCACTTCTCATCACTGGGGCAGCTGGTGGCTTGAACCTTAATCCAGGACAGCAGCAAAACAATGGGCCCTGCAAACAGCCTCGGCTCTGAGCCTGAGTGGGGGAAAGGCAGGGGGGAGCCCACACTGGGGAAGAGCAGGGGCTTCTGGTAGGAGAGGGCAGTTGGTGGGAGGTCCCCCAGACCCTCTTGGCTCCCTGATCAGTTCCTTGCCAGCTCAGCAGAGATGGGAAATCCGGGGGATTTCAGACCTCAGCAGAATTCCCAGAGAATTTTCTCCTCTGGGCTCCCCAGGTCCCCATGGGGGTGCAGGGCTCAGTGGGAGAGGCTAGCCTAAAGCTACAAGTGGAAGATGCTGGACCTCCCACCACCCCCTCCCTGTCAAAATCCCTGCTGAGGCCTCCTGGACTGGGGGTCGTCCAGCTTTTGCGTGGCTCCTGTCTGGTATGGGGAACTCGCAGCTTCATCTGGGTAGGTTTCCAGACTGTATTGGATTAGAACAGTCTAGAAAGGCCTGTCTCCCTTGCCTGGAGCTCCACTCAGCCTCTTGTGTATTCCACCAGGCTCTATCCCCTCGGGCTGTATGAAGCAGGCCTATTGCCTATTGTCTCTGTCACATTTTTCTTTAATCTTCTGAGATTGGAGGATCCAGCCTCTTCCCCAGGCCTGCTCTGAGAGCAGCCAGGCTCTCCCACATGTGGAAATCTTTAGCAGAGGGCAGCTGTCTCGTCCACTGGGTGCGTGGACGGGAGGGTGCATGGTCCGTGAGTGAACATTTTAGCACAGGACATTTGAGTGGCAGATGTTTTTGAGGTTTCTCCTCAAAAACATTAGAAGGGGACAAGAGGGGATGCTGACAGTGAACAGGGAGCTCCTCACTCCAGAGCTGATGGGCTTCTTCCTTCCACACCCAACCCCTCACCCTTTGTCCTGCCAGCTGATGGCCCCTGCCCAGGGTGCCGAGGAGGAGTTGAGGGGGGTAAGGAGTGTTGCTGATGGGGGCTTCTTGCCCCCTGAGGGGCTTGGACTAGGGGCAGCATAGAGGTCAGGCCACGTGATATTATGGATTGAAGAGTCCTCAAGGAGGCCTCTTCGCTTTTCAAAGCCAGGCAGCCCCTCGCCTCCCATCTTCCCCCGTTGGCCTCCATAAGCATGATGTATCCTCTATCTGACACCCTCCTGTCACCCACCTTCCCCCTCTACATCGCAAAGGAAGCCCACTCTTGGCACTATCTGTTCTTCTTGCCCCAGAAACAAACCTGTGTGCTCCTCCAAACTCTTGTCTTCAGACACCCTCTGCCGTGCCATCTTGTAGAATCCCAAGAATTTCAGGTCTAATGGGAGGCTTAGTGTCCCTGCTAACCCCCGTCTTTTTTTTTTTTTTTTTTTAGAGACAGAGACTTGTTCTGTTTTCCAGACTGTAGTGCTATGGAGCGGTCTGGGCTTACTGCAGCCCCTGCCTCCCGGGTTCAAGCGATTCTCCTGCCTCAGCCTCCCGAGTAGCTGGGATTACAGGTGCCTGCCACCACACCTGGCTAATTTTTTTTTATTTTTAGTGGAGACAGGGTTTTACCTTGTTGGCCAGGCTGGTCTCGAACTCCTGATCTCATGATCCACCATCCTTGGTCTCCCAAAGCCCTGGGATTAAATTACCGGCAAGAGCTGCTGCACTCGGCCTTTTTGTTTTTTTTTTTTTTTT
>NW_022436952.1:5391262-5512339 GCF_009761245.1 Sapajus apella | reverse complement strand
CTGCTGCACTCGGCCTTTTTGTTTTTTTTTTTTTTTGAGACGGAGTCTTGCTCTGCCACCCAGGCTAGAGTGCAGTGGCGTCATCTCAGCTTACTGCAACTTCCGCCTCCCAGGTTCAAGTGATTCTCCTGCCTAATTCACCCGACCAATTTCTGTATTTTAGTAGAGATGGAGTTTCACCATGTTGTCCAGGCTGGTCTTAAACTCCTGTTCTCAGGTGATCCACCCGCCTTGGCCTCCCAAAGTGTTGGGATTACAGGCATGAGCCACTATGCCCAGCTCCCACCCCTAGCCTTTCTGGTGAACCCTCTGGGCTGGTCTCTGGAGTCTCAGGAAGTCTCTTCAGGTGTCTAATGTCCAGTCCTTTCCCTCTTGATTCTTGGTCCCCCATGTGTTCCTGCTGCCACCCTTGAAGGATGCGTGTGTGCTGGTCTGTCTGCGCATGTGTGTATCTGCATGTCTGTGCATGTGCATGCTTCCTCTCTGTGTGCACTATGTGTGCAGGACGCTGATTCTGTGCAACTCTATGCATATCTATATGTCTACATAAGTGTGCATATGTGTACTCATTTGTGTGTGTGCATATGTGTCTGCATATTTCAACCTACTTGTCTATTTGTGGTATGTTCCATCTGCATGAGTGTATGTGGCTGTGTCTGTGTCTGCATGTCTGCGTAAGTGTGTGGGGGCGCATGTGTGTGTGCATGTATGTGTGAGATTGTGCATGAGCTAAGACAATGACAGGCACTTCCTGGGCAGGAAGGCTGTATCAGTGTCCTAAATGTAGTAGGTGCTCAGTGAACATTTGCTGAACTGAACTGAATGAACTCATGTCAGTGAGTTATTTTCCTGAAGGCAAAGACATGATGAGGGGACTGAGGGGAAAAGAAAGGAGGAAAAAGTGTGGGGTTTTTTGATGAGGGTGGGAGAGGAAGGAAGGGGTGAGGAGGAGGTCAGGGGCAGGAGGGTGCCCGGCAATCCTAGGGCAACAGACCCCTTCTGGTGCCCCTCCGGTCCTCTGGGCTGCAGGAGGCAGTACAAACAGCCAGAAGTGTCGGCCACACAGGCGCTCAGCCTTGCCTCCCTGTCTCCCACAGCTGCCACTGGGCCCAAGAGATGGGTGCTCTCCTAGGCGCCCCTTCCCCTGGCAGGGGCCGAGGACACTGCTGCTGCACAAAAGTCCCCAGGACGGCTTTGGCTTCACCCTGCGCCACTTCATCGTGTACCCGCCTGAGTCGGCTGTGCACTGCAGCCTGAAGGTATGCCCTGGCCTGCTCTGGGGAAGCTTTCATGGGGGAGGGGAGACTCTTCTATGCCAGTCCCCTTCGTGGTCCTTTGACTCTCTCAGGGAAGTGGTCCTTCCTAGGGTGCGGCCTGGCTCCCTTCTGCTGTGGCCTGGGGAGGAGGACTGCAGGGAGGCAGTGCCAGCTTGGCTGGATCATTTGCACTGTGTGACGGTGGACAGACACTCTCATCACTGTGGCCTGGGTCTTCTCAGGAGACAGGGGTGGCTGGTGCAGGGCAAGGACCCTGCAGGTGCGCAGCCAGGATGCTCCCTTCACACCCCCAGATGCTTGTCTCTGGCAGGTGAGCGGTCGTCTTGGGAGCTCCTGGGACCTCTGGTCTACTGGCTGCTTCTGAGCTGGGGGAGCTGCTCCTCCCTTCCCCAGCATGAACTCTCAGGGGCGTAACTCACCTGTGGGAGCCCTCCCAGCATGCCCCCGGCCCCTCTTGGCCACAGCTCAGTGTGCTGGAAAGAGAACACAGGAGCCTGGAGTTCCAGTCCTGGGACAACGCCTCACTCATGTGAATTTGGGGTTGCCTCCCCATTTCTGGGCTCCATTTCTCCCACTGGAACCTGAGGACATTTATCAACTTGACCCCTGAGAGTCCTTCCTTCCCTAATGTAAACGTTGAGTTCTCTGAGTGCAGGAACCAGAGGTCCTGACCAAAATCCAAGGCTGTGAGCTAGGGGGAGGGGCACCTGACAGCAAAGCAGGATTGTGGGAAGGAGACAGAGGAGACCCCAGGGAGCAGCCAGAGCTCCCCACTAGGGCTCTGCTCCGGCCTCCACTTCTTTTCTTCTCTATTTTTTTTTTGAGGCAGAGTTTTGCTCTGTCTCCCAGGGTGGAGTGCAGTGTCGCAATGTCGGCTCACCACAACCTCTGCCTCCCGGTTTCAAGTGATTCTCTTGCCTCAGCCTCCAAAGTAGCAGGGGTAGTAGTGGGCTACCATGCCCGGCTAATTTTTGTATTTTTGGTAGAGATGTGGTTTCACTATGTTGGCCAGGCTGGTCTTGAACTCCTGCCCTTGTGATCTGCCCGCCTCGGCCTCCCAAAGTGCTGGGATTACAGGAGTGAGTCACCTTGCCCCACCTTCTTTTCCAGCAGGGGAGGACACATTGATTTTGGAGACAATGAACCCCCCCATCCACTTTCTTTAGGGCTGGGATCTGCCTGCACTGCTACTGGGGGACTCTCTCTTGGTCCCACCTATCAGAGAACCAAACAGGGAACTTCCCTGTCTGTGTCCGTGTGCTCACCTGTCTCTCCGTGTGCAGCATGTGCTGGGCATGGACATGCATGTGTGTATCTCTGTATGTGCACATGTAGTGTCTGCACATTCACGTCATACGTACACGTAACTGTTCAGCTGTCACATGCATACGGGAACCGCTGGGACTCCTGCACGACTGTTCTCATTGGCTACAGCTGTGCTTAAGAACATAAGTGGGGGCTGATGGTGCATAGAGGTAGACAGACCCCCTCCTTCATGCCCAAGGACACCAGCCCCTTAGTTCTCTGAAACCCTCAGTACTTCCTTCACTTCTTCCCTAGAATGGCCCTCCTTCTGGCCCCTAGCGCCTTCTCTCAGGGGACCCTGCTGAGGGGTGACAGCATAGGGTCTAGGCCAGGTGGGGGACTGGAAGACCTGGGAAGGGGCAAGCCAGGACAGGCTGCGTCTCCTTTCCAGAACCTGCCCAGGGCTAGGAGGGGCCTTTGGCCTGGAGGCGGGAGGAGGCTGTGTTCTCCTGTCCTTCATGCTGCCACCTGGGAGCCTGCAGGGAGCTCAGCCGTCCGAGTGCATCCGTCTGCTTCTGCCACCTGCTCACTGTGCTGTCAGCCCACATCAGCTGGAGTGCACCCCACCCGGGAGGACGGGGGCCAGGCGCTTGCTCCCCAGAAGAACCCAGCGGCCTTCCTGTGGCCACCCTGTCCTCCCTGGGGTGCCACAGAGGCCTGGGTTCCAGCCCTGACTCTGCCACTGAGTCTCTGGGTGGCGTTGAACATACCATGCCCTATGAACTATACAATGGGTACATCTGTGGAAAGGGTGAGAAGAGAGGACACCGAAGGTCCGATCCAGCGCTAAACTGCCACATCCAGCTGGCTCAGCCTGTCCCTCTGACCTCTTTCCTCGTTCCTCCCCAAGTCCAGCACCTTCCCCAACCTACCAGGGTGATCCCAGAGGCCCCCCAATGGGTCCCCTTGACGCCCTGCACCTGGCTGCAGGAATCCTCTCCCCTGACTGGCGTTTTCAGCTCCCCTCTCTCCCACAGAAGAACTTTCACTGGCTCCTCCTTTCTGTCCTGTAAGCCTGAGTGCTT
Source organism: Sapajus apella (assembly GCF_009761245.1). Lineage (NCBI taxonomy): Eukaryota > Metazoa > Chordata > Mammalia > Primates > Cebidae > Sapajus > Sapajus apella. The sequence goes on along the minus strand of NW_022436952.1, from coordinate 5,508,732 downwards.
TAGCCTGAGCTCTGTCACTTGCTGGTGTTGACTTTCTCGTTTAACTCAGCAATTCAGCCATCCGTGTGCTGTGAGCGCTTATCCCTGCCAGCCAGCGCCTGCACGCCCCACCTCCCACATCCACCATGCCTTCTCCCTGCCACCCTTGGATGCCTCAGAGTCCCCTCCCGAGGAGGACTCTAATCAGGCCTCCCCTTGGTGTTCCCTGGAGCTGATAGCCACAGTTTGCACTCGTCATGTGCCTATCTGTAACTGTCCAGGTTTTCTGTGTGTGCGAACCTGTGTGGTGCCTCTTCCATTGGACTGGGAGCTCCCCCAGGGCAGGGGTCTTGGGTCATCTGTTGGATTAGGAGGTTCCCTGATGGTCAGGGTGCAGGGGTGGTGGGAGTACATGTCACTGGCGAACTTTGCCTGGGACTTGGTGCCCTGCTGACACCCCTCCTGCACCTTCCTCTGCTGGGCTACTTGGGAGGAGATAAGGGGCGGCGGGAAGCTGAAGGGCCCTGCCCACTGGAGCTGGGCCACCCGTGGCTGCTGAGGGCTGGACGGAGGCCCACAACCACCCCTCTGTTCCCTGCAGGAGGAAGAGAATGGAGGCCGCGGAGGAGGTAAGGGAGGACTGGCGGGCTCGGGGCCTGCACAGGGACTTACCTTCCAGGTCCTGCTTCTCCGTCTCCCCCGAGTCTGCCTGTTCTTTTCTGTGCCCCTCCCTTGACTCCTGTTGCTGCCTTTGCTCTTGTCTGTGCCCCTGGCCTGGCTCTCTCTGGCGCCTCTTCCTCACTGTCTCTGTCCTCCCGCTTTATTTTCTCACACTTGTCACCCTTGGGCCTGTTTCCTTCACAGAAGTTCACTGAGCTCAGCACGCTGTGGGCGGTATGCTGGGGTGCAGATGGGTGTCTGCCATTCAGCCCCTGCCCTCAAGCTGCTCCCAGCCCAGAGCGAGGCACGGCAGGGCTGCAGGGCCTGGGGGCTGGTGGTGGGAGCACTGAGCAAGGGCTGTCCTTGGAGGTGGAGACAGTGGGGTCCTGTTGAGAGTGAGGACCACAGTGCACCACTGTCATATGCACCACGTAGTGCCCACGCCTCACACACAGGTACACATGGTACACAGGTACACAAGGTCTTTCTCTCCTACGAGGTGAGCCTGACTCCCCTTGGTGTGGCCCTTGCTCCCCAGGCCCCCTGAGTATTCCAGATAGAGCTCCTTCTCCGACAGTCTTCCGCTCTGCCACTGGGGCTTCTGCTGGGCAGCCGTAGGACACTCCTGTGTCCACATCCAGAAGCCGAGCTGGGCGAGGGGCCAGCTGGCCTAGAAAAGGCCCATTTCTCTGTTAGCCTAGAGTTAGCAGCACTTAGGAGCAAAGGAACTTTGTTGGGGTACAATGTGATTTGTGCCCATCCTGGGGGTCTCGGACCTCTGCTTGGTGCTCCTGAGCCTGGGGAAGGGAGGAGGTGGGGGATGTGAGTGTTTGGTGTCTTGCTGGGTCTGCAGGAGTGGGCATCCCTGCTAGGAGGGCGTCTGTCCCTGCAGCGTGTCTTTGGAACTGTTATGGCCTCTTGTATGGCGCCCTTTCCTCTGTCTTGTGACTTGTGTGTGCACGTGTGTGAGAATCTGCCTCCCGAGCTGGACAGTGAGCTCTGGAAGGACAAGGGCTGCACCTGTTCTTTATTCTTTTTGAGATGGAATTTCACTCTGTTGCCCAGGCTGGAGTGCAATGGCACGGTCCTGGTTCACCACAACCTCCACCTCCCAGGGTCAAGTGATTCTCCTGCCTCAGACTCCTGAACAGCTGGAATTATAGGCACCCACCACCACACCCGGATAATTTTTGTATTTTTAGTAGAGTCGGGGTTTCACCATGTTGACCAGGCTGGTCTGGAACTCCTGACATCAGGTGATCCGCCCACCTTGGCCTCCCAAAGTGCTGGGATTACAGGTGTGAGCCACCGTGCCTGGCCTGTTCATCTTTTTTAGTGTAGTTTTAGCACATGAAGAGGACACGGGAGGTGTTTACGGAGTGACTCTGTGTCCCCGCCTTCTCCCAGGTCTGTGTCCTCCTGCCAGCTTCTGTGCCTCCATGGCCTATCCAGTGCCCCCGTGGATGTGTGGGACTGGGCATGTTTGTGACCGGGCGAGTGCGATCATTCTCTGAGTGTGTATCCCCTGTGCGTGTAGCCGTGCACGGCTGTGACCTTCAGCGGCCACCCCCAACTAACCTGGCTGATGCCCACCAGGACCCTCCCCCCCGGCACCGCCTGGAGCCCATGGACACCATCTTTGTCAAGAATGTGAAGGAAGATGGCCCTGCCCACAGGGCGGGGCTTCGCACAGGTGAGCTGTCCCAGTTACCTGGGCTCTACTTTCTTTCTTTCTTTTTTTTTCTTTTTTTTTTTTTTTTAAGACTAAGTCTCGCTCTTGTTGCCCCAGTTGGAGTACAATGGCAGGATCTTGGCTCACTGCAACCTCCGCCTCCCAGGTTCAAGTGATTCTCCTGCCTTAGCCTCCCAAATACGTGGGACTACAGGCATCCACCTCCACGCCCAGCTAATTTTTATATTTTTTAGTAGAGACGGGGTTTTGCTGTATTGGTCAGGTTGGTCTTGAACTCCTGACCTCAGGTGATCCAGCCGCCTCGGCTCCCAAAGTGCTGGGATCCACAGGCGTGAGCCACCGCGCCTGGCCTGCGCTCTACTTTCTACCTTCCAACTAAGATGGGATTCTGGGATCCAGGTGTTGGGGAGGCCCCTGTCCTCACACTGTTATCCATGCCTGGTACAGGGGTTCTCAGATGGGGCCTCTGATGCCCTTGGTCACCACTCATGTGCTCCTTGTCCCCAGGAGACCGGCTGGTAAAGGTGAATGGGGAAAGCGTCATTGGGAAGACCTACTCTCAGGTCATAGCTCTGATCCAGAATAGGTGAGTGCTCCTGGCCCCTCGTCCCATATTATCTTCCTGCCCCTTTGCCCTGGGGTTGCTGTGGAGACCAGGATCCTTTCCTCTTGGACCCTGTTCCCTGGCCCAGCCTGACACTTTGCCTGTCTCTGTAGTGATGACACTCTGGAGCTGTCTATCATGCCGAAGGACGAGGACATCCTCCAGCTGGTGAGTCCGGCCCCCTCAGCCTGAGAGGAGACCCCTGAGCCCTGGGGCAGCAGCGGCTCCCTCAGGAGGCAGAGAAGGAAGTGTCAGGAGGGTGCTGGCAGACATTGCCCAATTGGGGATGCCAGGCTCATCCCTGGGCTGGGGCTGGTTGTTGCTTCATTCAGAGCTGCTCTGTGCTGGGGGAGCGGGAGACCTGGCCTTGGCAGGCGGGATTCCTGCCAGATTATCTGGAAGGAGGGTGACCCAGCAGGCTTTGCCAGCCTGGCACGTTCTTGTCAGCTCCTAGGAGAGATGATCGTTTCCCACACCCACTCCCCGCCAGGCCCTGAGTGAAGGTGTCTCTGGTGGGTGCGTCCACGCAGGCAATGAGCACACATCAAACACTGCCCAGCACACCCCACCCCACCCCGCTGTCCTGTACACCACGTAGCAGCCAAGCAGCACACAGGTACACAGCACACAGCCCCACCTCTATCCAGCATGAAGCACAGCACACACACACAGCACCAGGCACGTGCCACACCAGCACCCACTGCCACCGTTCACCCACACAGCGAAGTGCACCACAGCAAACACCCACAAACACTAAAACATGTCGACACACTCACCAGCCCCTTGGCTCCTACAGTACAAACAGCACAGTACCTCGCACACTCGGACCTCTCGCCTCCACATCTGTACACCCACCATGCACTATCACAGCATGCACACCCACAAACACTGGCATGCTCCTGCCCCACCTCCGCACATGCGCCCACCTGTGTCACAGGAAATTTATTCAGTCTGCACCTCAGCATACCTAGAAGACAGCGTCCAGCCTGACACACAGAGAGCGAGGCCCAGACACTGCATGAAGCACGCCCTGCGTGCTCAGGCGTACCCTTCCACACATGTGCGCACTCACGATGCCTGACTGTGCCCGGAGCCCTGGGCGGTCCTCTCTGCCCAGTGCCCACCTCCCTGGTCTCATGGGTCCCAGCCAGATGGCGGCTTGCTTGCCCCTGAGGTCACTGTCCCCGGGGAGGCCTTCAGAGCCACTGTGCTGGCTTCTGCCCTGGACTCACTCTTGTAATCACTGTAATCACAGTGCCATGCCTGGCATGATGCCTCTCTGGAAACCTCCACCCCTGACCTCGATTGTCCCCTTGTTCTTCCTGGGGAGAGGGAGGAAGGAAGGGGGACTCAGAGATGGACCGCTCACCCTTAGTCTCAAGGCCTGTACAGCTCCCCCAGGCTGAGGTGAGGCCGGCTGTGGGGGAGTGACAGGGTGGGACCCTAGGGTGTCCCCCACACTCTCCAGCTGGCAGGGGCAAGGAGTAGGAAGGGCAGCAGCTTCCAGTTCTGCTGCCCAGGCTGGGGTGGGCTGGCAGCCCCAGATGTCAGCATCTGGGGGCCTCCACTGGCCCCTGCATCTCCGCCAGCCAGAGGGTGGGGCCCAGGCATTCCTGTGGTTGGGAGCCAAGGCTGGAGGCCAATCGGGCCTCGGCAGCTGCTGACGCCACCACCGACGCGGCGAGGCCCTCCACACCCATCCTCCCTCCCTCCTCCTCCCGCCAGCCAGCCGGGAGAGAGCCGGGTGGGGGCAAAGGGGAGCCACAGGGAGGGCAGACAGAGGGGACCAGAGGCCCCGGCCAGGGCAGCGCAGTGGCCAGTGGGGGGTTAGCCAGAGCTGGGGGTGGGCGGAGGCGGGCGGGGATGCTGCCGCCGCCGTGAAGATGCCGGGAGCCTGGGGAGACGGCGGGATGGCAGGAGGGAGAGGTATGTGTGTGCCGGCCCCTGTGCCAGCCGGAGGGGGCTGAGCGTGCGGGGGTGCGGCTTAGCTTGTTCTCATCACATGATGTTTGTGCCTGGGACTGGAGGTGTAGTTATTTGTGTGTGTCTCTCATTGTGTTTGTGTGTATGTCTCTGGGTGTGTATCTTCCAGTGTCTCCTCGTAGTGTGGTGTGTGTGTGTTTGGTTTCACCCTCCCACCCTTTGGTTCTTCGCCCTGAGTTAGGCTCCTGGGCAGCTCAGCAAGGGCCAGGCTGGGCCTGGGCCACAAGGCCGCTGTCCCTGGGAGCCGCCTCCTTTTTTGGCTGGGCCTGGGCGCTGGCCCTGTCACTCCTTAGCAATGCAGCGTCAGCCTCAGCTCCCAGTGCCAAATTCCAGGCCCAGGGGTGGCAGAAGGTGGCTCAGGCCCCTCCTTCAAGCCTGGCAGGAGGTGGGCAAGCTCCTCCTCACCCCAGTGGCTCAGGAGCCATCCCCCAGCTCCCCGTCCCAGGGATGGAGGGACAGCTGGGCTCTGCCAGCCTCCGCCCCACCCGGACACACCCCTAGCCGGCTTTCTTCTCTCATCTGCCACCTTGACTGGTCTCTGTGGGGTTTTCCGGCTCTACCCGAGGAGCTGTGGGCATTGGTAACATAAGGGGGCAGGGAGGTGGTAGAGGCCAGGATGGGGCAGGACCCCAGGAGACAGATGCTAGAATGTTTGTGGCTAAGGAAATCCTTGTCATAGAGAAATCCTAGAGTCCTAGAGAAATCCCACTTTTGCTGGAGTTTGCCTGTGTCTCACAGGCTTCTTGCTTTTCTTTGTCCTCTGCCTGGACATATGCCCTGCTGTCCCCTGTTTCCCCCTTCCCTCCCCCTACCTTCTCCTCCCACCAATTGGTCCTCTCCCTTCAGTCCCCTCCTGGACTCCTGTATCTTCTCGGGCTGCCATGTCCCTGCCCTGTGGGACCTATCTGGCCCTGCTCACCTGCCTCTGTGTCTCCGGCCAGGCCTACTCCCAGGATGCCTACCTGAAGGGGAACGAGCCGTATTCTGGAGAGGCCCGCAGCATCCCGGAGCCACCCCCCATCTGCTACCCCCGCAAGACCTATGCCGCTCCGGCCCGGGTCTCTACCCGGGCCACTATGGTGCCTGAGCCCACCTCAGCACTGCCCAGTGACCCCCGGAGTCCTGCTGCCTGGAGTGACCCGGGGCTCCGCGTGCCACCCACTGCCCGTGCTCACCCGGACAACTCCTCCTTGGGGATGAGCCAGCCCCGCCCCAGCCCTGGTGCCTTCCCTCACCTGGCCTCGGAGCCCCGGACGCCCCGTGCCTTCCCAGAGCCTGGCAGCCGGGTCCCCCCCAGCAGACTGGAGTGCCAGCAGGCCTTGTCACACTGGCTGTCAAACCAGGTACCCCGCAGGGCGGGGGAGAGACGGTGCCCAGCCATGGCTCCCCCGGCCCGCAGCGCCTCCCAGGACCGGTTGGAAGAGGTGGCTGCCCCCCGCCCGTGGCCCTGCTCCACCTCCCAGGATGCCTTGAGCCAGCTGGGCCAGGAGGGTTGGCACCGAGCTCGCTCAGATGACTACTTGAGCCGGGCCACCCGTTCCGCCGAGGCACTGGGACCAGGGGCACTGGTGTCACCCCGCTTTGAGCGGTGTGGCTGGGCTTCCCAGCGTGCATCTGCTCGCACCCCTGCCTGCCCAACTCGGGACCTGCCAGGGCCCCAGGCCCCGCCCCCACCTGGGCTGCAGGGCCTGGACGACCTCGGGTACATCGGCTACCGGAGTTACAGCCCATCATTCCAGCGCCGGACAGGCCTCCTGCATGCACTCTCCTTCCGGGACTCACCCTTTGGGGGGCTGCCTACCTTCAACCTGGCCCAGTCCCCTGCACCGTTCCCACCAGAGGCCTCTGAGCCACCCCGGGTTGTCCGGCCAGAACCTAGCACCCGGTCCGTGGAGCCTCCTGCAGAGGATCGCCGCGACGAGGTAGTCCTGAGGCAGAAGCCCCCAACGGGCCGCAAGGTTCAGCTGACCCCCGCAAGGCAGATGAACCTTGGATTTGGTGACCAGTCCCCAGAGCCAGAGGCCAGTGGGCGAGGGGAACGCCTGGGCAGGAAGGTGGCCCCTTTGGCTGCCACTGAAGACTCTCTGGCTTCCATCCCCTTCATCGGTAAGTGATGGTGCTTGTGGCTGTCCTGGGAGACTTAGCTGTCTGTGTCCTGCTGTCCTCATCTGCCTGCTGACCTTGGGCAAGACTCTGGGCTGGGTGCTGGTGGGATCACCTTGTTTCTCTGTCCATTCATTCGTCTGCCTGTCCATCCATCTATTCTTCCATTTTTCTGTCATCCTTTTTTCCATTCTACCTCGCATTCATTTATCCTTCCAGCATCTTTCCATACACTCTTTTTTCCCTTCCTCTCCCCATCCATCCATCCCTCCCTCTATCCATCCATCCACCATCTATTCTTCCTTCCTTCTTTCCTTCCTCACTTCCTCCTACGTTCATTCATTTGTTCTATCCTTTCTTCCACCCACTCATCCAACCTGGATCCCCTTCTACCCTTCCTTCCATCCTCCCATTCTTCCTTCTGTCCTCCGATTGTTCTTTCCATCTCCTATTCTTCCCTCCATCCTCCCATTCTTCCTTCTGTCCTCCGATTGTTCTTTCCGTCTCCTATTCTTCCCTCCATCCTCCCATTCTTCCCCCATCCTCCCATTCTTCCCCCATCCTCCCATTCTTCCTCCATCCTCCCATTCTTCCCTCCATTCTCCCATTCTTCCCCCATCCTCCCATTCTTCCCCATCCTCCCATTCTTCCTTCCATCCTCCCATTCTTCCCTCCATCCTCCCATTCTTCCCTCCATCCTCCCATTCTTCTTCTATCCTCCCATTCTTCCCTCCATCCTTCCATTCTTCCTTCATCCTCCCATTCTTCCCTCCATCCTCCCATTCTTCCTCCATCCTCCCATTCTTCCTTCCATCCTCCCATTCTTCCTTCATCCTCCCATTCTTCCCTTTATCCTCCCATTCTTCCCTCCATCCTCCCATTCTTCCTCCATCCTCCCATTCTTCCTTCCATCCTCCCATTCTTCCTCCATCCTCCCATTCTTCCTCCATCCTCCCATTCTTCCTCCATCCTCCCATTCTTCCTCCATCCTCCCATTCTTCCTCCATCCTCCCATTCTTCCTTCATCCTCCCATTCTTCTTTCCATCCTCTCTTTGTATCTTTCCTCTCTGTCCCTTCCATCTACCCTCAATCCCTCCATCCACTCAGCAGACATTTGTGTCAGGCCCTCTGTGTAGCTGCACACTCTCCTGGACTGGAGAGTCCAGCAGGGGTGATGGACAGCCAGGGACAGCCCGTTGGGATGGGAATGTAGTGGGACAGGGAGCTGGAGGTGAGGGCTTGGAGAAGGGCTGCAGTGAGAATCTGGGAGGAAGGACATTTGCGTTAAGACTGGAAGGTTGAGGAGTTCATCAGGGGAAGAATGTTCAAGGAGAGGGAATAAAATGTGCAAAGACCCGGAAGCAAGAGAGGCAGGAACCCCGTCTGGGTGTGAGAACCCCTCCAGGTCCAAGGGTCTCATCAGTCACTGGGGTTGGCTCTTGAGAGCAGAGGGAACCCTCTAAGGCTTGCCTTGCCTTAGACTGGATGTGGGAGAGGGAGAGGCGAGAGAGTAGAGGGTGATGCCCAGGCTCCTGGCCAGGCTGGGGGTGGTGCCTTACCCCGTGTTGGAAGTGAGAGGGGGAGAAGGTTCAGGGCTATTGACTGTGAGGTGCCCAGGAGGGAGTAGGATGGACAGGAGGTGGGGGTGGGGGGCTTTGGGGGAAGAGCAAGATGCAGGGTAATGGAAAGGGATGGCGGGAGCTGGGAGGCGAGCTCACCCTGGGACAGCCTAACAGACAGTGAGAGGGAGGAGGCCTGGGGCAGGGGAAGACACAGGCCTGGCTCCCCACACAGCCTTTGGTGGAGCAGACACAGCCCCTTCAGTTAGTAAGGAAGGCTCTAGGCTGTGGCCAGGAGAGGCAGTCTCTTCTTCCAGAATGCACTGTCTGAGGGGTGATATAGTCTCTGCCGTGGAGGAGTCCCAGCTGATGGGGGAGCCCCTATCCTTAGAAAGCTCTCAATCTGATGGGGGAGACACCATCTCTGCCCTCAGGAGGCTCCCAGTCTGATGGGGGAATATTGGCTCTGCCCTCAGGAGCCCGGTCTAAGGAGGGTGGTTCAGCCTCACTCCCAAGGGGAGGCATTCCGTGGCCACAGTCTGGACAGGGGCCAGTCATGCTTGACAGTGGGCTTGTTGCTAGCAGGACCCTTTGGGATGTGTCTGAGCCTGGAGGCGAGAGGCATGGGGGATGGTAAGGCTGGGGTGGGGGCAGGCGGGCTCCGCTCTCTGCCTGCTTCACACCTCTCTCCTTCCATGTGCACAGATGAGCCCACCAGCCCCAGCATTGACCTCCAAGCCAAGCACGTCCCTGCCTCTGCTGTGGTCTCTAGTGCCATGAACTCGGCCCCCGTCCTGGGCACCAGCCCATCATCCCCAACCTTCACCTTCACTCTGGGACGCCATTACTCGCAGGACTGCAGTGAGCGCTCCCCACGCCCCAGCCTCACCCTCTCCCCTGGTGCCCCATCCCAGGGTCTCTGTTGGGCTTGCTGCCTGATGTCTGGCCTCTTCCTCTGGTTTCTGCTCCTCCTGGGGCCCTTTGGGAGAGTCACCTCCTGCCCCTGCCCAGAAAGGAGGGCTCTGGGAAGCCCCTGACCTGCTGCCCCGCTGACCCTGAGGCCCGATGTGGGCGGCTTTGCAGGCAGCATCAAGGCCGGCCGCCGCTCCTCATACCTGCTGGCCATCACCACGGAGCGCTCCAAGTCTTGCGATGATGGGCTCAACACCTTCCGGGAGGAGGGTCGGGTTCTGAGGTAAGGCCCTGTCTGGATGTGGGGGTGGGGGGGTGGCCACAGGTGTGCTGGCTGGCTGGCTGCTCTGGGGCGGGGCTTTTGGCCCTGGCGTCCTCTCTGCCACCCCTGCTGGAAGGCCTGTAGGCCTTGGGGTTTGGTGGGTGATGAGATAGTGAGGTCCCAGCTGTGCCGCCCACATCCCTCACCCTCGGCCCTCGCTTTCCAGGCGCCTGCCAAACCGTGTCCCCAGCCTGCGGATGCTCCGGAGCTTCTTCACCGACGGGGTGAGCAGCAAGTGTGTGTGTATGTGTGTGCTGTGTGGGAGCGAGGGTGTCGGGGAGGTGGACAGGGTGAGCAGCAAGTGTGAGTGTGCGTGGGGGAGAGAAGGTATCAGAAGAGAGGGTGTCATCAGGAGTGAGGGTGCTGGGCAGATGGGCCATAGCGTCAGCGTGGGGGTTTCTGCTCCAGCTGCTGCCTTCCCCCTCCTCCCTGCGCCCCTCACCCTTGTGTCCACCGCAGGGTCCCGGCATCCCTGCATGACACCTCGCAGCCCTACCCAGGGCCTTTGGGCTTAGCATCTCCCGCCTGGACTGGCTCTTTCCAGACCCACCCCCCATGGCCACATGACTCACTTCACTTTCTTCACGGTTTTTTAGGTCTTCCCTGAAATTCCAGCCTCCGCTTCTGACATTTCACACCTCCCTTCGCTACTCTATGTTTTCCTCCTCAGCACACCTCATGAACAATTGGTGTTTCCCTGCCTGGCTCCCCAGCTAGACTAGAAGCTCCCCAAGCTTATATTTGGGGCTTCATTAGTTTCCTTCACTACCCTCAGTCAATAAGTGCATCGTGTCTTGTCTTCAGGGGATGACGGGGCTGGGGGTAGAACTGGAAAGGTGGCCTGGACACAGGTTGAGATTGGTGGACAGGTGGAGTTCCCAGCTTCAGGTCCTGGGGAGACTGGATCAGGCCTGTGACAGCTCCGGCTGGTTTTTGTTGTTGTTGTTTGTTTGTTTGTTTATTTTGAGATGGGGTCTCACTCTGTTGCCCAGGCTGGAGTGCAGTGGCATCATCTTGGCTCACTGCAACCTCTGCCTCCCAGATTCAAGTGATTCTCCTGCCTCAGCCTCCTGAGTAGCTGGGATTACAGGCATGTGCCACCATGCTGGCTAATTTTTGTATTTTTAGTAGAGATGGGGTTTCACCATGTTGGCCAGGCTGGTCTTGAACTTCTGACCTCAGGTGATCCACCCACCTTGGCCTCCAAAGTACTGGGATTACAGGTGTGAGCCACCATGCCCGACTTCAAGTGGTCTTCTTCCTTTGGCCTCCCAAAGTGCTCGGATTACAGGCATAAGCCATCACACCTGGACATATTGTTTTTTAAGTCATATGTATTTGTGTGTGTGTGTGTGTGTGTTTTGAGATGGAGACTCACTCTATTGCCTAGGCTGAAGTGCGATGGCGTGATCTCAGTTCACCAAAACCTTCACCTCCTGGGTTCAAGTGATTCTTGTGCCTCAGCCTCCTGAGTAGCTGGGATTACAGGCGTATGCCACCACACCTTGCTAATTTTTGTGTTTTTAGTAGAGATGGGGTTTCACCATGTTGGCCAGGCTGGTCTCGAACTCCTGACCTCAAATGATCCGCCTGTCTCAGCCTCCCAAAGTGCTGGGATTACAGGCGTGAGCCACTGCACCCCGCTTGGATGTTTTTGATTATAGATGGACTGGAAAAGCCATCTTGATGTCAAGCCCTCTGTCTCCTGGGTTGGTTGAACACCTCAGTGATGCTGGCACCTGGCTCATTCCTTCCTTGTCACTTCCTCTGCTTACTTAACTCTCCCTTGACTTGTGCCCTCTGTGGCTGGAGTCCTCCTGACACGGTCACTTCCTCTGTTTAACTCCTTGTGGACATGACTACCTGCTTCACTCACTCAGCATTGTTGGTGTTCCCACTTCCCCTGTTTATTTAACTCCTTGCTGACACGGTCACTTCCTCCGTTTCCTTAATTCTAAGTCTGTAAAGTTTCAGGAGGCTCCAGACCGGCTCCTCTCACGTGGTGAGGCCTGTGATCTCAGGGCCGGCCATAGCCTTTCCTCCTTCTGGCTTCTCCTTTATGGATGTCTCATGACCTCAACATAAGTGGTCCAGAGAGGACAAGCAATGCCCATGAGGTCACACAGCGCATCAGGGCGTAGCACAGATATACGCCAGGCCCGTGTGGCCTCGAGTGGTACGTGGGGTTCCTGAGATGCTGGTATTGTGGGAGCCACCCTAAACTGCCCTCTGTTGTCTCCCTGCAGTCCTTGGATAGCTGGGGCACCTCTGAAGATGCCGACGCTCCTTCTAAGCGACACTCAACCTCTGACCTCTCAGATGCGACCTTCAGCGATATCAGGAGAGAAGGCTGGTTGTATTATAAGCAGATCCTCACCAAGAAGGGGAAGGTAAGATGGGTGGAGGAATGAGGTGGAAGCTGGCTCCAGCAGAACCCTCCAGCTTCTCCTAGACCCATACTGACAGCCTCTGCAGCCAGAGACAGTTTGCAGTGTAGGTTGCAGCATGAAGGATGGAGGTTAGATGCTAGGAAGAACTTCCTGGCAGGAGGATTTAAAGAACTTATGTAAAGGAAGTTAACAAGAAAGGTGGATTTTGCTGTGGGACAGATCTGATCAAGTTGTGCTTGGAGTTCTGGCGAAACCATCCCACAACGACCGTGGCTTGACAGGCCACCCTGAGGATGGCTGCCGGGGCTCCTGGAAAATAAGGAGCAAGGCAAGGGTGATTTCCGGAGGAGAGCTGAGGCCCAAGAGAAAGGCAGGCAGGCCAGCAAAGAACGCAGTGTTCATACTAAGGGCACCAAAAGTTCTCGGGCGCGGGGGCTCTTCCCTAGGGAGTTACAGCTTGCAAATATCTATTTGGCTCCCTGGGAGTGAGTTAGGGAAGGGCCACACTGGAGGCAAGAAGACCCGTTAGGAGCCACCATGGAGATCAGGTGAGAGGCGAAGGGGGCTTGGACTTGGAAGCTTCGGGGAGTAGGTGGGGAGGGCCTGGGAGGGAACCAGCAGGACCCTGAGAGGAGAAGGGCGGGCCCTCGGATCCATGGAGTGCAAACCCTGGCCCAGGCTGCGCTGTGGGCTGGAGAAGCAGGAGGAGAGACCACTGCCTTCCCTCCTGGTGGTTAGGATGAACCTGGGTTTCACTCTGACTGCCTCACCTGTCGTGAGAGCCTGGCTGACTCACCTGGCTGTGACTCAGTGTCCTCGTCTGTAAATGGAGCTAACAGTAATCCCTCGCTCATAAGCCTATTGCTAAGGATTAAATACAGTGATCTGAGCAAAGGTGTTACCCGGTGCCCGGCACTTGGAGCTGCTTTCTTCTGCTTACTGCCATTTGTTTTCTTTTCTTGAGACAGTCTCGCTCTGTTGCCCAGGCTGGAGTGCAGTGGCATGACCTCGGCTCACTACAACCTCTGCCTCCTGGCAAGCAATTCTCTGCCTCAGCCTCCTGAGTAGCTGGGATTACAGGCGCGTGCCACCATGCCTGGCTGATTTTTGTAGTTTTAGTAGAGACCAGGTTTCACCATGTTGGCCAGGCTGGTCTCAGACTCCTGACCTCAAGTGATCTGCCTGCCTCTGCCTCCCAAAGTGCTGGGATTACAGGCATAAGCCACTGTGCCCGGCCCTGTCCAGGGTTTTAAATGCGCGCTGGGGATGCTAGGAGACTGGGGTTGTGTCTGTGACAGGAGGAGGCAGTGTCATTGCCGTTGTCCAGGTGAGTGAGGCTGGGCGCCCAGACCAAGGGGATGGTATGGGGCCAGGTGGAGTGGACCCTTTAGAGAGAGTTTCCAGGGGAAGGTGGGGAGGGACTTGCCAGCAGCTGGGAGGTACAGAAGAAGGAGGAGGAGGCGGTGGTGAGGTTCCTGGATTCCTGGCTGGGGCTGAGGGAGGGTTGTGGGTGGTGGGGCCCCTGGGCTATGGCATGCTGGAGGATCAGGTTTGGGGAGAGGAAGCCAAGGGGTTCCACTGGGCTATGTGAAGTCTGAGGGCTCTGGACAGACCCCAGTGGAGGTGTTCTGGGGACAGAGGCTCTGAGGGCGTGGCACTAGAGGGAGGACTCCCTGGGGACTGCCTTTGTCTATCAGCACCAAGTCATGTGTGCTTCTGTGTGGAGCTTGAAGGAAGAAGGCTAGAGACCCAGCTGAGCCTTGAGAGAAGTGTGGGGGGCAGGGAAGGTTAATAGAGACTGAAAAGAGCCAGCAAGTTGACAGCGACACGTGGGGTGGGAGCCGTGAGGCAGGGAGGGGCTGGCCACGTGCATCGTGTGAGGAGGGCCGCATGTGGACCAGCACTTCTAGCCTAACGTGTGAGCTGCGTAAGGGTCCTCGTGAGAGTAGCTGGCTCCCCCTGCCAGGTAGCCTGACCCTCAGCTACCTGGGGGCCCTGAGCCCAGTTCAGGGGTAGGAGCTGGCCCTTCCTGCTCACTGGCCAGTTCTGGAGGACAGGGCCTCCACTCCCTTGCTGCCCAAAACCCGATGCCGCTCATTCCCTGGGTGCCGTGGCCTGGGCATTAGAGAAGGGTCTTCAAGTCAGCCTGAGGCCGTTGGTCCACCCATGCTGTGGACACCCTCTCCGTGCCCCTCCCAGCTCCAGCCTGTCGGAGACACGGGCTGTCAGGCAGAGGAGGGAGAGGGACAGCGACTTGTTCCTGAAGCCTCAGCCCCTGCGTGGGAGCTGCATGCGGCCTTGGTGACCAACTCCCTCACCCATTTACCAGCCAGAGACACTGAGGACTGGGAGTGTGGGTGACTCGTCCCGGGTCATCCCGCTGGTTTAGTCTCAGAGAATTGCCCTTGTCACCACCTCACCATAACATTAAAATTCCCCTGGAGGGCCCTGCTGTTTCCTACTCTCAATGTCCCTGTCCCCGTCCAGAAGTTCTGTGATGAGCAGGGTTCACAGCACAGGAGCCACATGGCGTGAGGCCACATGTGGGCTGTGCCCACCTGCCAGCCCCCGGGTCTCCTTGTCTGGTTTGTTCAGAGGGCTGAGGCCTGTGCTGGGTGTGGGGCGGTGGGCGGGCCACCAGCCAGCGGAGAGGAGCCCTTGGTCTGATGGGAGATGGAGCTCCTGCCCTCAGGGTGCTCCAAGGATCATTAATTCATCTATTCAGCAAATATTGATGAATCCCTGCATGCAGCCCTAGGTCCCGGGATATGGAAATGAGCGGCTGGACAAGCTCCCTGTCAGGACAGCTTGAGGCTGCCGTAAGCTCTTGGAAGGGACCAGGCTGATCGGAAGCAGGAGCTGTATTGAGGGAAAAATATGGTCAGACAAGGCCTCGCCGCGGAGGTGACGGTGGTGATGCTGGAGCTCAGATCTGAAGGGGAAGAAGGAAGCAGCCACTTACAGAAGTGAGGGAGGGGCTTCGGCAGAAGGAACAGCAAGCGGAGAGGCCCTGAGAACGGAAAGGCGTGGCTCGCTCACCTGCAAGGGCCCCCTGGCTTGACACAGTGAGAAAGGCGTGGAGATGAGTTTGGAGAGAGGCAGGGGCAGACCACAGGAGACCTTAGATTTGACTCTGAGGGCGATGGGATCTCAGGAGGGGATCCTGAGCAGGGGAGAGATGTGATCTTTTCGTTCTAACACGCTTGCTGCAGCTGCTGGCTGGGGATGTTTGCAGGAGTGAAAGTGGAGACTGGGAAGGTCTGGGCGTCCTCCAGGCAAGAGGCATTGATGGCGAGGACCTGGTGGTGGCAGGAAAGACACAGGTGGGACGTTTCGGAGGCAGAGCAGTTGAGACTTCCTGATGGATGGGATGTCAAGGGTGAGGAAAAGGGAGGAGTCAAGGCCAGCTCCCAGGTTTCTGGGCAACTGGGTGGGTGAACTGAGCTGGAAAAGATGAGGGTAGAGGGTGGAGAACGGGTTCGATGTTAAGAAATCACATGGCCTGGCAAGTATTGTGCAAAGTGCCCATGGGACCTGCACATGAAGACACTGAGCAGGGTGGGGTCCCGGGCTGGGACTGGGGAAGACTCTGGGCCAGAGAATGGCCGTCAGCAGATGGACCTGGTTTAAAGGCACGGCACAGATGACATCCCTGAGGGAGGTGTGCAGGGAGAAGGGAGGAGTCAGGACAAAGTTCTGGAGTTCCACCTCCTTTAGGGCAGGGTATCTTAACCTCAGCTCTGCTGACATTTTGGGCCAGATAATTCCTTGTTGGGGGAGGCTGTCCTGTGCATTGGCAATGTTGGTCAGCATCCCCCAGATGCCACAGCACACCCTCCAGCTCCCTCCACACAAATGTCCCCTGGGGATGAGCCTCCTGTTTACAGGTGTAGAGGGTGGGGGAGGGGAAGGAGAGAAGACTAGGAAGGAGCCAGTGGGATTAGGAAGAAAGCTGGGAACACGGGGTCTCAGCTGCAGAGACAGGGTCCGGAGAGGGAAGGAGGGGCCAGCTGTGTCAGATGCTGCTGAGGGGTTAACGCAAGAGGGAGAAGGGGCTGGGCGCGGTGGCTCATGCCTGTCATGCCAGCAGTTTGGGAAGCTGAGGCAGGAGGATCACCAGGTCAGGATTTTGAGACCAGCCTGGCCAACATGGTGAAACCCCGTCTCTACTAAAAATACAAAAATTAGCTGGATGTGGTGGCACGCGCCTGTAATCTCAGCTACTCAGGAGGCTGAGGCAGGAGAATCGCTTGAACCTAGGAGGCGGAGGTTGCAGTGAACTGAGATTGCAGTGAGCTGAGATCGTGCCGTTGCACTTCAGTCTGGGCGACAGATCTAGACTACATCTTAAAAAAAAAAAAAAAAAAGCCAAGGGGGAGAAGCAGCCACTGGCTTCGGCCACTTGGTCGTTCTGGGTGTCCCTGAGAGCCACTTCTGGGCAAGTGGAGTCTTGGGTTTTGAGCAGTTTTGCTGGGGTGGGGGCAGCATGGGGAGGGTCGTGGGCTGGGAGTGGCTTCCCGAGGATTTCATGTACAGAGGGCCATGCTGGGTGTCTGGGCATTGCCACCACCCGGTGAGTGTTGATGCTGGTGTTTAGAGGGTAGAGGGCTGGGGCGTGCTGGGGTGCTTGAGGGTGATGGGTAGGGGTGTCCAGCAGGTGAGGGGCTGAGAGAGCATTGGTGGGCTGTAGGCAGGAGACTGCCCAGGTCCAGCCGAGTGGAGCAGGGGGCTCCTGGTAGGCAGTGTGGGGCCCGTCCCCCGGCTGTCCTCTGTCTGCTACTCTGAGGGTGGTGGGCAGGACTGGCCTCTCACCACTCCCGTCTCCCCCAACCCCGTGTCTCCCTGCAGAAAGCGGGCAGCGGCCTGCGCCAGTGGAAGCGGGTGTACGCCGCGCTGCGGGCGCGCTCGCTCTCGCTGAGCAAGGAGCGGCGGGAGCCCGGGCCGGCGGCGGCGGGGGCTGCGGCGGCCGGCGCAGGTGAGGACGAGGCGGCGCCAGTCTGCATCGGCTCCTGCCTCGTGGACATCTCCTACAGCGAGACCAAGAGGAGGCACGTGTTCCGGCTGACCACCGCTGACTTCTGTGAATATCTCTTTCAGGCTGAGGACCGGGATGACATGCTGGGCTGGATCAGAGCGATCCGGGAGAACAGCAGGGCCGAGGGCGAGGTGAGGGCCCGACCCGCCCGGCAGCCACAGAGGGTGGGCAGGGTGGCCTCTCACCGGCTGTGGACCTGGGATGACTGCTCTGAGCCTCACTTCCCTCTGCTAGAAAGGGGGGCTGACAGGAGGACACCTCTGGATTGTGTCCCCCGAGGTTTTGGCTTAAGGAGGGTGCGTGGGCAGGGCTCACAGAGGACCTGGGGTCCTCAGGTCCAGGGACTGGCAGTCACCATCTTCACCTTCGTGATGACAAGGATTATTATGACTGTGTCAGGGTCACTTTGGGCAGACTCTGGCATGGAGGGGTCAGCTCCAGGCCAGTCCCAGCTTTTCACAGGAGACGAGGAAGGCAGGGGCCTCCTATGGAGGGTGTTAGGCCACGAGTGCCCCGGTTCCAGAGCTTCACGGGGCTGGCCTGTCTGCAGGGGGATGAGCACACTGACCTTGTGAGGAGGCCGAGAGGCTTGGCTTTGGCCACAGGTTGGCAGGGGTGGAGCCAAGGGCTTTGGCAGGGATTTTGGGAGAATTTTTATTTTTTTGAGACGGAGTTTCACTCTTGTTGCCCAAGCTGGAGCACAATGGCACAATCTTGGTGCACTGAAACCTTCGCCTCCCAGGTTCAAGCAGTTCTCCTGCCTTAGACTTCCAAGCAGCTGGGATTATAGGCATGCGCCACCACGCCCGGCTAATTTTGTATTTTTAGTAGAGACAGCGTTTCTCCATGTTGGTCATGCTGGCCTCGAACTCCCGACCTCAGGTGATCTGCCCACCTCAGCTTCCCAAAGTGCTGGGATTACAGGTGTGAGCCACCAAGCTCAACGAGAATTTTTTTTATTTTTTGAAATGGAGTTTTGCTCTTGTTGCCCAGGCTGGAGTACAATGGCATGATCTTGGTTCACCACAACCTCTGTCTCCTGGGTTCAAGCAATTCTCCGGCCTTAGCCTCCTGAGTAGCTGAGATTACAGGCACCCACCACCATGCCTGGCTAGAATTATTATTACTATTATTTTTAATGGCACCTCTTACAGTGCTGTACCTGCACTCCAGGGGCCTGGGTGGGGATTCCTCCCCATTCACTCCCTTGGCCAGGAACCTGCACAGAAGTGCCTTGAGACACCCACACAAAGCCATGTGGGGGGTCCCGGGCCTGGGGTCTCTGCCAAGAGGGCAGGGGGCCCGGGCCTGCTCTAGGCATGGGAGGGGGCGCTGGTGCACGGCCTCTCGCTGACCAGGCTCTGCCCTCCCTGGGACAGCTTTGCCCACTGCAGGGAGGAAGGCACCTGGAATCTGGGCCCTCCTCTGGGGGTCTGGCTTATCTGCCCCCAACAAGGCATGATCAGGGGGGCCCCAAGCCACTGTCACTAACGCAGTAGCAGCCTCTCCTGGGGCCCCTCCTCCGCACCTGCTCAGCATCTGCCAGGACGGTGGCAAATGCTGCCTGTGTGATTCTGCACCCAGCCCCGAGCCTGCCTTGTTAGCCCCCCATGTTTATTACCGAGGAGACTGAGGCTCAGAGAGGCTAAGAGGCTTCCCCAAGGTCCCACAGCTGGTGAGAGGGTGCGGGGAAGTCTGGGCCTGGTCTTTCTCACTCCAGGGTCTGGGCTGTCCACCTGGCAGGTGGACAAGAGGGGAGTCAGGGCCCGGGATAAGTCCTGGGGTGGGCTGGATGTGGGCACTGACGTGGTCCACTCTCTCCTCTCCTGCTCTAGGACCCCGGCTGTGCCAACCAAGCTCTGATCAGCAAGAAGCTTAATGATTATCGCAAAGTGAGGTGAGGCCCAGCCTTCGTGGAACTGTCCCCTCTGTGGGGGTGGCGGTGGGGCTCTAGGCAAAGGATGTTCTCCTGACCCACCTCCAGGGCCACCCTCTGCTGGGGGAAGGGGCATCCAGGGTCTCCGGCTGCAGTCAGGCATGGAGGTGTTGCCACAGGATGGAGGGGAGGTCCTGAGCAGCAGGAGGCCAGGTTGGGTGGCCTGCTGGGCCACCCCAAATGAAGACCTCTCCTCTCCCGCTTTTCCTACACAGCCATAGCTCTGGGCCCAAAGCTGATTCCTCCCCCAAAGGCTCTCGAGGCCTGGGGGGCCTCAAGTCTGAGTTCCTCAAGCAGAGTGCAGCACGTGGCTTCAGGACTCAGGACCTGCCTGCAGGCAGCAAGGGTAGGAAGGTGGCCACTGAGACAGGGTGGTGTGTGGGCCAGGGGACATGGGGAGGGGAGGGCATGTGTATGCGTTGGGTTGTGTCTGCTTGTGTGTGCCAGGGTTACCCAGTATGTCTGTCCACGTGTGCGTGCCTGTGAGGGTCTGGGGGCTCTCAGGATCTCGGGGAGGAAGGGCCTGGAGCCTGATTCCCCTCCCTGACATCCCTGCCGGTGGTCCTCTAATCTCTGCTGGTGTCTCTGCAGGAGCGAGGCCCACCCTTTCCAAGAGCAACCTTTCCCATCTGCACTCACCTTTGACCATTAGAAAGTTCTTCCCTGGCCACGCAAGGTGGCTCACACCTGTAATCCTAGCACTTTGGGAGGCCGAGATGGGCAGATCACTTGAGGTCAGGAGTTCAAGACTACCCTGGCAAACATGGTGAAACCCTGACTCTACTAAAAATACAAAAAATGTAGCTGGATGTGGTGGCATGCACCTGTAATCCCATCTACTGGGGAGACCGAGGCATGAGAATCACTTGAGCCTGGGAGGTGGAGGTTGCAGTGAGTCAAGATCATGCCACTGTACTCCAGTCTGGGTGACAGAGCGAGGCCCTGGCTTAAAAAAAAAAAGAAAAAGTTAGCTCTTCCCTTGGGTCAGCAGGCATGGTTGCTGTTACCTATAATCCCAGCATTTTGGGAGGCTGAGGCTGGAGGATTGCTTAGGCCAGGAGTTTGAGACCACCCTGGGTAACATAGCAAGACCCTAACCCTACAGAATATTTTTTCACATTTCATTTATTTATTTATTTAGAGACAGAGTCTCACTCTATCATCTAGGCTGGAGTGCAGTGGTGTGATCTTGGCTCATTGCAACCTCCACCTCTCGGGTTCAAGCGATTCTTGTGCTTTAGCACCCCCAGTAGCTGGGATTACAGGCATGTGCTACCATACCTGGCTAATTTTTGTAGTTTTAGTAGAGACAGGGTTTCACCATGTTGGCCAGGCTGGTCTCGAACGCCTGGTCTCACGTGATCTTCCTGCTTCAGCTTTGCAAAGTGCTGGGATTACAAGCATTAGTCACTGTGCCTGGCAAATTTTTTCTTTTTTTGAGATGGAGTCTCACTCTGTTGCCAGGCTGGAGTACAGTGGTGTGATCTCGGCTCACTGTAACCTCTACTTCCCAGGTTCAAGCAATTCTCCTGCCTCAGCCTCCCGAGTAGCTGGGACTACAGGCGTGTGCCACCACGCCCAGCTAATTTTTGTATTTTTAGTAGAGACAGGGTTTCACCATGTTAGCCAGGATGGTCTCAATCTCTTGACCTCGTGACCCACCCACCTCGGCCTCCCAAAGTGCTGGGATTACAGGCGTGAGCCACTGAGCCTGGCCAAATTTTTTTTAATTAGCCAGGTATGGTCCTGTGAGCCTATAGTCCCAGCCACCCAGGAGGCTGAGGAGGGAAGATTGCTTGAGCCCAGGAATTTGAGCTGCAGTGAGCTATGATCATATCACTGCACTACAGCCTGAGGGACAGAGACCCTATCTCTAAAGAAACAGAACATTCTATGGCTCCCACCTTGTAGTTTTGGCCCATGAGGCCACATGAAAGTCCTTGCATTGGTCTGAGCCTCTCCTCTGGGGTAAGCATCGTCCCCATTAGACCTTCTCTCTTGCCATACAGTGTCTCATCAGCCCTAGGCATCTGGGTGCTTCTCTGATGGAGTCCCCATACGTCCAAATGTGTGAATGTGGCAGTGAGTGTGTGTGAGCCTCCTGGGCACCCCAGCTCACCCTGGCTGTCTGTCTCCCCCATGTCAGATGACAATGCTGCAGCTCCCAAAACCCCCTGGGGCATCAATATCATCAAGAAAAATAAGAAGGCCGCCCCAAGGGCGTTTGGGGTCAGGCTGGAGGAGTGTCAGCCAGCCACGGAGAACCAGGTGGGTCTCTGCCACATGCCAGAACAGGCACAGCAGGGAGGACACCGAGGCACAGAGGGTCAGAGCAGCAAGGGACATGGAACCAGCTCTCCATCTCATTGTACAAACACAGCTGGGAAAACAGCCCAGAAAGGAGAAAGTCCCCGCCTGCCCCGGGCCTTCCAGGGAGGGAGCAGCAGGGCCAAGGCCGAGCCCGGTTCCTTCTCAGACCATGGCGAGGCTTTGGCATCATATCTAGCTCCCAGACTGGAGGCGGCAAGGGCCTTGTGTTCCCTGAAGGGCTCCTGGCAGCAGCTCTGGGCCTTGCACTGTCCCCATCTTGGCCTCCCCTGCTCCTCTGGCCCCTGGCCCCCTAACACCCCTGCTCTGTGTCCCCAGCGTGTCCCCTTAATCGTGGCTGCGTGCTGTCGCATTGTGGAGGCTCGAGGGCTGGAGTCCACGGGCATTTACCGAGTGCCTGGCAACAATGCAGTGGTGTCCAGCCTGCAGGAGCAGCTCAACCGAGGGCCTGGGGACATCAACCTGCAGGACGAGGTGGGTGAAGCTGGGGGGTCTGTAGGAGGGGGCCGAGGTGGCGTGGGGGTGGTGCTCTGCTTGGAGAGTTCTGCGGCCTGTTGTGTTGCATGCATGGTGCCCTGTGACGTGCCTGGCATTGGTCCAGAACACCACGATGGGCAAGATGGGACCTGCCCTTGGGCCAGCCTGGGGATGGGCATCACCCCAGGCTGAAGCGGAACAAGTAAATGCAGTCATGGCCGGGGAGCTCTGAGGCAGAGGCCCAGAGGACAGATGGAGGTTTTGTCCAAGTGTTTAGGATGAGCAGAGTTCACTACAAGCCGGCGAAAGCCGGGTAAGGCTGTTCCTGGCAACAGAATGGCCTGTGTAATGGAGTGAATGTTTTCTGCTGTGGTTCGCTCTGTTGCATTCCCTCCTTCACTTCCTCCTCTTCCTAATCCTTTTTTTTTTTTTTTTTTTTTTTTGAGACAGAGTCTCGCTCTATTGCCCAACTGGAGTGCAGTGATGCGATCTTGGCTCACTGCAACCTCTGCCTCCCGGGTTCAAGCGATGTTCTTGTCTCAGCCTCCGAGTAGCTGGGATTACAGGTGCACACCACCATGCCCAACTAAGTTTTGTATTTTTAGTAGAGATAGGGTTTCACCCTTTTTGCCAGGATGGTCTTGATCTCTTGACCTCGTGATCTGCCCGCCTCGGCCTCCCAAAGTGCTGGGATTACAGGTGTGAGCCACCACGCCCGGTCTCTTCCTAATCCTTTAACAATGTAAAAACCATACTTAGCTCAAGGGCCATCCAAAGGGAGGCTCTGGCTGGATTTTGCCTACAGACTGTGCGTGGTTTGCAGACCACCGGCCTAGAGAAAGGGGAATGTTGAGTGTTTTCTAGAATGGCCGGCAATTTGGGTGGCTGCAACATGGAGAGAGTGGCTGCTCAGGTGAGATGAGACCAGTTTGTGAAGGGATCTGCAACCACACTTAAGTGTTTCCAGCAGGGCCTGTGATTCTCAAATGCTGTTCTCCAGAGTCCTAGGGTTCCCCAGAGCGGCCTCGGGAGGCTAGGGGCAGGTCAGGACCCCCTGTCCTTACTAGGGCAACCCTGCTTTGCCCTGTCTGTTGTACTGGGTTTTCCTGTACAATTTTATTTGCCCAAAGGGGCTCTGATTAAAAAAGATATTTTGGAAACCATGAATGTGGGCAGTGATGTCCCATGAGTCACACATGTGAAGCGTCATGAAAGACACGAGTCTTCCTGTCCTTGGGGAATGGGAAGATGAGACAAGTGTGTGAGAAATCATGGACAAGAGAAAAAGCTCTCTTATCAGGGACCACGCTGTGATGAGGAAGGAAAGGGTGCTCAGACTGGAGCAGGTGGCGGCTCCCAGGTTTGAGTATCTGAGGAATGAATAGGAGGGGGCAGGTGGACCAGAAGGCCGTGGAGTGTGAGATGATGGCATTTTCCATAACCCCAGGGAGGGAGTTTGAGGGTTAGTGCAGAGAGTGCATCCGCCTCCTGGGCTTGGAGGTAGGGAGGGTGAGGCCCCGGGGGACAGAGAGGGCGTTTGAAGCCTTCAACCTTGATCTGATGGCCAGTAGGGAGCTTTTGATGGTTCTTAAGCTGGGGAGGCATCGTGAGAGCGCAGTTCAAGAAAGAGTGATGCTCCTGCTCATGCCCAATGGGTAGGAATGGGGAGGGCAGGGGTCTGAGAGAAGGCGCTGATCTATGGAAACACTAAGGGTCGGAGGACTTGGTGGTCCCAGAGGAATGGGGAGGAGGGGAGCAACCCTAAGAGTTGGCTGCCTGAGAGGGGGAAGGATGGGTGAGGAAGAGCCGTCCATTTGAGCTGGGGCTGGTGGTATCTCCCCTGGCAGAAACCAGGGAGTAGCATGAGAGGTGGACCGAAGGGGCCGTCTCAGGGAGTGGCTCCATTGGATTTGGGGTGTGGAAAGTCCGCTGCATGGGGTGAGGCCATAAACAGGCATAGATTGAGCACGGACTAGAGAGTGACATGGGTCCTGCTGTGACTTGGGCATGGGATGACTGAAGGCGGGCAGCAGAACAGCAGGGGCTATGCTCAGAGTGGGGCAGAAGGAGAAGGCCACTGGCGAGGCTGGGTGAGGGCAGGCACTTCACTCCAGAGGAGCCAGGAAGCCCTGGCCGGGGCCTTGGGCTTGGCAGCTGGGAGATGAGACGAGCCCACACCTGAGGGCCAGGAGGTAACGGGGTCGGGTGGGCAGGAGCTATACTGGGTGTGCGTGGGTGTGTGTGGTCAGCTTGGCGTCAGCCAGGGATGAAGGGGCCGTGTTGGCAGGCAGCTGGTCTAAGCCAGGGCCGGATGGGGGCCTGGCAGGTGTATTGGGTGTGTCATTTTGTCTTAGACATCATTGCGTCATTTGCTGTGGGGCGTGCTGGGAGTCAGTGTGGTGGGGGCCGAATCTAATCCCCTGTGAGCCTAGGGGGAGGGTATTGTTTGTGGGATTGTCTGACGTTAAGCTGTGGATCCATTGTAATGAGTATGTGTGCGCCTGCATTGTGTCTCTTTGTTGGGAGTATTAGGTTGCTTTCTGGGTCTGAGTTATTCGGAGCCATTCCCAGCAAGGTGGCTGTGCCTGCCTTGGTGGCAGTGTGTGGTGATGGTGCCACCTGGTGGACAGAATGGACAACGACCCAGCCGTTCGTTCTTATACTGAACCATTTATTTTAGATCAGGGTTTCTCAACCTCAATGGGCATTTTGGGAAGAGCAGTTATTCACTGTGTGGGGTTGTCCTGTATGTTGGAGGAAATGTGGCACCATCCATGGCCTCTATCCACTAGATGCAAGTGGCGCCTCCCAGTTGTGAAAACCAAAATGGCTCCAGGCATTGTTAAATGTCCTCTGGGGTTGGAGTGGGGCTCTGGGGGACAAAATTGTCTCCTTCTGTCAGAACTACTGATTTAGGCCACGGAAGTACCAGGTTAACTGTCCTAGCTAGGTGATAGGGAAGTGAGACAGACGGGATCCCGGCTCCTCCTGGAGCTTACAGTCCTGCAGGGAGACAGGCATGAACACAGACACAATAGCAGGAAATAATGACAAACAGGATTAAGCACCACGAAGGAAACAAAGTCAGGGCTAGGGTACAGGTGGCGGGCAGTGGTCAAGATGGCAGCTTTAGCTATCGGGTCACAGAAGGCCTCTCTGAAGAGCAACTTTTAGGCGGGATGAGGAACCAGTCTTGTGGAGGGGGGGAGGAACGTTCTAGTTGAGGGAACCAGCATGTGCAGAGGGCCTGAGATAGGAACGCGCTGGCACCAGTGACTGCTGGGTCACGGATGCTTCGCCTGCACCCAGTGGAGGAGGCAGCTTTCACTCAGTGTGTCCCAAAGTGCCTGGCCTAAAGAAGGCTCCTGGGACTTTCTGTGGATGGGCAGGTGTTGGAGCTTGGGGGAGGGAGGATCTGGGGCCAAGTGTGAGCATGGGCACAGGACCTCGCTGGGGACTCAGTTCTGCTGCCACCACCCTGATGAACAGAGAGCTTGGTCTAAGTGGGTCCCGAGAAGGCCTGGTGGGCTTGATTGGGCTCTGGGGTGATCACAGAGGCACGGACATCAGGCTGGGCCTGCCTGTGGCCTGACATCTGCTCTCCCCCGCAGCGCTGGCAAGACCTCAATGTGATCAGCAGCCTGCTGAAGTCCTTCTTCCGAAAGCTGCCCGAGCCTCTCTTCACCGATGGTGAGTAGGAGGTGCAAGTGGGGGCGGGGAGGGGATGCCACTCTGTGCTGCACCCTGACCACAACTTTTTATTTGGTTTGTTGATTTTACTTTTTTTCTTTTTTTGAGACAGTCTTGCTCTGTTGCCCAGGCTGGAGTGAAGTGGTGCAGTCACGGCTCATTGCAGCCTCAAGCTCCTGGGCCCAAGCAATCTTCCCACCTTAGCCTCCTGAGTAGCTGGGACAACAGGTGCACACCACCACACCCAGCTAATTAAAAAATATATGTGTTTATACATATATTTATATATATATATATATATTTTAAAGAAATTGGGGGTCTCTCACTATGTTGCCCAGACTGGTCTTGAACTCCTGGGCTCAAGCAATCCTCCTGCCTGTTCCAGCCTCCCAAAATGCTGGGATTACAGGCATGAGCCACCATACATTTTTTTTTTTTAAGCACGAAAAGCTTGTAAAAAAACGTAGATCGTACAGATATGAATAAAGAAAACAGCACAGGACCCTGTGAATCCCCCACTCCCTTTCAAGGGAGGTTGTAGCTAACACTTTCTGAGGACTTACTGTGTGCCAAGCACAACTCCCTACAGCAACTTCCCTCTACAGATGGGACAGCTGAAGCTCAGAGAGGTTAAATGCCTTGCCCAAGGCCACACAGGTTGCAGGTGGCAGAGCCAGGATTCTACCTCAGGTGTTGAGCCCCAGAGCTTAGCTCTTGGCCGCTTGCTGAGCTGCTTATTCACAGCCTGCTGTGTTTCTCTCCCGGCCCCCTTATGCATGGCAGAGATGCGCACACACATACGCAGGGTTTGGAGTTGGGTGGGTTCAGGGGTGTTCTGGCAGATGTTTAACATCTGTCTCTAGGGGAGAAAAGCCCCAATGTCTCGAGTTTTCCAGCTTCCATGTTGTAAATACTCCCATCATGGCTTATTCAAGCCACCAACATGATGTCACCAACATGGAATTGGGGAGAAACGCCCACAGTCGCTCTCAGGAGCCGGTGTGAGCGGACTCCACACCGCTGGTTGAGTTGTTTTTAACAAAAGCAGAGATGTAATTCTGAGGTTCATTCGTGTCAGTGCAGAGAGCTCTACCTCATTCTTCTTTTAAATCAGCCACATAGAATTTCATGGTTTGAATAGATGATAATTTCTTTAAGTACTCCTTTATTGATAGATATTGGGTTGTCTTCAAGTGTTTGCTGTTATATAACCTGTTGCAATGGCTTTCCTTGAGTCAGTCCTTGCACACCCGAATCTGTGCTCTCTGAGGAGATTCTTAGATGTGGAATTGCTCCATCAGAGTCCCGGTGAACCTTTTTGAGAGCTAATGTCAATTGCATTCTAAGAAAGAGGCCCTGGTTTAGACTTCCACTAATAATGTAATGCCTGTAATCCCAGCTACTTGGGAGGCTGAGGCAGGAGAATGGCTTGAACCTGGGAGGCAGAGGTTGCAGTGAGCCGAGATTGTGCCATTGCACTCCAGCCTGGGCAACAAGAGCGAGACTCCAGCTCAAAAAAAAAAAAAAGGAAGAGTTTGTCTCCCCACATACCCATCAGCATTGGATATTATTACTATTATTGTTATTATTATTTAAAGGTTGTGCGTGGTGGCTCACACCTATAATCCCAGCACTTTGGGAGACCGAGGTGGGTGGATCACCTGAGGTCAGGAGTTCAAGACCAGCCTGATCAATATGGTGAAACCGTATCTCTAATAAAAATACAAAAATTAGCTGGGTGTGGTGGTTTGCACCTGTAGTCCCCGCTACTAGGGAGGCTGAGGCAGGAGGGTTGCTTGAACCTGGGAGGTGGAGGTTGCAGTGAGCCGAGATCGTGCCACTACACTCCAGCCTGGGTGACAGAGCAAGTCTCTGTCTCAAAAAATAAATAAATGGTACAAATAAAAATAATTATTATTTGACACAGAGTCTCACTCTTGCTCAGGCTGGAGTGCAGTGGCATGATCATGGCTGACTGCAGCCTTGACCTGGGCTCAAGTAATCGTCCCACTCAGCTTAAGTAGCTGGGACTACGGGTTTGCACCACCACACCCAGCTAATTAAAAAAAATTTTTTTTGGTAGAGGCAGGGTCTCACTGTGTGGCTCAGGCTGGTCTTCAACTCCCGGTCTAAATCGATCCTCCCGTGTCAGCCTCCCACAGTGCTGGGATTATGGGTGTGAGCCGCCTCACCTAGACAGCATTGAATATTCTTAATATTTTAAACTTTTGCTAATCAGATAAGGGAAATGGTATCTCATTATTGTTTTTATTTTCATTGCCCTCATTACTAGGGAGATTAAATCATTTTTTATTAGCATATTGGCTGTTTCTATTTTCTCTGTCATTGCTTGAGCAGATCATGCGCCCATTTTTCTGTTGGTTTGTCTTTTTCCTCATGTTGATTTGTGGGAGACAAGCTCTTTGTGTATTACACATATTAACCTTTTGTTAGATTTTGCAAATATTTGGCTCTGGCATGCCATTTGCTTTCTCACTTTGCAATATAGAAACTAAAAGCAGGCTGGTCCGATGGTAGTGGGTTATCAGAACTTATTAACATTAGTGTCGCTAAAGTTGGTATACAACCCCCCACTGCTAAATTTGACTGGCTTAAAAAAAAAAAAAAAGAAAGAGAAACTAAAAGCAGGCTGGACGTGGTGGCTCACGCCTGTGATCCCAGCACTTTGGGGGGCCGAGGCGGGTGGATCACCTGAGGTCAAGAGATCAAGACCATCCTGGCCAACATGGTGAAACCCCGTCTCTACTAAAACTACAAAAATTAGCTGGGCATGATGGCGGGCACCTGTAATCCCAGCTACTCAGGAGGCTGAGGCAGGAGAATTGCTTGAACCTGGGAGACAGAGGTTGCAGTGAGCTGAGATTGAGCCATTATACTCCAGCCTGGTGACAGAGAGAGAGACTTTCTCAAAAAAAGAAAAGAAAAAGAAACTGAAAACAATTTTTTTTTTTTTTTTGTGGGACGGAGTTTCGCTCTTGTTACCCAGGCTGGAGTGCAGATCTTGGCTCACCGCAACCTCTGCCTCCTGGGTTCAGGCAATTCTCCTGCCTCAGCCTCCTGAGTAGCTGGGATTATAGGCACGCGCCACCATGCCCAGCTGATTTTTTGTATTTTTAGTAGAGACAGGGTTTCACCATGTTGACCAGGATGGTCTCGATCTCTTGACCTTGTGATCCACCCGCCTCGGCCTCCCAAAGTGCTGGGATTACAGGCTTGAGCCACCGCGCCCGGCCAACAATTTTTTTTTTTGAGACAGAGTTTTACTCTTGTCGCCCTGGCTGGAAGGCAATGGCACGATCTCGGCTCACTACAACCTCTGTCTCCCAGGTTCAAGCGATTCTCCTATCTCAGCCTCCTGAGTAGCTGGGATTACAGGTGCCCACTATCATGCCCAGTTAATTTTTGTATTTTAGTAGACAGGTTTTGCCATGTTGGCCAGGCTGGTCTCGAACTCCAGACTTTGGTTGATCCACCCACCTCGGCCTCCCAAAGTGCTGGGGTTACAGACGTGAGCCACTGTGCCTGGCCTAACAATTTTTTATTTTATTTACTTTTTTGAGACTGAGTCTCACTCTGTCACCCAGGCTGGAGTGCAATGGTACAATCTCCAATCACTGCAACCTTTGCCTTCTGAGTTCAAGCCGTTCTTCTGCCTCAGCCTCCCAAGTGGCTGAGATTACAGGCGCCCACTACCACGTCCAGCTAATTTTTGTATTTTTAGTAAAGACAGTGTTTTCGTCAAATTGGCCAGGCTGGTCTTGAACTCCTGACCTCAAGTGATCAGTGTGCCTCAGCCTTCCAAAGTGCTGGGCTTACAGATGTGAGCCACCACAACTGGCCGAAAACAATTGTTTAAAATGTGACCAGGGCCGGGCGCGGTGGCTCAAGCCTGTAATCCCAGCACTTTGGGAGGCCGAGGCGGGTGGATCACGAGGTCAAGAGATCGAGACCATCCTGGTCAACATGGTGAAACCCCATCTCTACTAAAAATACAAAAAATTAGCTGGGCATGGTGGCATGTACCTGTAATCCCAGCGACTCAGGAGGCTGGGGCAGGAGAATTGCCTGAACCCGGGAGGCGGAGGTTGCGGTGAGCCGAGATCGCGCCATTGCACTCCAGCCTGGGTAACAAGAGCGAAACTCCGTCTCAAAAAAAAAAAAAGAATGTCCTTAGAATTATAAAAATATTTTCTTATTTTTTCCCCAATGCTTTTATAATTTTCACATTTGGCTCTGCCATATGATTAAATTTGTGTGTTGTGAGCTAGAAATAATCCTCCCCCAGATGGTAGCCATTTGTCCTGGGGACATCTGTTGGGGCCCCCATCCTTCCCCCATTGGAAGTGCTGTCTTTATCATATAGTAAACATCCACACGGCCCCTTTGACCCCCCTTCTAGCCTTAACATTGCTCTGCCTTTTCTGCTGCACCAGCCGGCGTCAGCTGTGCCCTCCTTTCAGGATGTTTCCATCTCTGGTGGGGCAGATTCTCCAGAGTCACTCTTTCTTAAAAACTATTCCTGGCTGTCTTTGTGCATTAGCTCATCCAGATGAATTTCAGAATAGGCTTATCATGTTCTATGTTTTAAAGGTCCCTGTGAACTTGTTCTGGAGGGAGTTGGGGGAATTCTTGGCAGGGGGTGTCTGAGGCCCCTCCTCCTCTCCAGGTGACCTTCTCTTCTGACCTGTTGAACCTTGCTGTCCATGTCCTGGAGACAGGGGGCAGGGACCCCTTTTCTGGGATCAGCTTGCAGCTCAGAGCTTATTGCTTCCCAAATGAACACACCTGGGCTACCCTGGGTCAGGTGCACGCCCGAATGCAGCTGTGGTGTGTTTGGTCACAGACACAAAACACAGCCCTCCCAGCAGGCCCTCGGCCCGGAAGCCCCCTCCCAGCAGACCCTTGGTCCGGAAGTCCACCCAGAGAACAGACAAAGGTGCTGCCCCCACCTCTCTAAAGAGTGTCCGCTGTGTTCTAGACAAATACAACGACTTCATCGAGGCCAACCGCATTGAGGACGCACGGGAGCGGATGAGGACGCTGAGGAAGCTGGTAAGGAGTGAGAGGTGCTGCTAGGCCCGAGGTGGGTCGGCCGCCCGGGCACCTCTGTCCCAGGAAGCCGGAGGCCGGGAGGCCGGTGCTGCCGATGATCCCTGTGGCCTTGCAGGAGCCCTGCTCCACTCAGGGCCTCAGTTTCCCCATCCACCCAACAGAACGGGTGGTGAGAGTAGATTCCAGACTCCCTGAGGCATGGTAGTGGGAGCTCTTTGGGGCATGGTGTGACGGGGACAGGGGGAGGTCCTAACAGCCTGGCCCCCTGCCCTCTTGTCTCCTGCTCAGATCCGGGATCTCCCAGCACACTACTATGAAACGCTCAAATTCCTTGTGGGCCATCTCAAGACCATCGCCGACCACTCTGAGAAAAACAAGGTGGGTAGGGGCCCGCATGGAGCCTGGGGGAGGCAAGCACAGGACTTATTGTGTGGGGGCCCTCAGCACTTACCGAGCTCCTGCAGGCCCAGGTGTGACGACTCAGGCCCCGCTAGGCACGCCCTCCTCCTATGACTGCTCCATCTTCCTCCTTCCCGGCCTCCCCCCGCCGACGTCTCCTGAGTTTCTGAGGGGCTGTCCAGAGGCGGGGAACCCTGGCCCCCCATATCCTATGCATTGCCATCCTCTGACTCGGCTCAAGTCCCTCAAATTGCATTTTCCTCATCAGACCCCTTATACCTTCTCGTTCTGCAGTGGGGAAAATGAGGGGAGTGATAGGATTTTTTGTTTTTTTGAAACGAGGTCTTACTCTGCCGCCCAGGCTGGAGCGTCATGGCGCGTTCTCTGCTCATTGCAACCTTTGCCCACCAGGTTCAAGTGATTCTCCTGCCTCAGCCTCCTGAGTAGCTGGGATTACAGGCACCTGGAAGTGATTGGATTTTTTTCCCAGGCCTAAAATAACCCCAGGGACCTCTAATATGTTTCCTATTGCAGGGTCTCCCACAGCCAGCATTGACCACTCAGGGCTGCCCTGTACAGGTGTGCAGGTTGGGCACTGCTCATGGCTGCTGGGCCTGGGGATGAATGGGGCCAAAATCTGGCCTGTGCTCTACTCATCTAGCATCTCCACGCCCATACAAGGAGGTGTCCACCCTCTCGGCTGGGGATGGGTCAGGATGTAGTTGGGGACAGAGGCTTCAGGGTCCCAGAGTGAGGGAGGACTGAGTTCAGGATGCTGGCCGTGACCTGCTTTCCTCTGTCCAGATGGAACCCCGGAACCTGGCCCTAGTCTTCGGTCCGACATTGGTGAGGACGTCTGAGGACAACATGACAGACATGGTGACCCACATGCCTGACCGCTACAAGATTGTGGAGACGCTGATCCAGCACGTAAGCCTCTGTCCCGGGGGGGGCCTGGCAGCACCTGGAGCCCGGGCTGGGTTCCTCTGAGCCCCACTCCTCAGTGTGGCAGGGTGTGCCCCAGGAAGGGCTCAGCAGCTTTAGAGCATGAGGCTGGGGTGGTATGTGCCCCCCCCAAATCCACGGGCTGCATTTCAAGGCAAGACAGGAATGGATCCTAGAATCCCTGCAGTCCTGGGATGTTGGGTCCCCTGAGGGAGAGTCAAGAGGCCCCCGAGCACCCAAGATGCCTGGGGAGAGGCAGGGGAGGAGAAAGGGCAGGGAAGGTGCTGTTGGTGGAGGGCAGAAGGGGTAGCCTCAGAAGGTGGCCCCTGGAGACGCATCCTGGCAGACATGAGCAGACAGGGGCCAAGGTCTGGCCTGGGCATCAGGCTCTAGTGAATTTCCCTGTTGGCCCCATGAGGTTTCGGGGAGGTAGTGGTGACATCCACGGTAATGAGGGGTGGGTGGGGCAGGACACAGGGATCCGGCACCAGTGCTTGGCGTGTATTGGGCTGATCACCTCCCTTCCCATGGCTTCCTAGATGCTAAGAGCCCTGGTCCTGCAGGTTCTTGTTACTGTGCATGGGCGGAGGAGAACCCAGAGTGGCCAGCAGAGGGCGCAGGAGGCTTTGGTCTTCCAGAGCCCAACCCTGAGGCAGCACCACCGCCTTCTGGGGCCGGCACAGATGTTATGAATCATAGATTTTCCATTTCCAATTCTTGTTACAACCCACAAAGGATGGGAACAGACCCCTCGTGCCAGGGGAAATAAGACTGGCAGCTGGTCAGAGGAAGGGAAGCCTCAGCCCCAAACCTCATAGACACTAGGGAAGGAAAGCTGGGCCATGTCAACCCCATTTTACAGAGGGGGAAACGGGCTCAGAGGCAAAGCGACTTGCTCATGGTCACACAGCTAATAAGCGGCAGCCCAGGATTTCAAGCCAGGTCTGTCTGACCAAAGCCTGTGCTTTCCTCCCCGTACCAACCCAAAGGGCAGACTCCTGGGTCCCTCTTTGAGCTGGCTTGGGTGGGAGAGAGGGGGCCGGGGCAATAGATAAGGTGGTGGGTGGCTGAGCTGTGCTAACGGCCTTGCCTGCCCGTCTCTCTCCTTCACTGCATGGTCAGGGCTTCGAGCCCTGGGAGGGAGGATCACAGCCTGCTGCATCCTGACACTGGGAACACCACTCCAGAGCTATCTAGGAGGCCAGGGCTGCCCTGTAGCGTCGGGGATCCTGATGAGGCCTTGGGAAAGCCTACTCCCCAGGGCACCAGGGAGCCCCAGAGCCGCCCATGAGGGTGTGCTTTGCGGGCAGCAGCAGGGAAGAGTGGGCATCTGGCCCTGTGCTCCTGGAGAAGCCACTAGAAGCCCAAGACCTGAAGTCAGCTGAGGTGTCGGGAACTGCAGTCTTCAGGGAAGGAGGCCAAAGCCCCAAGGGGGAGTCCCTGCCCTGGGCAGGGTGGAGAAGGTGGAGTTTGTCTCATTTAGCACTGACCCTAGTGCCTGGCATGTAGTGGACACTTAGTGTTTGTGGAGTAAATAAATGAATGAGTGGGTCAGGTGTGGTGGCTCACACCTGTAATCCCAACACTTTGGGAGGCTGAGGTGGGTGGATCACCTGAAGTCAGGAGTTCGAGACCAGCCTGACCAACATGGAGAAACCCCATCTACTAAAAATACAAAATTAGCCAGGCGTGGTGACGCGTGGCTGTAATCCCAGCTACTCGGGAGGCTGAGGCAGGTGAATCGCTTGAACCTGAGAGGCAGAGATTGCAGTGAGCTGAGATTGCGCCATTGCACTCCAACCTGGGCAACAAGAGCAAAACTCCAACTAAAGAAAAAATAAGAAAAAAAAAAAAAGAGCGAATTGCTAATTGAGGTTGTGTCAGGGTGGGCTTTTCTTTCTCTTTCTTTTTCTTTTCTTTCTCTCTTTTCTGTCTGTCTTTTTTTGACAGAATCTCACTCTGTGGCCCAGGCTGGAGGGCAGTGGCACAAATATGGCTCACTTCAGCCTTGGTCTCCCAGGCTCAGGTGATCCTACCATCTCGGCCTCCTGAGTAGCTGGGACTAAAGATGCACGCCACCATGCCACCTGGCTAATGTTTGTATTTTTTGTAGAGATGAGGTCTCACTATGTTGCCAGGTCTGGTCTTGAACTCCTGGACTCAAGCGATCTTCCCATCTTGGTCTCCCAAAGTGCTGGGATTACAGGTGTGAGCCACCTCGCCTGGCCAAGCTGGACTTTTCTATCCAGAGTCATTCCCGAGAGCTAACTGAGTTGGTGGCCTTCCCTTCTCTGCTGCCTTGGTATTTGGACATAATCAGACCTGGATGACTGTCCAGGGAATGAGCCACCTGCTCTGTGAGCCCTGAAAGCCCGTCCACCCAAGCGTCTAGCCCGAAAGCTCCATAGCCAGGGCAGTGCTGTCACTTACGGCAGCCAGACCAGTCTTGAGGTCGGAAAGAGGGTGGCAGCTGAGGGGTAAAGAGAAAAGGTGGCTTGCCTGGGGCCACATGGCAAGATAATGGCAGAGCGGAGAAGAGAGCAACCCAGGTGTTCACCTCCCCATGTGCAAGCTACCAGAGCCCCTACCTATGTTTACGAAGCCAAATGGAACCCAAAGATCACCCCGGGGCATTTGCTCAGGGACTCACTCAGCACACGCAGTGATATCTAATGTTTCTCTGCCTCAGCACTAGTGACCTCCGTGGCCAGATAAGTCTTTATTGTGGGAGGCTGTTCTGCATATTACAGGACATTGAGCAGCATCGCTGGCTGCCACCTGCTAGATGCTGGGAATAGCACCCTAGTTGTCACGATCGGAAATGTCTCCAGACATTGGCAAATGCCCCCTGGGGTTGGGGAGGGGGTTGAGGTCAGTGGCTTTGGAGCCAGCCTGCCCCTATGTGCTGCGTGGTCCTGGACAAGTTCCTTACCTGCTGTGCCTCAGTCTCCTCATCTGTAAAGTGGAGATGACAATACTGCTTTCCTCCCAGGGATGTGAGTGTCTGCTAAAAGCACTTGCAGTATCCCTTCGTGCTCTGGGCTATGCCCAAGGAAGCCCCACAGAAGGACCCGCCCCTGCCCTGGGTGCAGGGAGTGCTTGAACTGTCTTAGAAGACCACAGTGAGAACTCAGCCAGGCAGAGCAGGGAGAAAGGGCATCCCAGGCGGGGAGAATAGCATGTGCAGAAGCAGGGTGGCAGGAACTAGTGACCTCTTACTATGAATCTTCTTGAGGATTCCTCTCGAGAGCTGCAGCCACCCAGACGCTTGCTGTAGATGCCCTGGCTTACAGAGTACTTCTGGGCACCCTCCAACCCTAGTTAAAGGCTGGCTTCTTTGGGCCAGTCCTCAGGCTCCCTTTGGTCAGCCTGTCTCTGGAAGCTGCACCTTTGAATGAGAGCTCACATTTATTACACACGAGCGATGTGTTGCACTCAGTGTTTTCCATACAGTATTTCTTCTTAATTCCCCCCACAGGCCTGGAAAGAGGTACTTACAGAGGGAAAGTAACTTGGCTAAGGTGAACTTGAACCAAGACGACTGACTCCAGAGCTTCCATTTTTCTTTTCTTTTTTTTTTTTTTTTTTTTTTTTTTTTTTTGAGGCAGTCTCTATCGCTTAGGCTAGAGTGCAACGGCACCATCTCCACTCACTGCATCCTCCACCTTCTGGGCTCAAGCGATCCTCCCACCTCAGCACCCACAAGTAGCTTATGGGATTATGGGCGTGCGCCACCATGCCTGGCTAATTTTTGTATTTTTAGAAGAGACGGGGTTTCACCACGTTGGCCAGGCTGGTCTTGAACTCCTGACCTCAGGTGATCCACCTGCCTCAGCCTCCCAAAGTGCTGGTACTGCAGGTGTGAGCCACTGCGCCCAGCCAGAGCTTGCATTTTTATCTTCTTTTGTTTTCTTCTGTCTCTTTCTTGTTTCCCTTCTGACCTTCCTGTGCTGTTTGAGTTAATCGCATGTCTGATCATGATTGATAATAACCGAGGCTTATGATGCATGCTCGGGCAAATCCGCTTGTTTCCCTCCATTTTGGACCCACTCTGTTCTCCCCAGCCCCAGGCACCCACTGTAATAGCCTAATGTGTCCTTCCAGGCCACCTTCCGATTATTGTAAATACATGGCTATCCTTAAATGTATATAATATTTGTGTGTGTGTGTGTTTTTTTTTTTTAAAGACGGGGTTTCTCCATGTTGGTCAGGCTGGTCTCAAACTCCTGACCTCAGGTGATCCACCCGCCTCAGCCTCCCAAAGTACTGATATTACAGGCATGAGCCATCACACCCAGCCTTTCTTTTTGTGTTTTAAGTCTACATGAATGGGACTGTAAATTGCCTATTCCTGTTCTTTCACAGGTGTTGAGGGAAGTAAGGGGTAATTTTCTTAATTTTTTTTTTTTTAGATGGAGTTTCACTCTTGTTGCTCAGGCTGGAGTGCAGTGGTGCGACCTTGACTCACTGCAACCTCGTCTCCCAGGTTCAAGCAGTTCTCCTGCCTCAGCCTCCCTAGTAGCTGGGATTACAGGTGCATGCCCCCATGCCTGGCTAATTTTTGTATTATTTTTTTGAGACAGAGTCTCGCTCTTGTTGCCCAGGCTGGAGTGCAGTGGCACGACCTTGGCTCACTGCAACCTCCACCTCCCGGGTTCAAGCGATTCTCCTGCCTCAGCTTCCCAAGTAGCTGGGATTACAGGTGCACGCCACCACACCCGGCTAACTTTTGTGTTTTCAGTAGAGACAGGGTTTCACCATGTTGGCCAGGCTGGTCTCGAACTCCTGACCTCAGGTGATCCACCTGCCTCGGCCTCCCAAAGTGCAGGGATTACAGGTGGGAGCCACTGTGCCCGGTCTGTCACTGTTGATTTCTAATGCTTATCAGTTTCTGTGTCTTCCTTCCACCACATCTAAAAGCCAAAACTGGTGGGGTGCAGTGGCTCATGCTTGTAATCCCAAAATCTACAAAAAAAAAAAAATTTTTTTTAAATCAGCTGTGTGAGGTGGCACATGCCTGTAGTTCCAGCTATTTGGGAGGCTGAGGTGGGAGAATCTCTTGAGCCCAGGAGTTAAAGGATGCAGTGAGCTAGGATCATGCCACTGCATTCCAACCTGGATAACAGCAAGAGATCCTGTCCCAAAAAGAAAAAGGAAAAAGAATAATTAAAAAAAATAATAGAATAAAAGCCAAAGTGCCTTAGTTACTTCTTGGAGCTTGCTCCGAAGTTCATCTCTTGACTTGCTCAAGTACTCAAGAGAGTCTTTGTGTAGTAAAGTTTCTGATGTCTCAGGATAGCTTGATTTCAAAGCTAGTGCAGTAATTCACGCCTGTAATCTCAGCTCTTCGGGATGTGGAGGTGGGCAGATCACTGGAGGTCGGGAATTCAAGACCAGCCTGGCCAACATGGCAAAACCCCATCTCTACTAAAAATACAAAGATTAGTCAGGCATGGTGGCGTGCACCTGTAATCCCAGCTACTTGGGAGGCTGAAGCTGAAGAATCGCTTGAACACAGGAGGCAGAGGTTGCAGTGAGCTGAGTTCATGCCACGGCACTCCAGCCTGGGTGACAGAGCGAGAGTCCATCAAACAAAACAAAAAGAATAGCTTTATTTCACACTCAAATTTAAAAGAGAGTTTAGCAGGGTATAAAATTCTAGGTTCTTTCAACACATTGAAACTGTTAGTTTCTTGTCTTGTTTCTTGCTGCTGTAGGTTCCAAGTACCTGTGATATGTGTTCATTTATAAGCAATCTGGATTTTTTCCTAGAAAACTTAGAATTTTACCTTCAAGATTCTCAAATTTCACAAAATAAAGTGTGGGGGTCATTATTTTCTCTCTTGTTTGGCCTTTATGAGAAAGCTCTCGACTCCTGCCCCTCAGGAAACCTCCAACACCTTTCTCCTGGCATTTTCTTTTTCTGGGCTGGTAC
The DNA here is from genome assembly GCF_009761245.1 of Sapajus apella. Taxonomy (NCBI): domain Eukaryota; kingdom Metazoa; phylum Chordata; class Mammalia; order Primates; family Cebidae; genus Sapajus; species Sapajus apella. The sequence continues at coordinate 5,470,708 of NW_022436952.1, read as the reverse complement.
ATGATGCCCCTGTTGTCAGTGTGGCACCTATGTGGCAGGTGGCATGGGGCCCACTTGGTTGTCACGGCCATGGATGTGGCCGGCACTGAGGGCACTCTGCCCCCCTACTCACCATGGGGAAGGTACCATAGGGCTGTGCCTAGGACAGTGTTTAGAGAAAAGTAAAAAGTGAAGCTCTCCCTGAGCCCACCTCCCAACCGAGGAGGCCCCTTCCACTCCAGGCCAAGTTTCCTCCCACACTGGGGTCCCACCTTTTCTCTCCCCCAGGGTTTTACATAGTCTGTGGAGTCAGGCTCCAGGGCCGAGTCAGGTTCCCTCTGAGCCCTCTCTCTAGCCCCACCAGCCTGGGGTTGAGAGAGGAGCACCCCTTGCCGCTGTGTGGGTCCTCTGGAGGGAGCAGGTGGAGGAGCTGTTTCTTTCCCACACAGATTTCATCCCTCCCTTTTGTCTCCTCTGCAGTCAGACTGGTTCTTCAGCGATGAAGAGGACAAGGGAGAGAGAGTAAGTGATGCCGGGGGCTGGGCTGGCGTGGGCCCTAGTCCTTGGGGGCAGGACGGGCAGTGGGACACAGGCCAGGGAAGGTGCCTGTCCTTGGGGGTTCCCCAGTCTGATGGAAGAAACACCCTCTCCTTAGGAGCCCCAAGTCTGATAGGGAGGCACAAAGCTTGCCTTCAGGAGGCCCCAGTCTAATTTGGCAGTTACAGGGCTTGCTCAGGGGGAACCCAGTTCAGGAGTAAGCAGCTCCAGGCTCTGGGCTACTGGGAAGGACACAGGTTGGAGGGGCTCCAGTCCAGTGGTGGGTGACACAGCCCCTGCCCCCAGCTGAAGGGGCCACTCTGGGCTTCTTGGTTCCGAGGTATTGAGGAATGCACAAAACCGTCTCATAGGGGACATGTAGGAACCATCCTCGAGAGTGCCCGGCTGGTAAGGGAGATGGTCCCTGCCCCGGTGAGCCAGGTTTGATGGAGGAGACATGGGCCCTGTCATCAGGGCACCCCCCTCTTCGGGGTTGGCAGCCTAGCATCCAAGGGCATGCCAGCTGACCCCTCCTCCTGTTCGCAGACCCCTGTGGGCGACAAGGAGCCTCAGGCAGTGCCCAACATTGAGTACCTCCTGCCCAACATTGGCAGGACAGTGCCCCCTGGTGACCCAGGGTCAGGTGAGCACAGGGGCCTGGGTGTGGGGAGGCGGGAGGGTGGGCACTGTGTTCCTGAGGGTCCCAGATGTCTGGCCAGATGCCCAGCTTCCCTGTGCCACCCCAGTGGGGCCCTCGCCTGCCTGCCACCATGGAGACGGGGCTGTTGGGGGCCTGCTCCCTCCCTAGGGAAGTCCGGCTCCCCCCCGTGCTGCCTCCGGTCTGCACAGGTGCCCGCCCCAGGCCGGGTCGGAGCTTTGCTCACCCTCTCTCACTGGTTTCTTTCCTCGGCCTTTAATTTCCCATGGGCTGGCTGTGTCCTGGGCATGTTCCTCTTGATAATTTTTCTTCCTTTTCTCCTTGCGTCCCCGCCTCTCCCTCCTCCTCTCCCTTGCTCTCCTTCCATCCCCTCCTCCGATCCTCCCCTCTCCTCCTCCAGCGGACCTATTGGAGATTTAAAGGGTACAGTGCGGTGTCGCGGCCTCGGTCACTAACAGTGGCGGGTGATTATAAGAAGGCTGGGTGGGCACAGAGGCAGGCAGAATACCCCAGGCTGTGAGGACCCCACCCTGACATGCCAGTTACCCCTGCTTGCTAACCACTTACCCAGCAGCCCATACCTCTCCCATCCTAAAGCCCCTTCTCACTGGGCCTAGGGCCCTCCCCGTCGCCTAGATGCCTGGGCATCAGATTGCCGCCCTCCCGCAGTGCCACCCTGTGGCCTCTCTGTGCCAAGCCTCACCACTGCTGGTCATCCGGACAGAGACCCAGACTCCCTGGAGACCAGTGATGCCACGCCCAGAAGTTTATCTCTAACTCCTGCCTCAGTCACCCCAATGGGCCGCCTCTTCCTGCTTAAGAAACTAGGGCTCTCAATCCTGTTTGCAGGGCGTCTGGCCCTCTCATGGCAGAGGACAGATGATTGTGCTCAGAGACAGATGAGTGGCCACTCCCTTTATGGCTGCAGCCACTGACTCCTACCCCACCATGGTTGTGCCACCCTTTAGAATTTCTGTTGTCTCTGACAGAGGCACACAGGAGCTCCCTAGTCTCCAGAGGTAGGCTCAGGAGGGGCCAGAAGATGTGGGGATGGCCGGGCAGAGAGGGGCCCCGTGTCTCTTCTAATCACCCGCCGCCCCCGCCCGCCCCGTGTGTCCCGTGTGTCGTGTGTGGTTGCCCATCTTGCTTTTCTCACCTTGTGCAGGGGGAGGGGTCTGGAGAGGGGGCATCTAACTTGCCTGCCCGAGAGTGTGGATTAACCGCACCTGCCCACTATCCTTTGGGACCCCGGGAGGCCCTTGGACCAACCTGCTCCCTCTGGCCTTGGAGAGGACCTGCCAGGACGTGTTTCTGGTTCCTTCTCCACCCCAGTGATATTAAGGGAGGGGGGACCCAAGTCCCTTAGAAGTAATGATTTTAGTTTCCTTCATAGCTCTGGTTATAGCGGGGAGTCTGCCCATGAGGGTCCCCAGGAGAAGAGGCAGGGTGACCCCCGGTCCGGAGGTAGAACCTCTCAAGGCTCTAATCACCAGCCTACTCCACCTCCTGCATCCCACCCACTTCATTTCTGCCGTTGTATCCATTATTCACGTGGCTGGTTTTTTCTCGTGTGCTGGGGGGTAGATGTAGGGCACCCTCTGTGCACTGTGTGGTCTCCATTTCTCCAGAGCATCCGTGATTTGCTGTGTTTCACTGTGGTGGTTTCCATGGACTGCATCTGATATTTGGCATTTTCTCTCCAGTGCTTCAGAGTAACAGGGACGGGACAGGACAGGAGGGGAAAGGGAGAGGAACCAGGCTCAAAGACAATGCCCCCTTGCCCTTAGCCATCTATAAATATGGGGCCTGTGGCTGGCAGCCTGATTTCACTTCCTGCCTCTAGAGGAAGTGGCAATTAACATCACTTTCTGCTCCACCCCTATCCCTTAGAAAGTGACATCAGAAGTCCATCATACTCTTAGGGCCCGGGGAGATCTCATGTTTCAGAATTCCCTGGTTTCTGAAGCCTCTGAGGAGAGGGAATTGTATGCATAAGATTCAGCTTTCTTTTTCCCTGATGCAGTTTTCCTTTTTTTTTTTTTTTTTTTTTTTTTTTTTTTTCTGTCTCACCAACAGATTCTGCCACCTGTAGTTCAGCCAAGTCCAAGGTACGTGTGAAGGCAATTCTGAAGGCTTTTCCCTGCACAAGCCAGCCCACTTTGGTTTTTGTTCAAGGGAATTGAGGGAATGGCAGCTGGACCATGGGAAAAGCTGATGGTCCCTGGGAGGGAAGGTGGGAGGTACTGAGTGCTCAAGGGAAGCTGAGAAGCTGCTTACCGTGGCAGTGTTTGGTAAGGCGTCTGGTGTAGTAGAAGGGCCTGGCCTGGGAGTTACATGACTGCAAGGCAGTGTGGTTCAGTGGTTAGAAGCACAGACTGGAGTCAGACAGTCTCGGGTTTGAGTTCTGGCGCCACCATTTAGTAGTTTTGGACATTGGGCAAGTCACTTAACCTCTTTCTGAGCCTCAGTTTTCTCATCTGTAAAATGGGGATAACAATACATATGTGGGGTATTATAATAAATAAATATTCTTTAAGGTCTTTGGAGAGCCTAAAACAAACAGCAGGAAATAGAGAGGAGCAGAAATTCATTAAATCAAAAACAGTCGAATAAAGCAATGAAACCAAAAGCTGGTTCTTTGGGGGGGGGAAAAAAAAAATCAGTGAAATTGACAAGCCTCCCGCCAGACTGACAGAATAAGAAGATGGCACAGATGATCAGAATCAGGGATGAAAGAGAGACATCACTACATCCCTAAGTTATTGAACTTACGGGCATAAAGTTGCCTGTAAATTTAATGACTTAGATGAAATAGACCAATTCTTTGAAAGATTCAAACTGCCAAAACCCAAGAAAAAAATAGATAACCTGAATAGTCCTATACCTCTCAAAGAAATTGAATATGTAATTTAAAACACCCTGACAATGAAAACTCCAGGACCAGATGGTTTCACTGTAAATTCTACCAGATATTTAAGGAATTTTAAAAATTTTAAACAATTTAATAATTTTGAAATATTCTAAATATAAAATAGTATAATTTAAAATTTTGGTGTAATAAGTATTTATTTGAGATGGAGTCTCATTGTTGCCCAAGGTGGAGTGCAGTGGTGTGATCTCGGCTCACTGCAACCTTAAGCGATTCTCCTGCCTCAGCCTCCCCAGTAGCTGAGACTATGGGCGTGCGGTAGCACGCCCGGCTAAGTTTTGTATTTTAGTAGAGACAGGGTTTCACCATGTTGGCCAGGTAGGTCTCAAATTCCTGACCTCGTGATCTGCCCACCTCGGCCTCCCAAAGTGCTGGGATTACAGGTGTGAGCCACCACACCTGGCTGGTATAATATTTAAGTAGTTATTTTAATTATATTGGAATTATTTAAACGCTATTTAAATATTTAAGAAATAATATCAATTTTCCACAATCTCTTTTGGAAAATAAAAGAGGATGGCTGTGCACTGTGGCTCATGCCTGTAATCCCAGCTACTCAGGAGGCTGAGACAGGAGAGTCGCTTGAACCTGCGAAGAGGAGGTTGCAGTGAGCTGAGATAGCACTACTGCACTCCAGCCTGAGCGAGAGTGAGAATGCATCTCAAAGTAAAGAAAATAGAAGAAAAACACTTTCCAACTCATTTATGAGGCCAGCATTACCCCGATATCAAAACCCGACAATGTTTTTGAAAAAGATAGGGCTAATTCATCTGATAATACCACCAATACTTCTTGAACATCTGCTCTGTATCAGTACTGTGCTGGGTACTGAAAATAAAAATAATGACCCAAACAGATAGGCTCCTGCCCTCATGAAGCTTGGCTTCTAATGAGAGACAGACACTAAGCTAATGAACAAATAGACTGTCTGGCAGGTTTGGGGGTACCGTGGAGGCAGAAGCCAGATGGAACGAGCTAATACAGTGGGGGAGGGAAGAGAGCATGCATAGACCACTCTGCTGAGAAGTCCAGCTGTGAAGACAGATTTACAGAGCAATCATGGGAAAATATGGCGTGAGGAAAGCTTTCATTAAAAGATGAACACAGCCAGACGTAATGGCTCACGCCTGTAATCCCAAAACATTTGGAGGCCGAGGTAGGAGGATCCCTTGAGCCCAGGAGTTAGAGACCAGCCTGGACACCATAGTGAGACCTCAACTCCACAAAAAATACAATTATTAACCAGGCACAGTGGTGCATGCCTGTAGTCCCAGCTACTCAGGAGGCTGAGGCAGGAGGATCATTTGAGCCTGGGAGGTTGAGGCTGCAGTGAGCCGTGATCATGCCACTGCACTCCAGCGTGGGCAACAGAGCAAGACCCTGTCTCAGAAACAAAAGACAAAAGCACATATTTACTTGCCAATGGGAATGATTCAGGCGAGAGAAGAGGGGGGAGAGAAAGAGAAAGAGCTGGGCCCTGAGCCCATGAGGCAGCAATAGCCTGTGCTCCCGGCAGATGCATCAGCAGGTGGGGGGGGGGGGGCAGGGGCACACCTGCAGGCAGTGTTGGCAGGAGGTCACTGGGGCACCCCCAGCTGATGGCTCTTTCCTCAGCGAAGTGGAGGTGAGGCCCTCTGCTGAGCGTGAAGGTGGCAGGGAAAGTCAGTAGAGAGAAGGAAGTCTGAAATGAGTCCCATGAAGCAAGGCAGATTTCCTGAAGGGGTCGAGGCCTCCAAAGGCTGCAGCCCCTTCTCAAGAGCCAGCACTTTGCCCGGCAGCCCTGCCCCACCCCTTTGGGCCTGGCTTCTCCACAGTCCCCTGAGAGCCCCTTCTGGCCAGACGATGTCCTCCTCTGCTTCCTGTGACCCCACCCCATCTCCAGTGGACTTAGCTCCGACCTCCCCAGAGCTCACAGGCCAGCACCTCCCTGAAGCCTCCTGGCTTGAAATTCTTTCCTCCCGAGGCACAAGCGGTTACCGCTTCCCCGTCTGGGCCTTGACTCCTGTGTTAGGCTGGGAGCTCCTGTAGAGGCCTTCTCAGTCATAGGGCTTGAACAATAGAATGTGCTTTTAAGAGAGGACGTCTGTACTGTAAACTGACTCAGACTTCACTGAGGTCATCACTATCGCTGGCATGAGATGAAAGAGGAGGAAATGCACATTTACTAGGTGTCAGCCACCACGCAGAGAACTTTTCACAAACATTGGTTTCATTTCATTTTTACGGAAGACCCTTGAGTTTTGTACCATCCCCATTTTGCAGATGTGGAAACCAAGGCTCAGAGAACTTAAGTAACTAGAAGTTTGACTGGGCATATTCTTGGGCCTCAGGGAGGGGAGCTGGTTAGGTGGCCGCCCTCCTTGGTGGTGCTCTGGCGTCTGAGTTCTGATCCTCTGCTGTCAGGCTTGGAGTGGTTCTTGATTTTCTGGCGTAGGGACTGGCTCTATCCCGAGCCTGAGCTGAAACCAGTAGGCCCAGCCCCTAAGAAATGGAAGCACGGACCAGGCTGCCAGTCTCTGAAATACAGTGATAGGAATAACTGCCGCAGGGAGAGGGATGTTCAGTTGTGTGTGCCCTCGTGGTCTCAGTCTCATCTACTGGGGAGACCAGGAGTTGGCGTCAGGGAAGTGGGAGGCACCAGGAGAGCCTGCGGCCTCCTGCCTCGACCGTAGGGAAGGGGCTGCCTTGGGCACCAGGGCCTGGCCCCCCACTAGGTTGTGAGCGCTGAGGGTGGGCACAAACCCTGCAAGTGCTGGACACTCACGATTGCCGTGTCTCTTTTGCCCACCTCTAAAACCCGGGTCAGTGATTGTCAAAGCGTTCCCTGGAGCCGCCGTGGGGTTGTGACCACAGCGGTGTGAGAGGACCAAGCAGGCAGGGACCCCAGCTCCCACGGCGTCGCTCTGAGTGGCTCTTGGTTCCGTCTCACATCGTTGGGTTTCTAGGGAGGATTCCATTTGGACAGAGTGCTCCCAAGCTCATAAAAAGCCACTGTTGTACATGTGACAGCCCCGGCTCTAGTCTTTCTCCAGGCTGTGTCCAGGACACCCAGGCGTTGTTGGTGCCCTAAGTTACAGCCACATTCCAATTGTGCCTCCCTGTGTGGATGGTTTTGGCTGTGGCTGTGTGAGTAGGGTGTGGGCAGGCACATGTGGCAGTCTCTCAGCTCCGTGGCGGGTGGAGTGGAGCTGTGTAATGCTCAGAAGGCTCCCTTATCATCTTTTGTTTTTGAGACACGGTCTCACTCTGTCTCCCAGGCTGCAGTGCAGTGGGCTGAATACAGCTCACCGCAGCCTCTAACTCCCGCCTCAGCCTCCTGAGTAGCTGGGACTACAGGCACACACCACCACTCCTCGCTAATTTTTTGTAGAAATGGGGTCTGTCTGCTTTGCACAGGCTGTTCTTGCATTCCTGGCTTCCATGGATCCTCCTGCTTTGGCTTCCCAAAGTGCTGAGATTACAGGCATGAGCCATTGCACCCCACTCCCTTTATCTTAAGTTCTTGGGGAAGGGGACCACTTTTGTCTTCTCTGGTGGTCTCTCACCTACCGCTCAGCTTTCTTAACTGCCTGCGGTAATCCCCAAGCACCCCCACTGGTACAGGGAGAAGTCTAGCTCCTGACCAGGCTCTGTCTCATTTCCCCAGCCCTGCCTTATTCAAGTTCCTCATACTCCTTGGCCCCAACCCTTGCCCCATAAGAAACTTCTCCATGACCCTGACCCCGACGAGGGAGAGCTGGCCACATGAAAACGTTTGCATTGATAACAGGTACTAGAACCCATCTACCTTGGGTCTCAGGCCCCTTCAGGAATCAGAGGAGGCCAAGCATGGTGGCTCATACCTGTAATCCTACCACTTTTGGAGGCTGAGGTGGGGAGATCAGTTGAAGCCAGGAATTCGAGAGTAGCCTGGCCAATATGGTGAAACCCTGTCTCTACTAAAAATACAAAAATTAGCTGGGGGTGGTGGCACGTGCCTGTAGTCCCAGCTACTCAAGAGGCTAAGGCAGGAGAATCGCTTGAACTGGGGAAGCGGAGGTTGCAGAGAGCTGAGATTGTGCCACTGCACTCCAGCCTGGGGATAGAGTGAGACTCCATCTCAAAAAGAAAAAGAAAAAAGAGGAAAGTTATGCACCCTTGCTCCAGAAAGACAAAAATCCTACAGCAAGTTCAAGGAGTTCATGGACCCCCAAAGCCCACCTAGAGACTCCAGTTAAGAGCACCTTCACCAGAGTAGTTGGGCTGGTGATTAGCTTGTTTGGCAGGTGTCAGTTCAGCCATTGTCAGTAATGCCTTTGGTCATCACTGATACCTAAGTTTAAAGTACCCAACAACATGAATAGTTAGAATTTACTGAGCATCTGCTGTGTTACTCTGCTCAGAGTTACTAGTCCTCACAGATGCCCTGTGAGTTAGAGACAGAATTGTCCTGATTTTGCCGTTGAGGAAACAGGCTGGAGGAGCTACTTGCGCCAGGTCTCACAACCAGCAAGTCTCCTGCTCCAGAGCCTCCCCTCTGAGACAGAACCCGTTAGGAGATGAGGCCTGCCCTGGGTGACCCTGCCCAGCTGGGAGATTAGAGCTTGAGGGCAGGGTGGGTATAAAGTCAGCTTAGGCTGCTGTAACAAAATGCCATAGCTAGGTGCCTCAGACAACAGAAATTGATTTTCTCGCAGTTCTACAGGCTAGAAGTCCAAGATCAAGGTGCCAGCATGGCTCATTTCTGAGGGTTCCCTGCCTGTCTTGTAGATGGTAGATGGGTAGATGGCCACCATCTCTCAATGTGTTCTTGCAAGGCAGAGAGAGGCAGACAGAGACTCTGAGAGAGAGAGAGAGATTTTCACTGTGTCCTTGCAAGGCAAGGCAGAGAGAAAAGAGGGAGCGAGAGAGCACAAGCCCTCTGATGTCCCTTCTTATAAGGGCACTCATCCCATCAAAAGGTCCCATTTTTGCCTAAACCTAGTCATCTCTCAAAGGCTTCATCTCCAAATTGGAGGTAAGGGCTTCAACATGTGAGTTTAGGGGGCACACAGTTTAGTCCATAGTGATGGGTGAAATCAGCTAATCACTGGCTGGCAGAACTGGGCTCATACCTGTCTGGGTCTCTGAGTGCTGCACTGGCCAGGTTTATAAGCCCACCCCGCAGGCCTGTGCCTGATACCTGGCAGGTGCTCAGGGTGTGTCAGATGAATACACTGGACAAAAGAAAAAGCTGTGGGCATGGTGGCTCACGCCTGTAATCCCAGCACTTTGGAAGGCTAAGGTGGAAGGATCGCTTGAGGCCAGGAGTTCAAGACCGGTCTAGCCAACATGGCTAAAAATACTAAAAATGAGCCGGGTACCTGTAATCCCAGCTACTTGGGAGGCTGAGGCAGGAGAAGTGCTTGAACCCAGGAGGCAGAGGTTGTGGTGAACCAAGATTGCGCCACTGCATTCCAGCCTGGTGACAGAGGGAGACTGTCTCCAAAAATAATAATAATGCTCTAGCCGGGGGCAAGGGTCCCCTGTAGGCTCTGCATGGAGCCCCTGCCTGCACTTGCACACCTCTGGTGACAGGGAGCTCAGTCCATCATAAGATTGCTGTGACAGGGAGCAAATTCATTATAGTGACCTGCATCCAGGTTCTTCTCACCTTCATCCGTTGCTCCTGCTGGCCCTCCTGCTTTCCTGCAGTGTATCTTGGATTAACTCCCCTATCTCTGTGAATATTCTGACCTCTGCATTTCTTGGAAGAGAGATCAGTCTGACTTCATTGCTTCTGGAACCAGCTGGGATGAGAGGGTAGTGTGCTCAGATCATCCCAGTGGCCTCTTAAGTCTCTCAGAGAGCACTGGCCAGGAAAGAAAGCAGTATTGGCCACCACATGCCCCAGGCTGATTGTAGCAGTGCAACCACATTGTACAACTCCAGGGGGCACCTTCTGGAGTCACGCAGTGTGGGCAGCCATGGCCCAGGAGCCACATGCCTGTGATTCCCGAGTCCTTGACATGCTCTGGCTTTCTCAGAACTAGTGAGAGAGAGGACAGTGGCTGTAGTGGCCACAAGAGGCATCTGGGCCTCTATTCATTATTATACCATGGCTGAAACAGCAGGTGGTCTGTGAGGAGGGGTTGAAGGGCAGCGTGACCTTGTCAGGTTATTCTTGCCCAAGACAGGAACCAGTCCTAGCGTCTGCTTCTGCAAGGCTTCCTGTGTTAAGGGGATTTCATTCGCCAGTTGTTTGTTCATTTCACGTTTATTGAGCACCCATTATGTGCCATGAAGAAACAACCAAGTCACAGCCCTTGTTCTCACGGAGTTCAGAGTTGGATGAGGTTGATGTGAGAAAAGCTAGGAGCATAGTGAGACTACAGGAATATAGAGAAGTGATCGCCCATCTCAGGAAAGGGGAGGGCTGGGAGGTTGCTGTACAGAGGAAGCCACATTTGAGCTGGGCCTTGTAGGGTGAGTAGGAGCTTGTCCAGCGAATAGGGCAGGGGGACATTAAGGGCTGCCAGCAATGTAACAGTGTATGTCACATCAAAGGGTTTCCACAGTGAAGGCTGGGTTAAGGTTGGGCCAGGGCAGTAGGCTGGGTAAGTTGGGGCCAGGTTGTCAAGAGCCCTATGTGCTGAGCTGGGGGAATGTGCTTCATCCTGGTGAGTGCTGGGTCATGCAAGCTTCTGAGCAAAGCTGGCTGAGGATCAGATTCCTGCTTCGGAATGGTTGCCCTGGAGGAGGGGCCCAGGCTGGGGCAAGGGTGGAGGCAGGAAACCCTGTCAGGAGGGGCGGGAGGGCCCAGAGAGGGCCTGCCAGAGAAGGAAGAGTTGGCTTTGGGAGCCGTTTCAGAAGAATCCAGGACTTGGCTGTGAGTGGTGGAGAGAGGGAGGAGTCACAGGACTGCCCTAAGGTGAGGAACATGAACGGAGGCAGTTTGGGGCAGGGGTACATAGGACGCTGTGGTTCCGGATAGGTTTTAGGAGCCTACACACACCCAGGTAGAAGTGGATTTGCAATGGGAAGAAGAGTCCTGGAGCTCAAGAGAGTGCGGTGTTGGAGAGGGACGCCTGGATAGCAGTGTTGCTTGGGAAGGGTGTTTTCTAGGGAACATGAACAGAGAAGCAAAGGGGCCAAGAGCAGAATCCTGGGAACACTAAGGCTTAGTGATGGAAGGGGCGGGGGGAAGAAGAGCCTCTCCCCTCCCAAGAGGCAGAGGGAGAGGCCAGAAGGAAGGGTGAAAACCAGCTTCAGCTTCCAGAGGCCTTGGCTGGCAGCAAGGGCCCTCAACACACAGGGTGTAGCCGTGAGGGCTGGTCCAGGTGAGAACAGGGCATGAAGTTGCCCAGCTTGGGGTTGGAAATCAGTTTGGGGGTGGCTCCAATCCGAATCATGACACCATAGGGGATCTCAGCCACTTTCAGGGGAAGAGCTGTCTGGGATTGGGGATTGGCCGGGTGGGGAGCTGGTGGGGTCCTGTGGAAAGGGGAGGATGTGAACTGGGGCGGGTTTGAGGCCTGTAGATGCTGAGCAGGTGAAGGCAGGTTTCCAGTTGGTGGCCCGTGGAGAAGAGGTGGGGGTTTTGTGGTCAGAGAGCGCCCCTGCCCGGGCTCTTGGGATGACACCCCAGGGCATGTGTGAAACGGATTCAGGCTGCCAAGCGTTATTCACTGTGGAGAGACTGTCATCACCAGAGCCGTGTCTTAAAGGATTTATCCAGGCCGGGATTTGGGCCCTCGTGGGTGCTGTGCTGGCTGCAGGACGGGGCGCAGGGGTAGTCTCTGGACGGAGGGCGGCACAGGGCTGGAGGGAGGAGCGTTTTATGATGAGGACTGGGAAGAGCGGGTCGGCCCAAGGCCGAGTCCGGGCGTCCCCCGCATCCTGACCTGTCTCCCGCACAGGGCTCGTGGGCCCCCAAGAAGGAGCCGTACGCCCGGGAGATGCTGGCGATCTCCTTCATCTCGGCCGTCAACCGCAAGCGGAAGAAGCGGCGGGAGGCGCGGGGGCTGGGCAGCAGCACGGACGACGACTCGGAGCAGGAGGCGCACAAGCCCGGGGCGGGGGCCACAGCACCGGGGGCTCAGGAGCGGCCGCAGGGGCCGCTGCCGGGCGCCGTTGCCCCCGAGGCTCCAGGACGCCTCAGCCCCCCGGCGGCGCCCGAGGAGCGGCCGGCTGCGGACACCCGCTCCATCGTGTCGGGCTACTCCACCCTGTCCACCATGGACCGCAGCGTGTGCTCGGGCGTGGGCGGCCGGCGGGCGGGCGCAGGGGACGAGGCGGACGACGAGCGCAGCGAGCTGAGCCACGTGGAGACGGACACGGAGGGCGCGGGGCCTGGGGGGCGCCTGGCGCGCCGGCCGTCCTTCAGCTCGCACCACCTCATGCCCTGCGACACCCTGGCGCGCCGCCGCCTGGCCCGGGCACGCCCGGACAGTGAGGGCGTGGGCCGGGGTGGTCCCCGCGTCCCGGAGCCGCCCGGCTCGGCGTCATCCAGCAGCCAGGAGTCGCTGCGGCCCCCGGTGGCGGCGCTGGGCTCGCGGCCCTCGCGCATGGAGGCGCTGCGGCTGCGGCTCCGCGGCACAGCCGACGACATGCTGGCCGTGCGCCTGCGGCGGCCGCTATCACCCGAGACCCGGCGGCGCCGGAGCAGCTGGCGCCGCCACACGGTGGTGGTGCAGAGCCCGCTGACCGACCTCAACTTCAACGAGTGGAAGGAGCTGGGTGGAGGGGGCCCCCCGGAGCCTGCGGGCGCGCGGGCGCACAGTGACAACAAGGACTCCGGCCTCAGCAGCCTGGAGTCCACCAAGGTGCGGGCTCCGTCGTCTGCAGCCTCGCTACCGCCCACGTCCGGGAACCCGGGGGCTCTGCAGAGCCAGCCCCCACGCCGCTCGGCCACCTCCCGCCTGCATCAGTGTCTGTGATCCCCACCTCCCATGCCGCTTGGGAACCAGGAGGCTCCTCCGGCCTGCACCCCCTCTTCTGTGGCCCCTGGGTGCCGGCCAGGTCTCTAGTTTGTGTGCTGGAACTGGCAGGGGGTGGGCAGAGGAGAAGGCTGGAGCTGGACCAAGAGTTGAACGGAAGGGGTTCCAGAGAAGGTAGGGGCTGCTAGGGGGCGTCTGTGTCCCTGCATACGTGCACCCAATGGGTCCTCCTGAGCCTTTCTGTGGCTGCACTTGGGGACCCTTGTGGACCATGGGTGTGGCTAGGGAACCCCTAAGTTTGACTAAGGAAAGATCCTGGGTGATGCTGGCTTTTTGCTTTTTTCCCTCTGCCGTCCCACCTCATTAGCTCCTAAGTGGGGATGTGTGTCTGGGGAGAGGCGGTGTAGGGTGCGTATGTCCATGGGGGGAGGGGCTTGTGTGTGCAAGTGTGTGTGCAGTCACTGTCCCAAGGTGTTTCCAGTAGCGACTTCCGCCCCTCTACCCCCACCCCGGTCCCCACTTCACCCCCCAGGGCTCCCTGCCTTTGGTGCAACAAAAGATCCTGCCCTCCTCACTTGTCAGAGCCAGAGAAGGGGGGCTGGGGCCACCCCCAGGAGGCAGGACTGAACCCCTCACCAGGGTTATTCCCCAACATCCTTTGGCCTGAGTCACCTCCGGCGTGCTTTGACCAGGGCAGCTGCCTATTCTCCAGACAGTTTGGGAGTGGGGGGGGCCAGGGTCCCCCTTGCTGGTACCCCTCTTCTATCTGTGCCTGTTCCTTCCACAACCCAGGCACACAGAAGCCCACCTTCTTCCCCTTAGGAGAGGGGATGGTCAACACCCCCGGTGTGTCTGTCACACACTGATTTATGGGGTCGGAGCTGGGCTGTTCCTGTTGTAAATAGAGCTCCAATCACCAGGCCGGCCCCCACACACCCTCACTCATTCCAGGGAAGCCCAGGGGGATGGTGAGCCTGCTGCCACCCCTATCAGTCCTCTTGTTTTATGCAAAAATTTACTGTAAAGTAGATTTCTTTCCCTCCCCCCCGTCCTTTTATTGTAAATATTGTCTCTAAATGTGTAACATACTATAAAGAATTTATAAGGATTTTTAAAGATGTTTTGCTCATTTACAAAAGTGTTGTAACAGTGTTGGACAAAACCTCCCACCCCACGTCCGCATGGCGCCTGTCACTGTGTCCTTGACACACCTCTCTGGCAACAACTAAACTTTCCTGCTTCTGAAAAAGTCTTGTCTTAAAAGTACAGTCTATATCTTGGAAATAAATGGCCTTCCTTGAGGCATGAGTCAGCTGTCTCAATTGCTTTGGAGGGAGAGGGTCAGAGTGGGGCTGGGAGACAGGTACCTGGCCCGGGGAAGGAGGGCAGTAGGGACTGGACCAAGTGCTGGCAGGGTGGATACAAACTTCTTCCTGGCCAATGACACAGGGACAGATATGAGTTGGAAGAGTCTGTGGCCCTCATTGCTGTGGAGGTTTCCAGGCACCTGCTCTCTGGATTCCTGCAGAGCCCAGGCACCTCCTCAGGCCTACCTGGAGCTTCACGATGGTTCCAGCAGTCCTTCCCACAGGGAGGAGGCTTGGGCCAGCTGTTGTAGGCACTCCAGGCCCAGGTAATATTGCAAAAGGACAGGATGGGTTTTGCCCGTTGTCGTCTTCACATGTGTAAAGCTTACAACATGGCGTGAGCGTTCTTCTGTGTGGGTGGTGGCTTTGCTGTTAGCCAGTTTACAGGCTGCCTCTACTGAGCCTAGTAGCCTTCTGTAGGAAGACCAAGTGACATTCATTAAAGGGAATCTAGGGAGGGCTGGGGCGGTGGCTCATGCCTGTAATCCCAGCACTTTAGGAGGCTGAGGTGGGAGGACAGCCTGGGCAACATAGTGTAGCCCCTCCTCCCTCCTCTATTAAATATACATACACACATATATATACATATAAAGAGAATCTAGGGAGGAGCGCCCTGGAGCTGGGAAGAGCTCAGTTGCTCATTGAATCCTATGGCCCACCCTCCCAAGTTGTTTCTGATGGGCCAATGAGCTTATAGCTAGTGTTATTGTAGGCTCTGCACCAGCTCAAGGGCTTCACGTGTCTTAAATCGCCCTCCAACACTCTTGAGCACAGCACCATTTTTTCTGCATTTTATATATAAGAAAACAGGCACACAGCAGCGACATAAGTTGCCCAGCCCAAGGTCACATAGCTAGTAAGCTGTGGAACCGGGATAAGTTTATGCCCAGAGAAAGGACACAGGGATGCGGTAACAAGCCCACTGACCTGCCACCTCCTGACTGTAGTAGACTGAGAATAGATCAAAACCCTGTGCTCTCCTTTAAAAATAAAGGAGGAATAGACCTGGCACGGTGGCTCATGCCTGTAATCCCAGCACTTTGGTAGGCTGAAGCAGGGAGATCCTGAGACCAGGAGTTCGAGACCAGCCTAACCAACATGGTAAATTAAACCCCATCTCTACTAAAAATACAAAAACTAGCTGGATGTGGTGTTGCACACCTGTAGTCCCAGCTACTCGGGAGGCTGAGACAGGAGAATCGCTTGAACCTGGTAGGTGGAGGTTGCAGTGAGCCGATTGCACTACTGCACTCCAGGCCTGGGTGACAGAGTGAGATTTTTGTCTCAAACAGGAATGAATATGGCCGGGCAGGGTGGCTCATGCCTGTAATCCCAGCACTTTGGGAGGCAGAGGCCGGTGGATCACCGGAGGTCAGGAGTTTGAGACCAGCCTGACCAACATGGTGAAACCTCGTCTCTACTAAAAATACAAAATTAGCTGGGTGTGGTGTCGGGCACCTGTAATCCCAGCTACTTGGGAGGCTGAGTCAGGAGAATCCCTTGAACCCAGGAGCCAGAGGTTGCAGTAAGCCGAGATTGTGCCACTGTACTCCAGCCTGGCGACAGAGCAAGACTCTCAAAAAATAAAAAGAGCCAGTTTATGAGGAAGATAAAATGACTGTAAACATATATACTCCTGATCTTGCGTCCCCACGTGTGCGCCCCTAATCTCAGCTGGTCCACCTGAGACCCCCTGAGCACCAACCGTAGTCCCCTGTGCGGCCCCTTATCTGCTCCGACAAGATGAAAGAAACAATCATGAACCAGGAAAAACTTGAGAAACTGCAGGCACAAGTGCGCATTGGTGGGAAAGGAACTGCTCGCAGAAAGAAGAAGGTGGTTCATAGAGTAACCACAGCAGATGATAGAAAACTTCAGTTCTCCTTAAAGAAGTTAGGGGTAAACAATATCTCTGGTATTGAAGAGGTGAGTATGTTTACAAACCAAGGAACAGTGATCCACTTTAACAACCCTAAAGTTCAGGCATCTCTGGCAGCGAACACTTTCACGATTACAGGCCATGCTGAGACAAAACAGCTAACAGAAATGCTACCCAGCATCTTAAACCAGCTTGGGGGCCGGGCGCGGTGGCTCACGCCTGTAATCCCAGCACTTTGGGAGGCCGAGGCAGGTGGGTCACGAAGTCAAGAGATCGAGACCATCCTGGTCAATATGGTGAAACCCCATCTCTACTAAAAATACAAAAAATCACCTGGGTATGGTGGCACATGCCTGTAATCCCAGCTACTCAGGAGCCTGAGGCAGGAGAATTGCCTGAACCCAGGAGGCGGAGGTTGCGGTGAGCTGAGATCGCGCCATTGCACTCCAGCCTGGGCAACAAGAGCGAAACTCTGTCTCAAAAAACAAACAAACAAACAAACAAACAAACAACAACAAAAAAAACCAGCTTGGGGCAGACAGTCTGACTAGTTTAAGGAGACTGGCTGAAGCTCTGCCCAAACAATCGGAATGGAAAAACACCACTTTCTGGAGAGGATGATGCTGATGAAGTTCCAGATCTTGTGAAGAATTTTGATGAGGCTTCCAAGAATGAGGCAGACTGAATTGAGTCAACTTCTGAAGATAAAACTTGAAGTTGTTACTGGGAGCTGCTATTTTATATTATGACTGCTTTTTCAGAAACTTTTGTGTATGGATCTTATAAAATCTAGATCTCTAATATTTTTAAGCCCAAGCCCCTTGGACACTGCAGCTCTTTTCAGTTTTTTGCTTATTCACAATTCATTCTTTGCAGCTGATTAAGCCGAAAAAGCCTGGGAACCAAGTTTTTTTGTTTGTTTGTTTGTTTGTTTTTGAGACGGAGTTTCACTCTTGTTACCCAGGCTGGAGTGCAATGGCGCGATCTCGGCTCACCGCAACCTCCGCCTCCTGGGTTCAGGCAATTCTCCTGCCTCAGGCTCCTGAGTAGCTGGGATTACAGGCATGCGCCACCATACCCAGGTGATTTTTTGTATTTTTAGTAGAGACGGGGTTTCACCATGTTGACCAGGATGGTCTCGATCTCTTGACTTCGTGATCCACCCGCCTCGGCCTCCCAAAGTGCTGGGATTACAGGCGTGAGCCACCGCGCCCGGCTGGGAACCAAGTTTGAAACCAAGGTTAATAAAGTTCTTTGCCTAGTAAAAAAAAAAAATATATATATATATATATATATACACACACACACACACACACACACACACACACACACACACACTAACAACAGAGCCCAAAATACATGAAGCAAAAACTAATGAAACTGAAGGGAACTGAACTAGACCATTCAATGTAATAGCTGGAGATGTCAATACCCCACTTTTTTTTTTTTGAGGTGGAGTTTTGCTCTGTTATCCAGGCTGGAGTGCAATGGCACAATCTCAACTCACCGCAGCCTCCTTCTCCTGGGTTCAAGGGATTCTCCTGCCTCAACCTCCCAAGTAGCTGGGATTTCAGGTGCCCACCACCACACCTAGCTAATTTTTGTGTTTTTAGTAGAGGCAGGGTGTCATCATGTTGGCCAGGCTGGTCTCGAACTCCTGACCTCAGGTGATCCACCCACCTTGGCCTCCCAAAGTGTTGGCTTTACAGGCGTGAGCCACTGCGCCTGGCCAATACCCCACTTTCAATAATGGATGAAACAATGAGGCAGAAGATCAACAAGGAAGTAGACACCTTGAACAACGCTGTAAACCAAGACCTGACAGACATCAAAACACTCCACGCAACAGCAGCAGAATACATGCTCTTCTCAAGTACACATCATGCAGTCATCAGGACAGACTATATACTAGGCCTTCAAACAAGCCTCAATCAATGGAAAAGGATTGAAATTATATAAAGCCTGTTTTTCCAACTGCATTGGAATTAAATTAGAAAATGACAACCAAGGAAATTAACAAATATGTAGAATTTTTTTTTTTTTCCTGAGACAAGTCTTGCTCTGTCCCCCAGGCTAAAGTGCAGTGGTACGATCTTGGCTCACTGCAGCCTCCACCTCCCAGGTTCAAGTGATTCTCATGCCTCAGCCTCTCAAGTAGCTGGGACTACAGGAGTATATCACCATGCCTGGCTAATTTTTGTATTTTTTACAGAGATGGCGTTTCACCATGTTGTCCAGGCTGGTCTTGGACTACTGACCTCCAGTGATCTGCCTGCTTCCGCCTCCCAAATTGCTGGGATTACAGGTGTGAGCCACTACCCCTAGCTAGAAATATGTGGAAATTTAAAAACATGCTCCTAAATAATCAGTGAGTCAAAGATGAAATTACAGACAAAATTATAAAATATCTTGAGGTGTGTGGAAGCTAAAACACAACATAACTTACAGGATGCAGCGAAAGCAGTGCGTAGAGAGAAATTTATAACTATTCATGTCAATATTAGAAAAGAGGAAAGATTTCTAAAAGCCTAAACTTCCACCTTAAGAAACTAGAAACAGAAGAGCAAACTAAACCAAAAGCAAGCCAAAGGAAGGAAATAATAAAGGTAAGAACAAAATAAATGAAATAGAAAATAGAAAAAAATAGAGAAAATCAGTAAAACCAAATTTTTTTCTTGGAAAAGATCAACAAATCGACAACTGTTTAGCTAGACTGACCAAGAAAAAAAGAGAGAAGACTCAAATTACTACATCAGGCATGAAAAGGGAGCTGTTAATACTTATAAAAAGTAAAGGGGGGCTGGGCACAGTGGCTCTCACCTGTAATTCCAGCACTCTGGGAGGCCAAGGTGGGTGGATCATTTGAGGTCAGGAGTTCAAGACCAGCCTGGCCAACATGGTGAAACCCCATCTCTACTTAAAAAAAAAAAAAAAAAAAAAAAAAAAAAAAAATTAGCCAGGTGTGGTGGCAGTCACCTGTAATCCCACCTATTCAGGAAGCCGAGGCAATAAATTGCTTGAACCTGGGAGGCAGAGGTTGCAGTGAGCCAAGATCGCACCACTGCACTTGGCTTTGAAGACAGAGCAAAAGTCTGTCTAAAAAAAAAAAAAAAAAAAAAAAAGTAGAAGGACAATAAAGGAGCACTGTGAACAATTGCATGCCAGCAAGTTAGATAAATAGAAGAAATTTTTAAAAATTCCTAGAAAGACATGGATTACCAAAACTGACTTGAGGAGAACTCATAAATAATCTGAACAGACTTAAAACGTGGAAAAAGATTCGTCATTTAAAAACTTTCAACAAAGAAAATTCCAGACCCAGATGGCTTCACTGGTGATTTCTAGCAAACACTTAAAGAAAAATTAATACAAATCCCTCACAAATCTTTAAAAAAAAAAAAAAAAAAAAAAAAAAAGAGGCAGGAACTGTGAGGCCAATATTACCCTGATACCAAAGCTAGATAAAGATATCACAAGAAAACTACAGAGCAATATCCCTTGTGGCTACAGAAACAAAAGTCCTCCACAAGATGCCAGCAAACTGGTTGGGTGCAATGACTCACACCTGTAATCGTAGCAATTTGGGAGGCCGAGGCAGGTGGATCACTTGAGGCCAGGAGTTGAAACCAGCCTAGCCAACATGGCAAAACCCTGTCTCTACTATTAATAAAAATACAAAAATGAGCGGGTACGATGGCTCACACCTGTAATCCCAGCACTTTGGTAGGCCAAGATGAGTGGATCACCTGAGGTCAGGAGTGCGAGACCAGCCTGGCCAGCATGGTGACACCCCATCTCTAAAAAAGAGAAGAAAAAAAAAATACAAAAATTAGCTGGGTATGGTGGCGCACACCTGTAATCCCCAGCGACTCTGGCGGCTGAGGCACGAGAATCGCTTGAACCTGGGAGGCGGAGGTTACAATGAGCCGAGATCACACCACTGCACTCCAGCCTGGAAGACACAGCAAGACTCTGTCTCAGAACAACAAAAAGATACCAGCAAACCAAATCAAGAAACATATAAAAAAGATTATACACCATGATCAAGTGGGATTTATTCCAGGAATACAAGGTTGGTTTAATATTTGAAAATTGATGAAACACATGAAATTGAGAGAATAAAGAATAAAAATTTCATGATCATCTTGACTGATGCTGAAAAAACAACCGACAAAATCCAACACTCCTTTATGATTAAAAAACTCAACAAACTAGGAAGAGAAGGAAACTTCCTGAACCTGATAAACATATCTGTGAAAAAGTCTGTAGCCAGGCCAGGCAGGGTGGCTCATGCCTAGAATCCTAGCAATTTGGGAGGTTGAAGTGGGTGGATTGCTTGAGCCCAGGAGTTTGAGACTAGCTTGGGCAACATGGTGAAACCCCATCTCTACAAAAAAATACGAAAACTAGCCAGGTATGGTGATTTCATGCCTGCAGTCCCAGCTACTTGGGAGGCTGAAGTGGGAGGATTGCCTGAGTCCAGATCTAGTCTCCTGGGCTGAAGCAGTTCTCCCACCTCAGCCTCACAAGTAGCTGGGACTATGACTGAGCCATGGCCGAGCAACTGCACTCCAGCCAGGGTGACAGAGGGAGACCCTGTCTCAAAAAAAAAAACAAAACAAAAAACAAAAAACTACATCTAATATCGCATTTCATGCTATTGATTAAGAAACTGAGAGCTTTCCCTCTAAGATCAGGAAAAAGACAAGATGTCCACTCTTTCCACTTCTATTCAATATTGTACTGGGAGTTTTAGCCTAGGCAATTAGGCAAGAAAAAGAAATAAAAGGCTGGGCGCGGTGGCTCAAGCCTGTAATCCAGCACTTTGGGAGGCTGAGGTGGGCGGATCACGAGGTCAAGAGATCGAGACCATTCTGGCCAACATGGTGAAACCCCGTCTCTACTGAAAATACAAAAATTAGCTGGGCGTGGTAGTGGGCGCCTGTAGTCCCAGCTACTCGGGAGGCTGAGGCAGGAGAATTGCTTGAACCCGGGAGGCGGAGGTTGTAGTGAGCAGAGACTGTGCCACTGCACTCCAGCCTGGTGCCTGGCAACAGAGTGAGACTCTGTCTCAAAAAAAAAAAGAAAAGAAAAAAAGAAAAGAAAAAGAAGGAAGGAAGGAAAGAGAGAGAAAGAAGGAAAAGAAAGAAAGGAAGGGAGGGAGGGAGGGAGGGGAGAAAAAGAAAGAAAAGCCATCCACTTTGGAAAGGAAGATGTAAAACTATATTTACAGATGACATGAGACTGTATATAGAAAATTCTAAGAAGTCCACTAAATAAGAAACTGCAAGGGGCCTCAAATAGCAAAAACAATATTTAAAAACAAAGTAGGCCTGGTGAGGTGGCTCACGCCTGTAATCCCAGCACTTTGGGAGGCTCAGGTGGGTGGATCATGAGGTCAAGAGATCGAGACCATCCTGGTCAGCATGCTGAAACCCCATCTCTACAAAAAATACCAAAAAAAAAAAAAAAAATTAGCTGGGCATGGTGGCAGGTGCCTGTAGTCCCAGCTACTCAGGAGGGTGAAGCAGGGGAATTGCTTGAACCCAGGAGGTGGAGGTTGCAGTGAGCCGAGATCGCACCACTGAACTCCAGCCTGGCGGCAGCAGAGACAAAAAGAAAAAGAGAGAGAGAGAGAGAGAGAGAAAAAAAAAATCACACACCCACACACAAAAGTAGAAGTACTTATTCTCAGTATCAAAACTTACTACAAAGCTGCAGTAATCTAAACAGTGTGGTACTGTGGTACTGGCATAAGGCTAGATATATAGACCTATGGAATAGAATTGAGTCCAGAAATAAACCCAAACATTTATGGTCAGCTGATATATATACTTTTTACATCCATGGTACACACTGGATGTCAATTTGATTTCTGACACCATTACCAAGACCATTCAATGGGTCAAGGTAAAGAATGGCGCTGGGACAACTGGCTAACCAAATGCACAGGAATGAAATTGGCTCACTACCTCTATCTACAAAAATCAACTCACAAGAGATCATAGACTTTAATATCAAAGCTAAAACTCTAAAACTTAACAAAAAACATAAGGTAAATCTTCACGGCCTTAAATACAACAATGGATTCTTAGAATTGGCGCCAAAAGCATGAACAATGGAAGAAAAAACAGAAAAATTTAAAGCTTCTGTACATCACGGGACAGCATCATGAACGTGAGAAGAGGCCAGGCCAGTGGCTCATGGCTGTAACCCCAGCACTTTGGGAGGCTGAGGCGGGCATATCCCTTGAACCCAGGAGTTCGAGACCAGCCTGGCCAACATGGTGAAACCTGTCTCTACTAAAAATACAAAAATTAGCCAGGCGTGGTGGCAGGAACCTTTAATCCCAGCTCTTTCGGATGCCGAGTTAAAGATCAATATAGCAGGAACCCCCTCTCTACCAAAAAAAATGTTTTTTCTCCTTTTTTTTCTTTTCTGAGAGAGTCTCACTCTGTGGCCCAGGCTGGACTGCAGTGGCACAATCTTGGCTCCTTGCAACCTCCACCTCCCAGGTTAGAGCAATTCTCCTGCCTCAGCCTCCCAAGTAGCTGGGATTACAGGCGTCCCTCCACCACACCCAGCTAATTTTTGTATTTTTAGTAGAGATGAGGTTTCACCATGTTGGCCAGGCTGGTCTCGAGCTCCTGACCTCAAGTGATCTGCCCGCCTCAGCCTCCCAAAGCACTAGGATTACAGGCGTGAGCCACTGCGCTCAGTTGGGTATGGTGGTGAATGCTTGTAGTCCCAGCTACTTGGGAGGCTGACGTGAGAGGATCTCCTAGCTGTGACACCAAAAACACAAGCTATAAAAGAAAAAAATTGATAGACTGGATTTCATAAAAATTAAAAACTATGTGAGTCAAAGGATACTATCAAGAAAGTGGGCTGGGCGCACTCACTCACGCCTGTAATCCCAGCCCTTTGGGAGGTCGAGATGGTCGGATCACCTGAGGTCAGGAGTTCAAGACCAGCCTAGCCAACATGGTGAAACCCCATCTCAACTAAAAATAAAAAAATTAGCCAGCTGTGGTGGCAGTGGCCGGTAATCCCAGCTACTTGGGAGGCTGAGGCAGGAGAACCGCTTGAACCCAGGAGGTAGAGGTTGCAGTGAGATGAGATTGCGGCATTGCACTCCAGCCTGGGCGACAGAGCTAGACTCCATCTCAAAACAAACAAACAAACAAACAAACAAACCAGGCCGGGTGTGATGGCTCACACCTGTAATCCCAGCACTTTGGGAGGCTGAGGCAAGTGGATCATGAGGTCAGAAGATCTAAACCATCCTGGTTAACACGGTGAAACCTCATTTCTATTAAAAATACAAAAAAATAGCCAGGCATGATGTTACACACCTGTAATCCCAGCTACTTAGGAGGCTGAGGCAGGAGAATCACTCGAACCCGAGAGGTGGAGGTTGCAGTGAGCTGAGATCGTGCTTCTGCACTCCAGCCTGGGTGACACAGCAAGTCTCCATCTCAAAATAAAAAAAAAAGTGAAAAGACAACCATTGAATGGAAGAAAACAGTTTTTCTGGTTTTTGTTTTGAGACAGGGACTCACTCTGTGGCTCTACTCTAGTTAGGATGTAGTGATATGATGGCGGCTCACTGTAACCTTGACCTCCTGGGCTCAAGTGATCCTCCTGAGCCAGGACTAAAGGCATGCACACCACACCTGGCAGGAGAAAACATGTGCAAATCATATATTTGACAAGGGATTCATGCCTAAAATATATAAAGAACAAAAATTCAACAATAAAAAAGACAACCCAATTTAAATAAAAATGAGCAAAGGATCTGAAGACATTTATCCAAAGAAGATATGCAAATAGCTATTAAATACGTGAAAAGATTTTCAACATCAGTAGTCATTAGGGGAATACAAATCAAAACCACAACAAGCTACCTCTTCATATACATTAGAGTGGCTGAAGTAAAAAATAGACAATAACAAGTGTTGACAAGAATGTGGATAAATTAGAATGCTTATTATGTGGCTGGTGTGGCAGCCACTTTGGGAAACAGTTTGGTAGTTCCTCAAAATTTTAAACCTAGTGCTACAGTAAAACCCAGCCCTTCTGTTCCTTGGGATATACTCAAGAGCTGAGAAATATGTCAACACATAAAAAACTTGTACATGAACGTTCAGGTACTAGCAACCTGGATATCCACCAACTGATGAATAGATAAGTAAAATATGATATATCCATACAAGAAAAAATGATTCAGGCTGGGCATGGTGGCTCACACCTGTAATCCCAGCACTTTGTGAGGCTACAGTGGGTGGACCACTTGAGGTCAAGAGTTCAAGACCAACCTGACCAACACGATAAAACCCTGTCTCCACTAAAAATGCAAAACTTAGCTGGGCCTGGTGGCACACACTTGTAGTCCCAGCTACTCAGGAGGGTAAGACAGGAGACTCACTTGAGCCCAGGAGGCAGAGGTTGCAGTGAGCCGAGATCACACCATTGCACTCCAGCCTGGGCAACAGAGAGACACTCTGTCCAAAAAAAAAAAAAAAAAAAAGAAATACTGAGGTAAGAGATGGGACTCAACTCCAGAGTCAGCTGTTGGACACTGGACCAAATTGAGAACTAACTAAAACAAGGATGGAGTGAAAGTAGTTCTCCATTAGACACACCCACCAGTGCAGCATGTCACTTTACCATTGCCATGGCAACACTCAGAAGTTACCACCCCTTTCCATGGCAACGATCTAACGACCCAAAAGTTACCAACCTTTTCCTGGAAATATCTGCAATGATCTACCCCTTAATTTGCATACATTTAAAAGAAGGGTATAAATATGAGCGCGGAGCTGCCTCTGAGCTGCTACTCTGAGCACTCTGACCATGGGGTAGCCCCGCTGTGCCAGGAACAGCCCTCTGCTGCCGTGCACTGCCGCTTCAGTAAAAGTTGCCAACACCACTGGCTCACCCTTGAATTACTTCCTGGACAAAGCCAAGAATCCTCCCCTGCTAAATCCCAATTTGGGGACTTGCCTGCTCTGGATCAGTACTGATAACATGCTACAATATAAATGAATTTCAAAAACATTATGCTAGAAAGAAGGTTCACAGAAGACTACATGTGGTATAATTCCATTTGTGGGAAGTGTCTGCAGTGGGAAAACCCACACAGACAGAAAGTAAATGACTAATTACCTAGGGCTGCGGGCTGGGGTGAGGAGGCAGGTGGCAGAGAGGAGGTGCAGGAATGGGGAATGACTGCCAAGGGGTCAAGGTTTGAGGAGCTGAAATAATCTAAAATTAGATTGTGACGATGGTCACGTATATCTGTGAATATACTAATAATCACTGAACTGTAGACTTTAAATGGTTGCATTTTGTAATATGTGAAATATATCTCAATAAAGCTGTAACAGGCTGAGCATGGTGGCTCATGTCTGTAATCCTGGCACGTAAGAGGTGGAAGCAGGAAGATCACGTGAGCCCAGTAGTTTGAGACCAGCCTGAGCAATATGAGACCTCAGCTCTACAAAAAAATAAAATTGACCAGGCATGGTTGTGCATAGCTGTAGTCCTAGCTACTCTGGAGGCTGAGGTGGAAAGTGTGCTTGAATCCAGGAGGCCGAGGCTGCAGTGAGCCAAGATAGTGCCACTGCATTCTAACCCTGGTGACAGAGAGGACCCTGTCTGAAAAAAATAAATTAAAAAAATTTTTAAAGCTGTAACAGGCCAGGCATGGTGGCTCACGCCTGTAATCCCAGCACTTTGGGAGGCTGAGGCAGGCAGATCACTTGAGGTTAGGAGTTCAAGACCAGCCTGGCCCACATGGCGAAACCTCATCTCTACTAAAAATATAATAATTAGCTGGGCATGGTGAGTTCAAGCCCAGCCTGACCTGTAGTCTCACCTACTCAGGAGGCTGAGGCAGAAGATCACTTGAATCCAGGAGGTGGAGGTTTCAGTGAACTGAGATTGGGCCACCGCCCTCCAGCCTGGGCAGCAGAGTGAGACTCTGTCTAAAAAAAAAGAAAAAAAGCCATACAAACAATAAATTGTGCTCTAAAACTTGCCCTAGGCCACACTTATAAGGAGGATCACTTGAGCCTAGGAGTTCAAGACCAGCCTTGGCAACTCTGTCTCTACAAAAATTGAAAACTTAGCCAGGGGTTGTGACTTGTACCTGTAGTCCCAGCTACTCAGGAGGCTGGGGCCAGAGGATCGCTTGTGGCCAGGAGTTTGAGGTTGCAGTGAGCTATGATGGCACCACTGCACTCCAGTGTGGGTGACAGAGCAAGACCTGGTCTTGAAAAAATAAGATAAATACACTAAAACTTCCTCTACCTATCCAGTGGGGTGCGATATATTTCATAGGAAACATTTCTTTGGGAAAACTATCAGGGTTTAAGTGTAGGGATTTTTCCCTGAGCTTCTAGTATGGGCATGGAGAGGTAGGATGATTGTCACCCTGAACTAAAGCAGAAGCTAGGGTTTTGAGTGAAGATTTCTGGAAGACAAAGGGGGAGGAAGGGAAGGGGGAGGGGGGAGGAAGGGACGGGGGAGGAAGGGAGGGGGCGGGGGAGGGGGGGGGGGGGGGGGAGGGGGAGGGGGGGGGGGGAGGGAGGGAGGGGGGAGGGGGGGAGGGAGGCCCCTGCCAGGTGTGCCATTATGAGTGGCATCGGTCAGCACCAGTGAGCTTTGAGGGAGCCTGTTCCCAGTTAAGGGGCACAGATGCCACCAGCCCCAGGCCCCCATCCTGTAGGTCGTCCTGTCACCCTGTGAGCTCAGGGACCACTTAAGCCACTCAGTGATCAAACAGTCAGAAAATGCCCAGGGGGCCCAGAGAGGATGTACAGGCAGTGAGGGAGAAAAGCTGAGGGCTTCCCCAGACCACTACGTGTCAAGTAGCCCCTGCCTCCTATCCATCAGGAATCTGAGCTCTGAAACCAGCCAGATCTCGCTCAAATCTTGGCTGGAGTCAGCCTTCTCCACCGGTAGCATGGACGTAATACCTGTTGTCTGGGTTGTTAGATTAAATGACACTCCATAAATGTTAGCAATTAGTATTGTAAAACATAAGGCATGGCGATTGGGAAGGGTAAGTCCTGGATTTTTCATTGTTGAGACAGGGTCTTGCTCTGTCACCCAGCCTGGAGTGCAATGGCACAATCACGGATCACTGCAGCATCAGCCTCCCCAGCTCAACCGATCCTCCCACCTCAGCCTCCTGAGTAGCTGGGACTACAGGCACCCACCACCACATCTGGCTAATTCTTGTATTTTTTGTAGAGACGGGACGTCACCATGTTGGTCTCCAACCCGAGCTCAAGCGATCTGCCCACCTCGGCCTCCCAAAGTGCTAGGATGACAGGTGTGAGCCATCTTGCTCAACCAAGTCCTGTATCAATTCTGGCTCCATCACTCTGAAGCTACAAAGTCTCTGATACATATTTTCCCCTTCCCTCAGCCTTTGGGTTGTCAGGTTCGCATGAGTGCAGGCAGCTGTCATCTGCACGTGGCACATCCTAAATAATCACTCTGCTTTCACCCCTGCCTCCTTGTGGAAACAAAGCAGCCAGAGGTAACGTTTTTAAGAGACAGAGTCTTGCTCTCTCCCCCAGGCTGGAGTGCAGTGGTACGATCTCGGCTCACTGCAACCTCCGCTTCCCGGGTTCAAGCGATTCTCCTGCCTCAGCCTCTCGAGTAGCTAGGATTACAGGCACCCGTCACCATGCCCAGCCAATTTTTGTATTTTTAGTAGAGATGGGGTTTCACCATGTTGGCCAGGCTGGTTCTGAACTTCTGGCCTCAGGTGATCCACCCCCCTCAGTCTCCCAAAGTGTTGAGATTACAGGCGTGAGCCTCCGCGCCCGGCCCACTCAGACAACTTCTGAAACATGTCAGTTCACAACACTTTCTTAAAACCCTCCTGTTGTTTCCCATGGCACCTTCCTTACTGCAGCCGATAAGGTCTCACATGAGGGGGCTTCTGCCCCTACACTGCGCTTTCCCCACCTCACTCTTCTTGGGTTTCCAACATTTTCCAGAACCCACAGATTATGTCCCACCCAGGGCCTTGTGCTTGGGACCCTCAGCCACCAGTGCCCCCAAAGCCCACTCTTCACCCACAAGGTCTCCCCTCAGATGCGACCGACCTGCTACTCCCCGCCACACCTGCCACAGGTCTCTCTCCTGTGCCCTCCCAGCGCCTGCCTTGGTTGAGCTCGGGTGTCTATGTTCTGTCTGCTGGCTGTCCAGGTAGCTCCCCTGCCAGACACAGCCCCAGCCCCAAGGAGTGGACCCTGGAGAGGCATCTGACGGGTGAACGAGCGCCAGCCCCCTTCTGGGTGGCCGGTGGATGTTTCCGTTACTTGATCTTGAACTGTCAGTGGGTGCGGCAATTCTGAGCAGGGGTTTTGGCTCCTCTGTTTTTTGGGAATAGGATAGCAGAAAGAAGGCAAGATCTGCTGACATTCTAAAAAGGGTGTAGGGATGGGCTACGGGCAGGGTGAGGACTGGCTTTCTGTGAGTCTCAAGGATTGGTGGGCTTTGGTGGGTGGGTGACTCATGGAGGGGCAGTCCCTGCAGACAGAAGGCAGGTTGCTGTCCTCTAACTCCAAAGAGGCCTTTAGGAGAAGAAAGGGCTGCTGGGGCCCCTGCGATGACTGGAAGATTGTGGCTCCAGACACAGATATTAACTTCAGAGATGGAAGTGAAGTGATGCTGAGAGGGGAAGAGATTCAGTAACATGGCAGCCCTCAACCACCCAGACAGCTAGAAGGGCAGCCTCGGGGATGCTTAGAACATGCTGGAACAGTGGCACAGCCTTCAGAATTCCAGGAAGGCCTGTAAAACCCACTCCATGGTGCTGTGTGTGCAGCAGGTGCTGCTCTGCTGCGGCTGTTTGCACGTGTGTGTACATACTAAAGCACAGAGGTGTCAAATGCATTTTGTATTGTTACCGCTTTACAGGTTCCAAAGCTGCTGCTCTAGAAAAGATGGGCGTGATGGGCGCGGTGGCTCACACCTGTAATCCCAGCACTTTGAGAGGCCGAGGCTGGTGGATCACTTGAGCTCAGGAGTTCGAGACCAGCCTGGGCAACATGGTAAACCTCGTCTCTACAAAAAACACAAAAAAGTGTAGCCAGGTGTGGTGGCAGGCACCTGTAGTCAGCTACTTGGGAGCCTGAGGTGGGAGGATTACAGGAGCCCAGGGAAGTTGAGACTATACTGAGCTGTGATCACACACTCCAGCCTGGGTGGCAGAGACCCCTCCCCGCAGAAAAGAAAGATGGGTGGACCCCACCAAGGGTCACCCCACCCAAAGGACAGGAGGCCAAGACCCAATTCAGGGGACTGCTGGAGGTCATCCGCCCTGCTTGGTTTTGGGGGTAACCATTGGCTTTGGTGTCAGGCAGAGCTGGATTCAAACTTACTGGTGTGTCTACAGCCACCAGTTGTATGACCCTGGCTCAGATGCCCAGATCACTTTGTCATTTGCCCGAGTAGGTGGTGCCCACAGCTACCTCACCAATGGTCGTGAGGGTTAGGCAGGGCATCTCCTGGAGTGCCAAGCTGAGAGCTGGTTTTTCGTTTTTTGTTTTTGTTTTTTGAGATAGGGTCTCGCTCTGTCGCCCAGGCTGGAGTGCAGTGGCACAATCTCGGCTCACTGCAACCTCCACCTCCTAGGTTCAAGAGATTCTCATGCCTCAGACATCCAAGTAGCTGGGACTACAGGTGCCTGCCACCACGCCCGGATAGTCCCAGGGGCCCTGTTCTGTCCTCCCCTTCATGCCCTGCCGGCTGAAGGGTCAGGGCCAATGGCTGCCGGGGATTCCCCACCTGCCACCCTGCCCATTCCAGCACCTTCCAGACCCTCCAGGGTGAAGCTGAGAAATAATGAGACATCAGTCTGTAGGAAGGAGATCCAGGAGAGGAAAAAGAAACAAGTTTTATTAAAGCCCCAAACACTTGGCTAGAAAAACTGAAAAGAGAGCAGAGAGGTGAGGAGAAGAAAAAAGGACATTAAAAAAGAGACAGAAAACACAGCAACCCTTTTCCATTTAGAAATTGTCAAGTTACACTGACAGAGGTCACAGAACATCCACAGAAGCCATCACTGCTACACCAACACGGGCCCTACAGGGTGGACGGGGCAGGGTGTGGAGCGGGGGCTCACCCCAGCGGGGGCCCCCTGGGGACCCCACTCAGAGCCTCGGGCCTGAGGCTCCAGGGGAAACAGCATATTGTGGAAGGGGCAGGAGAGAAACCCCCCATGCGAGTAACACAGCACAGTGGGTGGGGGCTGAGAGGATTAGGTACAGGGGTCCCCACAGACGTCTTCGTTTTCTCTTGGTCAAGCACACACTGATGGACAGAGCAGCAAGGCGCATGCAGCTGGGGGCACTGACGTGCTGCGGGCTGTGAGAGGGCCAGCGGGGATGGGGGCTCGGGAAGGGAGCCGGAGCCAGCAGTGCAGGGATGATGGAACACATGTGAACACGCACAGAGGCACACCCACACGCCTGGGTCCGCACCAGCACACATACGTGCACACACACGCTGGCAGACACAGATCACATGCACCTCTATGTACGAGCCTCTGTCTACATGTATGTGGCCCACGCACGTCCCCGGCGCTAGGCATGTCTGCGCACACATCACACGTGTTCTCAAAGCTCCTCTCACGCTAACATGCAGGTAGGCACGTGCCAATGCCCAAACAGGTTACATGCACCGATGTGCACACACCTCCCCCACACGAGTGCTGGGCCACGCCTGCTAATGCAGGCCCCATGCATCTGCACACACGCAGGCTGCACGTGATTCCACACGGGTGCCTCCCAGCCAGTAAGTGTGCCGAAACCAAAGGGAAAGAAAGATGCAAACCCACTGGGCTTCCCCCGAGTGGGTGGGGTGGGGCGCTCGGCTCCCTCCTTCTGCCCCTTCATTGGATGGACACTGCCCCCCACCTCCCCCACAAAGGGACATTCAACTCAGGACAATGACGGTGGGGCACACATTCCAGTCACAGGGCTGAGGGTGGGAGCTTCGGGCAAGCGAAGTAGCAAGCAGAGTAATGAGTGGAGGGAGGAGGGGGCACCACTCCCCCCTCCCCTCCCAAGCCAGGGGGTCTCTGTACAGCCAAATCAAACCAGACCCTTTCACCGGGATCACAGAAGCCAGGCCAACGTGCCCGCCCCCCAGACCCCCTCCCCCGCCAAAACAGTGGCCAGGGAGAGAGTGCCGTGGTTTTTTTTTTTCTTTTTTAAATATTTATATATATTTATATTACGTATATTATATATATAATATGTAAATATATTTTTAAAACAATATAAAATGTTAAGACACTTCACTTAAATGTAAAGAGTTGCCTGCAATTAAAAGTAATTGCATCATTTATGAGGTCCTTTTTTCCTATTTTCCAGGGGTTTTTTTTTTTTCCAGGAGGGATTTTTTTTTCCTCTTTTGTTATTTTTCAAAAAGGCTTGCTTGCCTTGGTACAAAAATGATCCAAAGCTAGAAAACAAGGATGAACCAACAAAGGCAAAAACAAGAAAAAAAAAAAAAAAAGAAATGAAGAAACACAACCCGTTTCCCCTCCCCCACAGACCTGCAACAGCTCCCAGCTCCCCAAACTTGGACCTTCCCCAGCCAGGCCCCAGAGGCTGGGGCTCTGCCTCCCTGGCGCCTCCCTTCTGTGCTTGCTGGGGGGACCGATTCCAGTCCCTCCCCTGTGCTTGCTTCGCTTTGTGCTCCAAGTGGGAATCCCTCTGCCAGGGACCCCGCTCCTGCTCCTCCTCCTCCTCCTCTCCCATCATCTCCCTACTGGCTCCTCACTGTGCCCTCTGGGGGGCCAGGAGTGAGAACCAAATTGGCCTCTCTCTGGCTCCCCAAGACCCGGCCAAAAGCCAGGTGGGACTGCCAACCCGCCTCCGCAGGGCAGGCTGGTGTCCACAGGCCGGGGGCGCTGGCTGGACGGTCAGGCCTCAGGGACCTTCAGACATCTCACCAGGGTCACCAGAGCCCCACTGAAAAACTACATCCCACCCTTTCCCAGAAAACCCTCAAATCACAAAGAAGACGCCCGAAGGTCAAGTCACCCCACCTTCGGGTCCCAGTTGTCTTCACTGCTCCCTGTCAAGTCCCTCTGACTCTCCCATTCTCCCCCAAACCAGACCCTTCCCCAACCTGCGGGCCACAAAACCTGGTTTTCTAGGTCCCTCGTTCTTGCCCGCCCCACCCCCCTTAAATAAGTTAATGCCATTTAAAGTGCTAAATCAGGAAACTAAAAGTACCAAATACCCGTCCGGGGCACCCTCTCCCAAGGCAGTGTCCCTGATGTCCAGCTGTCCTTGTGACCCACCCTTCACAGCCAGCAGTCCAAAGGGCCTCTGTCCTCCACTCCCCACAGGGCGGCGAGACCCAGGAGGCCAGCACCTCCGCAGGGACACAGACTCCATGACTGACCTCACACCCACCCTGAGGCCTCTCAAGCTCCAGCCCCTCCTCCAGCCCGTCCGTCTCAACTTCAGGACCATCAGGGTGTGAGTAGGAGGGCACAGAGCAGCCACAGAGGTCACAGTCTTGTCCGAGCTGGGACAGAGTGGGGCGTCTCCAAGGCCAGTCTCCCTGCGCCCCGCTCTCCGGCCTGATGTAGGGGTTGGTCCGATGTCCCCGAGTTCCTCCAGGTAGGTACCAAGAAAGGGGAGAGGGTCTCCCACTGCTCCCAGTCTCCGTGGCTCAGAGTTTGTTTGGAGTATTCTTGGGAAGTGAGGGGAAGGCAGGAAGGGGTGCAGGAGCTTCAGGATGGACTCGGAGCGGGGACAGTGGTGAAAGAAGAGGGAGAGACGTGACAGGTGCAGCCAATGAGAGGCCAGCTGGGAACCATCAAGGAAGGTGGTGTGTTTGGTTTTTAGTTTTACTGTTTAAAAAAAGATAATTAAAAGTGAACCGTTAAAAAAAAAACCAAAAACACCAACAGAGGATGGTAGAGGGAGCTGGGGAGGGCTGCCCCTCCTCTGCAGGGCACACCCCTGGGGGTCTGGAGAGTGGGGTGGGGCTGAGATGAAGGGAAGAGAGGGGAGAAATGGCAGGAGGAAGGGAGGGGGACAGGCGGGGTGGTGGGTGAGGGGCTTCTAGAAGGAGATGGAAGAATTCCTTGCCCCAAAGGAAGTCAATACAGGGATAGAGGTTCTGGAAGCCGAGGGCTTTTCTGAGACTGGGCTCGAGGTCTCATTCGACCCGCTCATCTCTTTAGATGGTTTAGTGGCCTGGAACAAAAACAGGGGTCAGGGGTCAGAGAGCGGAAGGGAGAGCCTCCATGCTGGCCCCCAGCTGAAGTTTTAAAAGGGGAAAACCTCCACAAATCCAAGGAAATTAACTGCAAAAGGAAGAAGCCAGAGGGGCATCTGGAGAGAGGAGTCCCCTGAATGGGGAGGGGCAGGGACAGAAACGGGGTGTGGGGAGGGAGCAAGAGGTGGGACAAAGGGCCTGCGTGGGCGGTCAGAGCCGGAGGGCAGGCCCACAGTTACTGAGAGCAGAGAGAAGCACAGGAGAGGCCGCGCCCAAGCCAGCAGAGGGGAGACGGGTGGGGGAGGGCAGAGAGGGGAGGAAGAAGAAGTGAAACGTTAGCTGCCACAGGGACACCCGGCCTTCAGGGGAGGGGGGCAGGGTGGGGAAAGGCTCCTAGTCCCAACTGGCCTGCCGCACAGCCAAGGCCCCTTCCAACCTCATCCTGGTGGCAACAGAGGAGGGGGCTTATCCTCCCAGTCGGGAATAAACACGTCAAAGACCCCCTCCCCAACCACATGGAAATCTGGGAAGGTGCTACCACACAGCCTCCGCCCAGCGCAGCAAGCCCCACTGCAACCCCACAAGCACTCCTGGTCACCCCACTTGGTCACGGAGGCTGCTCCCTCATGACTCGCCTGCCCTCACTGGTCAGCTCTGGTGGTCAGAACTGGCCCGTCAGCCTCCCCCGACCTTCGGTGGACCCCTACATCAGGCCATGTCTCCACCAGTCCCGGACCCTCAGCCTCTGGAGCTTCGGTCTCCAAAGTATGGTTTGAGAGCTACGTGCATCACCTCATCACCTCCAAGGGACAGACCCCCTGTGGCATGCGTCGTGAATGCATATTCCTGGGCTTCCCTCCAGAATCGTCTCTTTTGTGGGCTCCTGAATGTGCATTTTCAAAGCAGGCACCCATGTGATTCTGCTGTACGCTTACCTTTGAGGTCCACTGGGTTAGGGCTACACAGACCTGGTCTCTCCCGGTAATTATATTCACTGTCCCTCCTGGCCTTGCTTAGCTACTACTGTGAGAACTGAACCACCCTGATTTAAAAAAAGATCCAAAAGATGAGACAGGGTGCTGTGGCGAGTCACCAGAGACCACCCTGAGGTTAGGTCTGGGCAGGGTGGTTCACTTCTATATGATTACCCTGCTGCCAGGGGGTTCTCTCAGAGGCCTGGCAGCAGAGAAGGCAGCAGCTAAGGCAAGCCCTGCCTCCAGCAGCCTGCCTGGTCACGGTGAAGAACCGACCCTGGCTGCAATCACCATTTCTTCTTCCACAGGTGCGCAAATGGCTGGTTCCGAGATTCACCTGGGTTTTGCTCGCCACAGTGTAGTTTGCCGTCTACATTTCCCTTTTATGCAAATCAAAACAAGGGCCGGGTGTGATGGCTCACACCTATAATCCCTGCGCTTTAGGAGGCCGAGGCAGGAGGATTGCTTGAGCCCAGGAAGTCAAGACCAGCCTGGACAGCATGGCGAGACCTTGTCTCTACTAAAAAAAAAAAAAAAAAAAAATCTTACATAGCTGAGTGTGATGGTGTGTGCCTGTGCTTCCAGCTTCTCTGGAGGCTGAGGTAGAATGCCTGAGCCCAAGAGGTGGAAGTGGCAGTGAGCTGTGATCGCACCACTGCACTCCAGCCCGGGTGACAGAGTAAGACCCTTTCTCAAAAATAATAATAATAGAAATGACAGCAGGACCAAATGCAAAGAAACTTGGGTCCTGATATCCTCAAGCTGCTGAATTCGCCAACCCTGGAATCTCCCCGCTTCCAGGCTTCCTGGTTAGAGAATACCTTTCCTTATTATTTAAGCCATTTTGAATCAGAGTGCCTGTTCCTTGCAGCTGAAAGCATTCCCACTGATACACCTGAGGCCCAGCACTGCTTTACTGTTCTATTCAACCTTCATTTTTTTTTTTTTTTAAGGTGTCACCTTCTAGAATTCTCATGATCTCACGGAGGCTTGCTCACACCCACAAGGTTATGCTTCCTGGCAGGCCAACAGAATCCAGCACTAAGACAGCAGAATTTGTAGCAGGCAGACTTGGGTTCAAGTCCCCGCTCTGTCACTTTTTAGCCATATGACCCTAATCGTGTATCTCTCTAGGCCTTCGTGTCTCACCTGCAAACAAGGATAACAGGCCCAATAGCACCTGATGTGCACGATGAGATGAACCCAACAGGGCGTGAAGCCCGGGGCCGGCACCCGCAGTACACGTGCAACAAATGGTAGCCATTATGGTGATTGCTATTTTCACCTGTCAGATTCGCTTTGTCTGTTTCCATCTGGATTGGGCCTGATCAGTGGCAAGCTCATTCACTCATTCACCCAACAATTATTTACTGAGTGCCTACATATGCCAAGCACTATTCTAGGTGCTGTGGGGATGCAGCTGTGACAACATAGTTTCCTTTAAGGTATAAAGTTGTTATGAGGAATAAAACAGGTGCATACACTCGGTACCTAACAGGTATGCTATCTGTCTTTCACTTGTCTCTCCATGCCCGAGAACCAATTTCTGTATTTCATATTTTTTTCCAAAAAGATGGCGGCTCACTGTATTGCCCAGGCTGGTCTTGAATTCCTGGCCTCAAGTGCTCCTCCTGTCTTAGCCTTCCAAAGTGTTGGGATTACAGGCATGAGCCACTGCCCCCGCTCTCCCAGAACTAATTTCTGCCCTGCTGTGTACCCTGAGAGGCTGACTCCGGTCATTCCTTTGCTGACTGGCCTCTGGTTGGGTTTTGGGCAGTGGGGTCTACGGCAGGGTGAGAGAGGGAGGGGGTGAAGTTCCTTCCCTGCTCTCTCCTCCTTGGAGCAGTGTCACAGGCCACAGTTGTGCCGTCCACAGCACAGCTCTGCTGCTCCCGCCCTCTGGGACTCTCTAAACACCTGCCCCACTGCTCTTCCCCCAGGGAGTCCCTTGTTTGCTCCCTCAATCCTCTGGTGTGGTCCTTTGATTAAAGTTTCCTCATATGGGGCCGGATGTAATGGCTCACGTCTGTAATCCCAGTATTTGGGAGGCCAAGGCAGGCCTTTGAGACCAGTCTGGTCAACATGGTGAAACCCCCTCTTTACTAAAAAAAAAAAACAAAAATAAATAAAGGCTGGGTGTGGTGGCTCACACCTGTAATCCCAGCACTTTGGGAGGCCAGGGCGGGTGGATCACAAGGTCAGGAGTTCGAGACCAGCCTGGCCAACATGGTGAAACCCCGTCTCTACTAAAAGTACAAAAATTAACCTGGTGTGGTGGCATGTGCCTGTAATCCCAGCTACTTGGGAGGCTGAGACAGGAGAATTGCTTGAACCCGGGAGGCAGAGGTTGCAGTGAGCCAAGATCGTGCCACTGTGCTCCAGCCTGGGTGACAGAGCGAAGCTCAGTCTCAAAGAAAACAAATAGCAGTAAGCAGAAGAAATCAGCTCCACGCGCCAGGCACTGGGTACACTCTTTACTTAGATCATATTTAATTCTTAGTAATAGGCTTATGAGTCCTAGCTCATACTATTAGCTCCGTTTACAGACAAGGACACTGAGTCACGGCAGATTTCTTAGCCCTAATAGAAGAGGGGGTGTCCATAGCTTCAGGTCACCACCAAGCCCTTGATCCTTGCACGCCTGGGAACCTGGCTCCCATCCCTCCCTGGGCTCTTAAAGCACAACATTCATGGGCTTCTCTTCCTCTGACTGCCCCGTGGGGTCAGGCACTGTAGCAAGGCACCTGCAACTTAGAACTTCCTTACTCCCAATTTCCGTGTCCCTGATCCCGGCACTTCTAGTCCCCTCCACCTCAACGTTGTTGACAGCTTAGGCTCACTGGGTGAAGGAGAGGCCTTGGGCGCTGACCCCCACCCCCACCCCGTAGAGCTCGTGGTGGTTTTCCCAGCTCTCTCCTGCACCTGGCACTACGTGAGCTCAGGACCTGGCTGGATACTTCTGTCCCCATTGTACAGATGAGGAAGGGCCTGAGAAGAGAGAGGACTTGACCAAGGCCATGGGCTGAGCTGGCGTGGAGCATGTCCCACCAGTGGCCGGCGTGGCTGGAGCACGCGGAGGGCATGGGGCGGAGGAGCACAGTAAGCTGAGGCTGCTGTGAAGGGCCTGGGCTGCACACGAAGGATTGGGCTTATCATCCACCAGGGGCCAGGGCAGGGATTTTAAGCTAGCAGGGGTGTGTGTGTGTGTCCAACACACACAGAGACAATCAAATCTGCATTTTGCAGTTTCCTTCCCACTCGAAGGCTTTGGGAAATCAGTTAGAGGTGACAGAAGTCACAGGGAGATCTTAGAAGACCATGCATGTGGGTAGTAAGACATAGATGGTTTTTCCCTGCTTCTCTATACTTTACTATTTAAAATTTCCACAGGAAACATGTATTACTTTACCAGAAAGAAGTAGTGGCTGGGCGCGGTGGCTCACACCTATAATCCCAGCACTTTGGGAGGCTGAGGTGGGCGGATCATGAGGTCAGGAATTTGAGACCAGCCTGACCAACATGGTGAAACCCCATCTCTACTAAAAATGCAAAAAATATATATATATATTAGCCAGGTGTGGTGGTGCTCGGCTGTAATCCCAGCTGCTCAGGAGGCTGAGGCAGGAGAATCGCTTGAACCCGGGAGGCGGAGGTTGCAGTGAGCCGAGATGGCGCCATTGCACTCCAGCCTGGGCAACAAAAAAGAAGCTGTTTGTAAGAAAGCCTACTGAAGCATTGGAAGTGAGACAGGGGCAGGGAGGGGCTCGGCAAGTCTGGGGTGGGCGATCCTTCCTGAGGGGGACAGCAGCTGGGGCAGCCTAGTAAGCTGGGGCGGGAGGGGGGGCATTGTGTCTGTTCAAGGAGCCTGGGGGCGCAGGGAGGTGTGTGTGGGTGACTGGAGCGGAGACCTGGGTCGGGGCAGGGACTAAGCGGTGCCTGGTGCCTGAGGAGAGGAAGGAATGGTGTGAGAAGAGCCTGAGGAGTGGGCACAGGGAAGGAAAGAGGCGGGAAGAGGAGAGTCGCCCAGGCTGGGTGCGGTGGCTCACACCTGTAATCCCAGAACTTTGGGAGGCTGAGTCCGGTGGATCACCTGAGCTCAGGAGTTGGAGAACAGCCTGCCAACATGGTGAAACTCTGTCTCTACTAAAAATACAAAAATTAGTCAGCTTGGTGGCGCACGCCTGTAGTCCCAGCTGCTCAGGAGGCTGACACATGAGAATTACTTGAACCCGGAGGCGGAGGCTGCAGTAAGCTAAGATTGTACCACTGCACTCCAGCCTGCATGACAGAGTGAGGCTCCCATCAAAAAAAAAAAAAAAAAAAAAGAGTCGCCCACCCAGAAAGGAGCCCTGAAGCTGGGGATGGAGGCTGGGGAGAGGATGCTGAGGAACAGAGGGTCTGCACAGCCCTATGCAGGTGTGGGGGTCTACACAGCCATGCGCTGCAGAGCAGTGTGGGAGGGGGTGGAAAGAGCACACTTGGATGCCGCTGGGGACCCAGGCAAGCCCGGGAAGGGTGGAGGCTGGGCCATAAAGGCGTGAGGCTAACACCACAGCCGAGGAGCTGGGCTCTGGGGAGCGAGGGGCTAGGGTGGGAAACGGGAGCACGATTAGAGCTGAGGGCAGGGCCTGCTGGAGAGGATGCAGCTCTTTGCAGTGGGGAGGGAGGCAGTCTGGACTGGTGTATTGCCCCCCACTTGCCAGCTGTGTGGCCTTGGGTTAAGCCTGTTTCCTCACCTGTCACATGGAGGTAATAGACCTTCCTGTGGTGAGTGTGAGATGAGGTAACACAGGTGCCTGGCCCCAGCGAAAGCTCTGTCAATGTCAGCTGCTATGCTGGGCACCTGGACAGGACCAGGGGAACTCATCCCTGGCAGTGGCAGGAAAAGAGCTGTGGGTAAGACTCGCAGTGTATCTGGGGACCATGAGGAGGCAGGTGGGGAGCTGTGGAGAGGCTGTGGGGGGCTGGAGGGCTGGTGTTTGAGAGGTTCTCCTGGGAGCCAGCAGGGAGGCAGGGCCTTGGGTGCCCAGGGCTGTGTCCCAGGGCCAGTGCAGGGAAAGGTTCCAGGGTTCCTGGGTCCTGATCTTGGCTGTGATGCCCCCTTGCTCTGCACCTTTGGAAAGCCCGTCCCTTCTCTGAGCTGTCCCCTCATCTGAAAAGGAGATGGACTAACCCATTTCTAACCTCTTGCTCTGAGTCTAGAACCTTCTTCAAGTGAGAGCATCTGGACATATCACAGACCCCACCCTCACACCCAGGATGGGCTTGGCATACAGGAGCTGCTCAGAAATATTCACTGACCCAAATGAGAGCACTGTCTCTCACAACTAGGTCTGGGGGCCACCCTGCACCTCTGACCAGGCCACACAGGCAGGCCACGGGCAGTAAACACCCATGGGTGAGGTTTGTCCACTCTACGCAGCCCCCACACCTGCTCATTAGATCTGAAAGAGACTGCAGCACCCCTGCAACTCCTTTGGCACCCCTGCCCTTCCTGAGGGCCAAAGTGCCTCTCCCTTGTCCCCACCTCACCTTGCAAAGACGGGAGGTGACCCCACCGAAACCCAAACACAAGGCTGAAAGGCAGATGCAAAGCTGGCTTCTCCCTTGGCTAGGGGTGGCTTAAGAGCTAAAAGGGAGCCTGAGATGAGAGTGGGGTCTGGAAGAGCAGGCTGGGAACAGGGAGGGGAAGCAGAAGAGAGAACTGGGGTGGCAGGAAGGAAAGGGCCCCTAATCCCCCTTATGCATCCCAGGGTAGTCTGGGCCTGAGAAGGGACCCAGACGCTGGGGCTTCTGGAGTCTCAAACTGACCAGCTCACCCCTCCTCCAGGAGCAGCAGTGGTAGCTGGAGATGAGTCTTCTGTCTCTGAGTGAGGGGACTCCTGAGAGGGGGGGTGCCAGGTTGGGAACTCAGGTTCTAATCCAGATCTAAAGCTCCGGGATCGGGAGGAGGAGGGAGAAGATGGTTCAGAGGGTGGGTGGGGCAGTTCTGGCAGGGAGGGTGTGTCTGGGCAGAGGCGGGGGAAGCTGGTCACGGGAGCAGGGGCAGGAGGTGCCCAGCGCAGGGCAGGGGCCCAGCATGCCACAGAGCGGGCCCAGGTGGCCCCACAGTCCCTGCCCTCACCTGCTGCTGGGCCTGGATCCGCATGTACTCGGCCCTCTGCTTGCCATGCTTGCTTTTGTCGGGGCTGCCCGCCTGGCCCTGGGCTGCCTTCAGCCGAGAGGCCCCCGGAGTCACCACCTTCATGGGCGGTACACTGCCTCCACCACTCTGCAAGAAGAGGAACAGGGTTGCAGGGTCCGTGTGGGGTGAACCACACCAGAACCCTAGCACCGGGTTGGGTCTCGGGCTGGCACCTCCTCAGTGGGGCCCTCTGGGACCTGGAGACCCCTCTCTGGCTCCACATCCCAGTCCAGGACCCAGGCCCACCCTCTGAGCCCCTATTTACGGCCTCCCTGCAGGAGAGTGGGGGTGCTGCCCAGCCAGCTTCCCAGCGGCTCCTGAGGGACACTCTTTGGTGGCTTCCTTGAGTAGCCCAGGGGCAGCTGATACCCTTCTTGGGGAGCCTCTGCTAAAGTGAGGGTCCCCAGCAGTGCCCCCGCTCCCGGCAAGGGGCACCGTCTGGACCTGGGTGCACATGCCAGCGAGGGGCTCTCTATAACGGCACACAGAGCAGACGGGCGGCCTCAGGCCACATCCTCCTCCTAATGGGAGGATGGAGGTGAGGTCTCCCATGGGGGCAAGCTTGGCCCCCATGAACCTCCCCAAGTACCAGGCCTGCCCAGGGGACACTGGGGATCCAGAGGCGCGAGCAGAGAGGTGACAGAGACAGAAAGTCAGACGGCAGGGGAGGGGAGCATGGGGATGGAAGATGGGGAGAAAACTTTATTAGGTGGTCTACAGGTACAGGGCAGAAGGGGAGAGGCCCTGGTTCTTGCCAAAGCTGGGGGCTGGCCGACCCCTGGGTAGACCGGCTTCCCAGCCTCCCCCGGACTCTGCCTGCAAACCCTGCTCTGGCACCAGGCTTCCAGCAGAGCAGTAAGAGCTGAGAGAAGGCTGGTGGGAGGAGGGGGCTGGCCTGGCACTCCTGCTGCCCGCTACTCCGTCCGACTCTGGAATGGAGCAGGAGGGCAGCAGGGGAGGATTAAGAGGGGGCAGCCACCTGGGGGCCAAGGGGTAGGGATGGAGGGCTGTCAGGGGGCCCCACAGCAAGGCCTGTGCCCATGTTGCCCAGGGTGGCTTCCAGCTCCCGGAGCGTCTCCTCCAGGCTGTCCATCCGCTGGGCGGTGGCGCCCCATGCAGTGCAGCCTGAGCTGGCGGCAACCTGGCCCTGGCACTCCCTACTGCACGTTTGGGCATCATGTCCAGAGTCCTTGAGGGTCTTTTCTGGGTAGGCGTCAGCAGTAGAGGTCTCCGGAGTCCCATCCTGGGCTGGTCCCTGAGGCCCGGGGACCCTGGCTCCTTTATCCTCTGGGCTGCAGCCTCCTCTGCCCAGTGTCTTCAGAACTGCCCCCTCCTTCTGGGGCATGAAGCCACTCCTTGGCCCGGGAGTCTCCCCGACTGCCCCTGGCAGGGCCTTTGGGCCATCCCAGCCCCTCCTGCTGTCAGCCAGGGTCCGAGGTTTTGGGGTAGGAGCTGTCCTGGGTCCTGGTTCCTCAAGTCTGATCTCTGGCGTGGAGGGAGGGTTGGGGGCATACTCTGTCAAGATGATCCTCGGGATGCAGAAGGCCCTGGGACCTGGGACAGCCTGGGGGCAGAAGGAAGATGAAGCAGCATGTGATTCCTACAACCAAACCCCAAGCTAAAAGGGGGGTTACAGTTAGGTGAGCCTAGCCCCCTTCTTTCACAGATGGGGACACTGGGGCAGGGAGGGTCCTGAGAGAGGCTACCCAGTAAGTTGGAGGCAGAATTGGGACCAGAATTCAGGTGTCTTCTCTCCATACCGCATGGCCCCCTGCTTTCTGGGAAAGGTGCTAGTTTGCCCAGGGGCTGGCAACGTTTAGTTCACACCGCCCATGTAAGCTCCAGGGGCTGGTCTCAGTTTCGCCCCCGGGAGTGTGCCCATCTGTGACTAAGCACCAAGGTGGGGCTGGTGGAGGGTTAAGTGAGCTCGCCAGGCATGGAGTGAGTGCTTCAGAAATATTAGCTATTTGTTGAAATGAATGGAATGACCAAGACCTTCGACCCTGTGTGGGCAGAGACCACATGTCAGCCTCTGGCCTTGAAGGGTGGGGACACATCCCATCTCAAACCATAGACTTCTGGTCCCCCCCAACTTTGTGTGCTCTCCCCAAGAGCTTCACAGCCAGATGGGTGGGGCTCGCCTCCTGCCAAACCCTCTGCTGCACACACTCGGGCAAAGCTTCCTTGGGCACCTGCTCCAGTGCCAGCATCCCTGGCCATGGCCTCAGTGAGGACACAGAGGGAGGCCCCAAATACCACTTCCTGATGTCAGTGAAATCCTGGTCTAACTCTGAGCACCAGGCTTGTGCCAGGCGCGGCCACACCCATCCTCACCTTCAGTGCCTACCTTAACCCGTGAAGTGACTGCTGCTCTCACCAGGGCGAGAGGTTACATGCTTCACCCAAGGTCACCCACCCACAGCTAGTTAGTGGCAGAGCCTGGATTTGAACCCAGATAGTCTGACTCCAAGGCCAGTGCTCCTTCCACTAAAGGGAGCCATAGGGAGATGGGAGCTGGTAGCAGGGACCCCCAACCACCCCCTTGCAAAGGAACCCACCCAGCCTTACCACCTACTTACCTGGAAGCAGGGGGTGCTGACTGGGAAGGCAGAGAGGGCGACCTCACGCTCGCCCAGCTCCACTGCCCGATGTGGCTGCAGGATGCAGAGGGTTGGCCAGGGGCAAAAGGCCTCATCCACTGGGCCCCTCAGGATTGGCCTCCAGAGCCGGAAAGGGGCAGGGCTTGGATGGGAGGGGCCAAAGTGCTGGGGGCACAGCCAGCCCAGGAGGCGCCCCTTCCACACAGCTCATCCTAGAGGTTCCTCGCATTGCCCTGTGCCCATCCCCTGCCCAGCAGGAGGCACTGTCCGCTGTCTGATGCCCCTCTGTTCCTCCCCCGCCAGGAAACCAAAGTGCCACCAGGCCTCCAGCCAGGCTAGAAATCAGGTGGCCGCCAGCCCAGAGTTCACTGTGAGCCAGGGAGACCCAGAAAGGGAGTGTGTGCACATGGGAGGCTGTCCCTCCCCAGAACAAAGGTCCCCCTGCCTCAGCCAGATTCCCAGATCCTCCCCCTTCCCTCCACCCCAAGCACAGTCCCCAGGGGTGGGGTGCAGACAGCAGGTTCACCCCCAAATTCCCAGGAAAGAATAAAGAGGAAATAAGTTCAGCAGGACAGCAGCAAGAACTGAGGTTAGAGAGAAGGAAGAACTTCCCAATGCAGAAAGAACCGGCAGCCAAGGACCGGCATGGGTTTCTTCCATTCCAAGCTCTCTGTCAAAGAAAGCAACGTGGGCCATGGGGATGGTGAGGCTGCAGACGGGCCTGCCCCTGCGGTGTCCTGGCCCCCAGCACAAGGCATAGATTCTAGTGGGGAAACAGAGGCCCTCCCGGCACAGGCAGCAGAGCAGTGGGGATGGAGGTGGGGGCTAGGCAAGGGCTCAGGACAAGGTCAGATTTTGAGTTGGACCCAAAGTCATCCTGTCAGCAAGATCCAAACTCCAGTCTTGGCCCAAGACCATACTTAGCTTTCAGGCCAGACCTAAGCTCAGACTGTGAACCAGAACAAAATACTCCAGCCCCCATCGGCAAACCCATGAGAAAATGCAGACACAAGGGGCCACCAGACACCCAGGCTGCTGGAGTCTCG
Organism: Sapajus apella; assembly: GCF_009761245.1. NCBI lineage: Eukaryota > Metazoa > Chordata > Mammalia > Primates > Cebidae > Sapajus > Sapajus apella. The sequence goes on along the minus strand of NW_022436952.1, from coordinate 5,426,390 downwards.
GGGATCCCCCCTAGCAGGCAGCGGGGAGGAAGGGTTATGCGCCTGTCCTTGGAGTGGGGGAGGGGTAAGTCCACGTGTGACGCTGTGGCAGTGGCTGTGGCCGTGGCGGGACTCAGGACGGTGACTGGCGTTTTAGCAGGTTAGCGTGAGAGGTGAGAGGAAGCTGTGGAGGCACAGGCAGAGAGAGAGCTGTGAGAAGTGGGGGGCAGCCCCGTTACCTTCCGTGTAGGGCCCAGGGCTGAGCCCCTGGGGGGCCCCAGGTCCTGGGGGGACAGCAAGGTGGGGATCTGCTGGCGGCGGGGCGTGGGGGGGAGGGAAGGCACTGAGCTTCTCTCAAACACCTGAGGAGCAGAAGGTGGGGACAGGTTTGGAGGAGGGGGTACCAGGGAGGACGGGGGTGCTCGCCTGTGGCCCCGGCACCCTTGGGGAGGGTGGCCTGGGATGGCATCAGGCCCCCAGCCTCACCCCTTGGTCCCTTGCCATGGCCACCAGCCCTCTCTGGCCTCATTTGGTCACCTCCTCCAGAGGCCCTGGTAGTCCAGGTCTCTGGCACTGGGGCTGGGAGTGGCTGAGAACACTTGAGTGTGGTGACTGACACCATGGGGAGAGTGGAGGCATGAGGTGTGAGCCTCAGAGCTCTGCCCTCAGAATACTCAAGCTTGGGGGGCTCAAGCATGAGCTGATCTTGGAACACTCAGGGCTGGGGGTCTCCAAACTCGGTGATCTCAGATTCTTCGGGCGTGGGGCTTTCAGAGTGCAGGAGGTCTGCCGATACTTGGGGGACTCAGGGACTACAATTTAAAAACTCAAACCTGCAAGGAGAGAAGACTTTAGACCCCTACCCCTCATTTTGCAGTGAACAAATGGAGGCAAGAAGGCTGGGGTCTGAGCACAGCCAGTGCTCCACGGGAAGCCCCAGGGCCCATCCTCCGCCTCATGTCACCTGGCCTGGGGGCAGCCTGGCAGGGAAGGGGGTCTGGCTGAGGCCTCGGGGGCCAGGCGGGTCCTGACCCACCTCCAGCTCTGCGATGATGCGATCCTCATCATCCTCGTCCTTGATGGCCGAGGCCATGATGGGTGGTGTGGAGGCCGGGCGGGCCACCTCGGACACTGCCCGGCGCAGCTTCACTTGGGGCTTCTGCACCTCCAGCTCCTCGGACTCGGCCTTCTGCAAGGCCCGGGACCCCTGTCAGGGCCAGGCTCTGCCTCCCTTCAGCAACAGCTCACCTCACCCATCTCCTATCCACCCAGCTTCTCATCTGCTACTTCTGCTGTCCCCTGCCAGGGTGTCCCCCAACAGGCAGGGGCCTGACATGAAATTAAGGCAAATGCACATACCCAGGGTCCCAAACTAGCACAACAAAGTCACCACCGGCCACCCCCTCTTTCCTTCCATGTCCTCTGAGAAAGGGGTCTCTTTCCCACCCCAAAGGGTCTGCAGAAGTCATCTGAAGCTTCATCCTAACTCAGTCCCAGGGCCCTCTGTCCAAGGCGGGAGTGGTACCTTGATGAAGGCCGAGTCCTTCTTGCTGGTGACCACCACCTCTCCAGTGCGTGTGGTGGTCAGGCCATGAGAGGAGGGGAAGCTCCGGCGGGGAGGGGGCGGCGGGGGCGACTTGGAGGGCTTCTCTGTGCGGTATCGGGGCACTGTCAACTCATCTGCAGGCACCAAGGGGCTGGGGGTCAGAGGGCCTGCAATCCTGGAGTCAGTGCGCTGCATCTAACTTGAAGGGAATAAACCTTGCCTCTTCCTCCACGGAGGACCAGGAGGAGGGAAGCGGAAAGCCTGGGGGCAAGAACACAGGGCCCTCCTCCTCTTCCTCCTGCACTCCAGCCCCAGCCCTGGCCCTCTCCTGACAGCACCCACTCTTTCGACTCCAAGGGTGGTCTGTGGACCAGCAGCACCGGCAGCACCCGGAAGCTTGTCACAACTGCCGCTCAGGCCCCACCCCCAGGCTGCTAAACCAGAATCCGGCTGAACAGATCCCAGGGTGATGGATGTACATTCAAGCTGGAGAGGCACTGCTCTAAGCCCCTCCTTCCCCCTGCCCCTCACTCTTGCTCAGCTCTCCATCGCTCCTCCAAAGATCCTAGCCCCTCCCACTGGGCTCTCCTTTCCCTGGATTTTTCCTCCACTCCTGTTCCCAGAGTAACCTGCAGAGAGGTCACTCTCACAGTGCCATTTCCCTGGCCTTTGATCCTGCAGTGGCTCCCCATCACCCCAAACCATGTCCAACCTCCTTAGGCCAGCACCTCTGCACCTGCCAAGCTTCCAGCCTCAGCTCCACCTGCTGCACCCCGGCTTAGACCCTGTTCAGGCCACGCCACACACACACCCCTCCAGGGGTTTGCACATGCTGTTCCCTCACCCTGGAGTGCCCTCTCTCACTGGCTAGGTAAGTGCCCCACTCATTTGCAAGACTTCAGCGAAAAGTCACCTCTTTTTTTTTAAAGAGGGGGAGAGGTGGGGGTGAGTGGGGTGGGGGGTTTGAAAAGTCACCTCTTTTGGGAAGGCTTCCTGCCCTCGCAGGGCCTCTGCCAGGACTGCACAGCACGGGCATTCACCCCTACCACTCCATTTAGCACCTGCATGCTGGTTCTGTTTACAGACTAGGCATGGCCCGGCACAGATTACTTAATCATTTTGAGCCTGTCTCTTCATCTGTAAAATGGGACTAGCTACTGTATCTGCCTCCTGGGCTTGTTATAAAATCATAGGGACGAATACATTAAAAGCATTGGAACAGTTCTTACCACAGAGTAAGTGCATGATAAACACAAATGTCAGTATTATTTCCCTCACTAAATTTTGAGCTCCTTGAAAGCAAGCCTTGTCTTATTTCTATATTTCCAGCACCCAGAACACAGTAGGTGCTTAACAAATATGCACTGAAGGAATGAATAAAGTGAAGGAATGATGATTGCCACTTCTGGTCCGGATTTCTGCCTCCCCTGCGACCATGACTTAAGCTGGGGAGCGGAGCATGGAGCCGTGTCAGTACCAGCGCTGGAGCCTGCCCTCAGCACAGCCTGGTTTGTGGCATGCGCCCAGCCACGTCGTGGAGGCAGATAACTCTGCCTGGACTTGCTCATCCTCCACGCCTGGTCCTCTCAGTGGCTCCCTCCCACGACAGTGGGAAAAGCCCAGGATGAAGTCAGCTTGCCCTGTCCTTCTGGGTCTCGGTCTCCCTTTAGTGGTGAGACCGGGACTCCCTTGTCTGGCAGCCCAACCACAATGATCTTGATGCCCCAGTGCTGCCCTGTCAGCCTGAGCTCCCAAGGAGGGCACTCCCCCATGGTGGGCTCCCCACCATCCCTACTGCTCCCCATACCTGAGCCTCTCCTCCCGCTGGGCTCTGTTCGGGGGGCTGCCTTCTGGCTGTGGGGGGCCTTGGGGGGCTTGTGGTCTGGAGTGGGGGCTGGGCCTGGATGGGCCTTGCTGGCACAGTCCAGGTCAGGGATGGCCTTGAGCAGCTCCGCCTGTGTCTCTTCCAGCAGCCGGTTGATGTCCTTGGCACTGTACTGGGTCAGGGCTGCTCGCTTCTCCTCCCAGTCTCGCTCTGCAGCCTTGAGATGGGGCCAGGAGTCAGGACTGAGGTAGCTCTCCTGCTCCAGGACCTCTGGGGCCTCAGCCTCCTCCCCACAGCCATACAGGCAGGGAAGGAAGCCTCCGATTTGATCCCACCTCCAGGAAGACCCTTCGACTTCACGTGGGTATCACATGCCATTCTCATGGGTTAGGAATGCCACCTTCATTATATACTACATTCGTGATAAACTTAAGACTTATTTCTGGGAACTCTATTGTTTCTTTGACTACAAAGTCTACTCTTGGGCAAACATCATACTGCTTTAATTATTGCAGCTTTATAATATGCTTTCTGTCTAGCGGGACTAATGTTACCCTTATTATGCTTCTTAGACTTCCATGAGGGCACTGGCCCTCCTCCCCCAAGGAAAAAGACCCACATGATTGGCACTCCCCACCCTAGGAAGGATGGTGGTAAGAATGTGTGAACCTAGCTCAGGGCACCACCCACAATCCCTGGCCCCAGCACCTCAACAGACACAGCCTTGTCCATGCTTCTCTTGCCAGGAGTGTCCAGGCCTTTGGTGGGGTTGCTCCCTTTTGGGGTAAGAGAGGCTCCTTCAGCTGGCCCGCTCAGCTCGTGAAGGTTCAGCGGGGGGCTGGGGGGTGGCATTTCGAAGTCCACACTCTTGTTGAAGTCAGTCTCTGCCGTCACCTTCTTGGGGGACTGACTCAGGAGGTTGTTCGGGGGTGGCCACACACCTTCATCCACTTGCCTGAGGTTGGAAGAGTTGGGAACAGCTGTGAGCCCAGCAGGTGGCAGCCCTTCTTCGGGAAGGGTGGCCTGAGGGAGATGGGGTAGGAGGCAGGCTCTGGGATGCTGCAGGAGAGGTGGAGGGCCTGGGGAGGAGTGACCGCCCCTAAATAAGAGGAAGCTGAGTCTACAGCATGCAGGGGTCACTGCGTGGAGCTGAGGTGCCGGTCCATCGGCATGCCGGTGACCTTCGGGGGAGTTGGGGTAAGGGTTCAGTCTGACCTATGGGTCTGGGCCGGGTGTGTGATCCCATGGGAAATTAGAGGTCAGGGACAGAATGACCTTCGGATCTGGGCCAGTGTGTCCGTGACCCCACGGCAGCGCTTGAGGAGCCCGTCCAGGCGCTGAGGCTCCTCCTTCAGGAACTTCACCGCCTCCACCTCCACACGCAGCACCACCCTCATCTTGCTCTGCAGGCCTGGGAAATGAGCTAAGGAGACAGGAAGGCGTGAGCTGGGGCCAGAGGGAGCACTGCTGACTGGGAGGAGAGGATGGTGGTGGCAGTACAGCAGACTCCCCCGCCCTGGACCTCGCACAGCGTTCACAGGCCCCAGACCCACCCTTGAGCTCCGTCAGAGTCTCCCCGAGCTGCTTCAGCACCAGCGCCTTCTCCTCCAGCTCGGGGCCGGGCACCAGCCGGTGGTTGTGGGACACGTCTCTCTGGATCTTCTCCACCGATTTCTCCAGGTCACTGCAGTCACAGAGAGACCCTCTCAGCCCTTTTGGTCTGAGATGCCAGCCTAGCCCCCTGAAATTGGGCAGCTGGAAAGAAATCAGGCCACCAGTGGATCAAAATTAAAAGCAGGAGGCCAGGCATGGTGGTCACGCCTGTAATTCCAGCACTTTGGGAGGCTGAGGCCGGTGGATCACTTGAACCCAGGAGTTCAAGACCAGCCTGGGCAACATCGGGAGACCTCATCTCTATTAAAAAATAAAACAATTAGCTGGGCGTAGTGGCAGGCACCTGTAGTCTCAGCTACTTGGAAGGCTAAGGCAGGGGGATCACTTGAGCCCAGGAGGTTGAGACTGCAGTGAGCCATGATTGTGCCACTCCACTCTAGCATGAGTGACAGAGGGAGAACTTGTCTCAAAAACAAACAAACATAAAAGTCAGCCACCAGGCCACATACTCAAGCAAAACCTGCAATGCCAAATCTCAGGGATGAGGAGACTTGAGAAGCGCTCCCTAAGAGGTGCCCTGCTCCATTTGCCCCCCTTGGAAGCTTTGATCCTCAGCAATATCTGCCCAGGTATCTCTCATTGTAACTTGTATCCCCTGATTCTATTCTGCCAAGGAAGCAGAGAGAACTTGATTGCTTTTCAGAGAACTGGAGGCAGCAGCACATGCCCCTGGGGAGGTCTCTTGTCTCAGGGGAAACTGACACGTCCATTGCCCTTCTCCCAAATGATCCAGCCACACGGCCTCTTTCCGAGGGCCAAAGCTGCTTTAGCTTTTCAGCTGGCATATGCTGACCTTGTTTCATTTAAGACCCTATATTCCTCTAAAATATAAATCAGACCAGGTCATCACTCCTGCCATTGAACCCTAAATGGATCCTATCATCCTGAGGCTAACATCCAAATTTTTCAATGCAACCAAGAGCAGGAAGGTGGTAGTTGAAAACTTGGCTCTAGGCTGGGCACAGTGGCTCATGCCTATAATCCCAGCACTTTGGGAAGCCGAGGTGGGTGGATCACCTGAGGTTGGGAGTTCGACACCAGCCTGGCCATGATGGTAAAAATACCATCTCTACTAAAAATACAAAAATTAGCTGGGCATGGTGGCAGGCACCTGTAAGCCCAGCTACTCGGGAGGCTGAGGCAGAGAATTACTTGAACCTGGAAGGCAGAGGTTGCAGTGAGCAGAGATCACGCCGCTGCACTCCAGCCTGGGCAACAGAGAAAGACTCTGTCTTAAAAAAAAGAAAGAAAGAAGGAAAACTTGGCTCTAGAGTCAGAATGATCCAGCTCCCATCCTAGCTCTGCCCTTCCCAGAGGAGAGAGCTTCAGCAAGGTAAGTAATATGTCTGGACCTCAACCTCCTCGTCCAAAAAATAGGGATGGCAAGAGTTCCCCACCAGGTGGTGGCTCATGCCTATAACCCCAGCACTTTGGGAGGCCGAGGTGAGTGGATCACCTGAGGTCAAGCATTCAAGACCAGCCTGGCCAACATGGTGAAACCCGGTCTCTACTAAATATACAAAAATTAGCCAGCCATGGTGGCATGCGCCTGTAATCCCAGCTACTCAGGAGGCTAAGGCAGGAGAATCGCTTGGACCTGGGAGGCAGAGGTTGGGGTGAGCTGAGAACACGCCATTCCACTCTGGCCTGGGCAACAGAGTGAGACTCCATCTCAAAAAAAAAAAGAGTTTCCCTTTCATGGGGGCGAATGCAGATGGGAAAGCAGGCAGCAAGGGCTCAGTGCCTGGGAGCTGTCCTAGCTTTCTGTGCCGCTGTCCCCCGTCCCATCTGCCTTCTGCTTAGAGCCCTTCAGAACTGCCCTGAGGTCCAGCTGGGCACAGGGGCTCATGCCTGTAATCCCAGCACCTGGGAGGCTGAGGCCACTGCACTCCAGCCTGGGCAACAAGAGTGAAACTCCGTCTCAAAAAAAAAAAAAAAAAGAACTGCTCTGAGCTCTGAGGTCCTACATGTGCTGCCCTCTCTGGCTCTTTATTTTCTCTGCCTAGAATATTCCATTTGCCCATACACATACATGCACACACACATGTGCTAACTCCCGGTGGTCCTCAGGTCTCAGTGGGAAGCTCTCCTCCAATCCCTCCCCTTGCAGTTGTTGGGTCTGCTTCCTGCCCTCTGAACCTCTGAAGCTCCTGTTGGCTGGGTTGTGCAACCTTCTGGACTACTAACCCCAGGCTGGCAAGGACCATGTCTTCTAGATACAGTTCGTTTCTAGCACCTGGCATGGTGCCTGGTGTAAAGTAGATGTCTGGGAAATAATTGTGGAATGAATGAACAAGGGAGAGAAGGAACTGCTGCCCAGGTAGGTCATCTCAGTTCGGTACTTGAGTCGCTGACATCCCTGACCCACATTTGGGACTTTATGTACATTTCTGTCAAATCCCATCTGTTGGATTCCAGCTCAGTCCAGGTGCCAACAACTTTTGAATTTCAGTTCTACCATCCAACAGATTTGCTCCCCCTTAAAGCTCTGTGTCATCAGCAAATCTTATCAGCATGCCTTACACATCTTCATCCAACTAGCAGGTGCAAAGACAGACTAGGTTGGAGTCAAGGGCAAAACTTGTGACTCAGCAGCACTACCAGTTAAAGAGCTATCCTGTATTTATGCACTTACTGTATGCCAGGTGCCACAGTCAGCCCTTGGCTTTCATTACTTTAATTAATCCTGGAGGTGGGAACAGTTATTATCTTCAGCTTACACACGGACAAACAGTGGCTCAGATCCTAGACTACATATCCCAGCCTCCCTTGCGGTGAAAAGGGGCCATTTAACTGAAGTCTACCCAGTGGAAGGTGAGTGGGAGGGGCACATGCTGCTTCCAAACCTGGCCCACAAAAACCTCCATGTAAGCTCCTCCACACTCCTTTCGCCTTTTTTGTTGGTTGGAAACTTTCTGGGTGATCTTGGAAAACACATGTTGAAGATGGCAGAACCTCCATCAGCCCGGGTCCCTGAATGACTGCATGGGGAAGAGCCACCCTGCGAACCCACCCAATACTGTTCCATGAGAAAGATATATTTATTACTTTTGAAATTATTATTATTATTTTTTAAGACAGGGTTTCACCATGTTGGTCAGGCTGGTCTTGAACTCCCGACCTCAGGTGATCCGCCCGCCTTGGCCTCCAAAGTGCTTGTATTACAGGTGAGAGCCACCACGTCTGGCCCACTTTTGAATTATTAAACAATTTTAGAGCTTATTTGTTAGAGCAAGGTACCCTAATTAATTAGCTATCCTAACTAAAGCTTTGGCATTAAAAAAAAAAAAAGGAAAAAAAGATATTCAAAGACTTTCACTAGTTAGTCAAAGGTCACACAGCTATTTTGTGGCAAAGGAGGATCTACTCACATCTGACTTCAGCCATCGGCTCTGCCACATCTCATTTCCACACTAGACTATCACCCACACTGCTCCCAATCCATACACTGTCCTAGCCCAGCCCTTGCGCTACCAAATGGGTAAGAACAAGTCCCCTGCTCATATATGTGACATCTGACTGGTCCAGGCTGTGCCAGTTTTATAAAATGGTCACTCCCAAACATCACTCACAGGGGAAAGAGACTTTCATTTAAAGGATTCAAATAAGCCTTCAGGAGGTGACAACACTGCAACTCCCAGGTAGGAGGAACTAGGCTTCCCTTAAGCTCCATCGGCACTTGATCTTCTGATCATCCAATCTGCCAAAGTTTTGGGGCCACTAACCTGGGCAAGCTCTGCAAATGAGTTCCAGACCAGCTAGTCTAGACACTGGATTAAAAAGCAGCTGGGCTTTCCAAACCCAGGTTTAGTCTTGGAGGGGTCAAGAGGGGAAGAGTCAAGATGGAACGAGCTAAATAATTTATGGGACACCATGCAAAATGAAAATGTTACCTCTAGTTTAAAAACGATTAAGAATTTCAAGATGGCAACAGCAGAGCATTACACCAAGCATGGGCCCTTCCAAGCACAGAGCCCTGCATGACTGCACAGGTGGCATACCTACAAAGCTGGCCCTGGGTTAGGCAAAGGTAGATTCCAGGACCTAAAAGGTTTCAGTCAGCAGAGCCTACCCCTAAAGGCAACGTCCACACAGACCTTAAGTGCTGGGCTAGATGGACAGGTGAGTGAGCCAAGCTGAATGAACAGAACCAGTTTTAACTTCCAGCAAGTTGCCAGAAAAGAGGAAGGGCATAGCAAATTGGAGCAAAAGTAAGTATACAGGGGCTACGGCCAGAGTGTGGGGCAGGGGGGCTGCAGGGTTAAAGCCTGGGGAGGCTAAGGGAGCTGGGCAGGGAGGGCCTTCATGGCCAGGTTGGAGCCCAGGAGAGGCAGGAGCCCCCTTTCAGGAGGATGGAGAATCCTGTCAGAAACAGTACTGCAGGTCCCAAGCTCTCTCAAGTAAACAGTCTGAGTAATGGGTTTGATGATGGGGCAGGGGGTGGAGAGTCTGTTCCTGGAGAACCAAGGCCCTCAGGGAGACAAGGACCAAACATTTATAATGATGATAGCATAAATCTGTCCTTTCATATCTCCTGCCTCTGTGCTTTTAGATCTCCTTTAATTTCCCTTTAATGTCTTGGTGAAGTTCCTTTTGAAAATTCCAACCCAGGCCGGGCGCGGTGGCTCAAGCCTGTAATCCCAGCACTTTGGGAGGCCGAGGCAGGTGGATCACGAGGTCAAGAGATCGAGACCATCCTGGTCAACATGGTGAAATCCCGTCTCTACTAAAAAAAATACAAAAAATTAGCTGGGCATGGTGGTGCGTGCCTGTAATCCCAGCTACTCAGGAGGCTGAGGCAGGAGAATTGCCTGAACCCAGGAGGCGGAGGTTGCGGTGAGCCGAGATCGCGCCATTGCACTCCAGCCTGGGTAACATGAGTGAAACTCCGTCTCAAAAAAAAAAAAAAAAAGAAAAGAAAATTCCAACCCCCTTCCTCTGGGCTGAATGAAAAGGGACAAGGAACGGATAGAAGCTCTGGGGAAATAGAATTCCCCGGATGAGGAGAGATGGCACCTGCCAGTCTGCCTGGAGATCTGGCTGGAGTCATCACTAAGTTGTCACACCTAGAATGATGGAGTGGCTGCCCTTGGCTTATGTCCCCATGGGGTGGCCCCTTACCCTATTTCAGCCACATGGTGTCATGGGAATCACTGCCCTGGGCCTTGCTGAAATGCACATGTACCATTAGGCTACATGGGCCCCAGCCTGAGGAGGAGTGACCCATCTCAAGGAGCCCCTTGCAACAGGCTCATTTATGACTTGGTGAGGAGGCTGGGTTCCAAGGGCAGCCTCTCCTGGCTCCTGGAGTCGCTGGCCAGTACAGCTCAACCCCTTGTTGAAAAGAGGCAAAAAGCTTAATGCTGAGTACAGATGAGGACGCTGGGGCACAGAGAGGGGCAGGAACTGCCCTGATCATTCCATCCCTCACTGGCACTGGACTCCAGATCCCCTAGTGCCCTGTGTCACCAAGAGGGGACCCACAGGAAGGAGCAGGGGGCCTGGGTCTCAGATCCCTATCACTGGCGAGGGAAAGCAGGGTGGGAGTGCTCACTCCCTGAATGGACACTGAAAGGCAGCATCTCCCTTCAAAGGTGCCAGACAATGAAATCGTTGGCCAGACAGCCATTTGCTAAATTTGGATCAGAAGACTGCCTTCTGTTAACCCCTCCATGTCTAAGCATGCGGAGGCAGAGTGTTCGCAATACCTCCTTCTTTCTGAAAACACTACAGCCCTGTTCCAGCCGCATTAGGAAGGACGCTGGGTTTTCCTTGGCTATAACTGGACTCCGAGATCAGGGAATCGGATCGCCAATGGTGGCCGGTCAGCGCCAGGCTGGAGCAGTGGCGGCACATGAACTCTCCACCTGAACACACTACCCGAGGGTCACTGTGCACAGTTACAGGCCAGAATGAAAGTAGGCAGAGGGCAGAGGAAAATCAGGCAGCTGGCCACATGACAGGGAAGCTGTAGGCCGTAAAGCAAGACCATAGCAAAAGCAGGCATCGAGCCAGAAAAAAGGAATCAGGAATAATGCCAGACGGTCAAAGGTCTGTGGGTCACAGATAAATCAGGCCAGAGGAGAATGAAATCAGACTTCAGAACAGACCAACGTCACCTGTGACTCAGAAGGAAGGGAGCTGCGCCTCCCAGGGAAACCAGGTTGCGGGTCACTCCGGCCGCACCCCCACCCCTCCCTCTGCCGCCAGCCCTGCCTCACTTTAGCTGCTGGGTAATGAGCTCCTCGTCGTTGAGATAGCGCAGCCTCTCCTCCTCCACCAGGGTGCGCTGGCGCTGCAGCGGGTCCTCCTGCCGCCGCGCAGCCTCCGACACGCGCATGCTCAGCTCTGTCTCCGTGCGCTTCAGCAGCGCGCGCACCGACTCCTGGTTCTGTAGCTGCGGGACGCACGGACGGATGGACCCGGGTGGGGGGAGCGGAGGCGCGCGGCAGGGGAAGGGCCGGGAGAAGGCGGGTAGAGGACTGCCCAATGCTGCAGGGCGGGGCTCTGCAGAAGATGCGGCTGCTTGGCTCCGCCTCGGGCAGCAGCGAAGGGGTGGGATGGCGAAGGGCAGGGGCAGAGGGCTAAGTTCTGGGGAAGAACAGAGGCAGGAGGAGAACGGATGGAGATCGTGGAGCGGGGAGCGTTAAAATGGGCCATGCAAAGGGGCAGCTGCATGGCTGTGGCCTCGAGCAGCAGTGAGGGGGTGGTATTGCAGCGGGGGGCGGACAAGGTTAAGTTCTGGGGAATATGAGGCAGGAGAAGGGGGTAGGGATATTTGCAGGACAGGGTGTGGCCCTATGTAGGGCACTGCCGACAGTGTGGGCCCCATGGCTGTGGCTTCCATCATCCCTGAATGGGGACGGGACTGGAATGAAGGACTCAAGCGTTGGCGTTTGATAGAGTTTCCGTGGCTGGGACAGGAAGACTAAGTTAACGATTGATCCAACCGGGTCGCAAGCCTGAATGGCGGGGTGGGCGAGATCTTACCCGTTGCCCAGATGGCAATTCTCTGCCCCCTCCCCAGCCTGTCTTTGCTCATTATCCTCACCTGACAGGCCCTGGGCCCGCTTGAGGAGCGGACACGGCAATGCCAAGCTCCTGACAGGTGGGACCATCTGCCCGGCAGGGCTAGGGAGGCTGTCGGGGCTCAGGAGGGAGGAGCTGAGGGGACTTGGGGGAAGGGTTCTCGCAGCATGAAAGGGATGCAGGGCAGGAAGGAACTGGAACTGCCCGGAGGGATACTGACGAGGGAGGGGGCTCAGTGGGTGACTGGGGCTCCAGGAGGGCTATGGGGACTCAGGGAAGGAGAAGGAGGGCTCAATGAGGGGGACACGGGCGAGGGGTAGGGGCTTGGTGAGGGGAGCGGAGGTTCAGCGAGGGGGCGGAAGCTCAAGAAAGGGGAAGGGGAGAAAGGGTTCGGAGAGAGACTAGTGAGCGGCGAAGGACTCGGGCGTGGGAGGTCTGGGGAAAGGATAAGGGAGTAGGGGATGGGGCGGGATTTGTGGGAAGGAACTTCGACCAGTAGGTGGGCGTTGGTGGGGCGGGGCCCGGGACTGGGCGGTACCTGGAGCTTGCGCAACTGCTGGAGCTGGCCGCGCAGGTCACTGGCGCTGTTCTGCAGGCCTCTCAGGTGCAGCTGCATCTGCAGCCGGCTAACAGCGGTAGGCTGCCCTGCGGGGGTGCTGCCGGCCGAGGGCGGGGGCGGGCCGGACACCGGGGTGGCCCCGCTGCTCCGGCCGCCTGACCCGCAAGCTGCAGAGAACCACGAGGATGGGAGAAAATGAACAAATTGTAAGCCTGGGAAGGACTGGAGCAAGGTCCTCCCTACTCTCCGACCCCACAGAGTAGCCAGAGAAGTCCATAGCTCTGACTACCTGCCCCAAGGCCCTAAGGGTGGGGACCAAAGTGCCCGGGCAAAGACCTCTTGGGCTAAGGTGACCACTCATGTATTCATTGAAAGCCCAGTGATGTAGCTATTGCTTAATCCCCACTTTATAGATTGGAAAACAGACTCCCTAGGGAACAAGGATGGGGGAGGGGAAGGGTCACTCACGTGCTGGGGGGGTGGCTGCTCCATTGGAGCCTTCAATCTTCTCACTGTGGCACAGGGGAAAAAGATAGGCATCAGGGGGTCCAGGCCAGCCCCAGACCTTCAGAGCTGGGTGGGACCTTGGATGTCATCTCCTCCAGCTCTCTGATCTCAAGATGGAGTCCCAGAGAAGGGAAGGGACTCACCCAGGGTCACCCAGTGAGACACTGGCAGAGCCGACGCCCATTTCCCCTTCCTCCTGCTCCACCCCCAGGCCCTGGCAGTGGTGTTGGGAGAGGGGCCTCACCTGGGGGTCTCAGGCTCAGAGCCTCGGAGTAAGGCGCTCTGCACCAGGCCTGTGAGGCTGGCAATCTGCTTCTCCATGGCCTCCATGCGCTCCCTGGGGAGGAAGGGGGTCTGAGTAACCTCGCCTTGCATAGGGTCTCTCCTGCCCAGCCCCCCATCCCTAAGATTGGTGACCAGAGGAAACATATCCCATTCCTGGCTGCCCACACACAGACAACTCAAAGGGTCCCAATGCCTAAGGATCAAGCCCACAGCCTCCCACCTCACCTTTCACACCCTCCCTTAAGGCTGCACGCTGGTCTCTCATGCCTGGCAGTGCTTTCCCCTGCCTGCTCTGCTTTTCTCCTGACCTCCTCCTGACAGGTGGGACCATCTGCCAGGCAGGGTGGGGGAAGACTGTTGGGGCTCAGGAGGGAGCCTCCTGAAACCATTCCAAAGAACCCAGAAGCCCCAAGGAACCCCTCCTTCCATGCCACCCAAGGGAAGTGGAAAGTATTTTGAGTGTCTCTCCACTAGACCAGGAGAGGGACTGGGTTTGTGTGAAGGCCAATGGCTTCTTCTCACGGCTCAGCAGCGCTGCCTGAGGGTGCAGGTTATCTACTGCCCTGGGTACCTCCTCCAGCCCTGCACCCTTAGGAAGGGACTGGGTGATGGGCAGGGGCTCCTCAGCCTGGAGGCTAGGTACCCAAATGTGCTCCTTTCCCGTCACTATTTCTAAACAGCACCCTCCTCCCCAGTGGACTTCAGCTGGCCTGGTGCTGGACAGCTCTCACTGCTGCAAACTCTAACCTGGAAAGGCACTGAAAGTGGTTCAGCCCCTCAATTTTACAGTTGGGGAAACCGAGGCTTAGAAAATGGATGCAAACCTAGGTATCCAGAGTCCTCATCTGGGGACCTCTCAACTACCCCCTTGAGTCTTGCGGATGGGAGGAAAACGGCAAGCTGGTCTCTCCAATGCCCGCCCTGCCACATCCAAGATGCTCTCTGCGATCCTTCAAGACTACTCAATGTCTCCAAAGGACTACGGAATCTCAGTCCAGGCCACACACCTGCCACGGACTCTGCCGTGCCCCCTTTCTGCAGCGCCCCCCCCATCCCCCCACCCCATCCCTGAGGCCTGGTGAATGTCCCTCACCTGGTCTCCGTGTCCTTGGCTGGCACTGGCGGCCCAAACGCAACCAGCGGGCGCTCCCCAGGCCCAGGGAAGAGCTCTGAAGGGGGAGCGCCGGCTGTCGAGGCGCTCCCGGTGCTGCGGGTCTTCCCTCCAGGACTTTCCGCGAAGACGGACGAGCCCGAGTCTTTGCGGAAGGACTGGCGCACCGGCGAGCCGCGGCTGGGCGGCCCCGAGTAGGGGCTGTGCGGTGGCGGGGGTCCTCCGGGGGGCGCCGCCACGTCTGCCAGCTTTTGCGGCGACGAGGGCGGCAGGCGGAAGCCGTAGCCGTCGCCGTAGAGCGGGCCGCCGCCGCCCGCCGCCTTGTACAGGGAGTCCTCCAGGTCCGACTGCAGCGCGGCGGCCGAGTAGGTGCTGAGCGAGCGCACCGAGCCGCGCTTGTACAGGCCGCCGGCGCCCGGGTAGGCGAACGGGTCGCCAGCTGCCGCGGCCAGGCTCAGACGGCCCTCGTGCAGCAGCCCGTAGGGGTCGGCGTAGAGGCCCTCGCCCTTCACCAGCACCATACTGCCCGCCTTGCCCGCCAGGTCCTCGTCCGGCTTCACGTCGCGCCGTTCCAGGATGGCGCTGGGGCTGGGGCTGACGCCCTGGGCGGCGGGGGCACCTCCCAGCCGCTCCGCCGCGTGGTGCACCGGGCTGCCGGCGTACGAGGGCGGGCGCCCCCCGGCGTACGAGAGGCGCGAGCGCGACGGCGAGCCCGACTGCAGCCCGGACGGCAGCCCCGACGGCAGCCCGGGCGGCGGCGAGCCGGATGCCAGGTGCGGCGCTGGCGACAGGTTGTTGAGGCGCCGCGTGGGCGACGACTCCCGCGACGCGTACACCATCTCTCTCTGCGCAGAAGACAGCCCAGACCCCCACGGCTGGTCACCAAGGACACCTCTGCCCCTTGCTTGAGAAGCCAGCATGTCCTCCCTGACGCTTAGGAAGTCCCTTCTGCTCTCTGCCCTCCCTCTATCCGGCTGCGGTAGGGCCCCTTTTCCATCAGGGTTCCCAGCATGGAGGAAAAGGTGGCTGATGGAGAGGCACCAGCGGGGTAAACCCTCAGCTCAGCTACTGTGAGGAGTAGGAAGTAGAAGGGAAAGGGATGGCTCCTGAGAGAGCCCTCAGACTATCTGGGGGCAAGTTAGTGGAATCCCGACTGGACAGGCCAGGAATAGAAGGGAAGTAGCAGGTGGGAGAGGGGCTCTTCCCTAACCCCTCAGCCCTATGCTCCCTTCTCCCAAGCTGGCCTTGGCCCCCGACGACAACTACCCGGACCCTGCTCCTCTGGACCCCATGTGCCCAGCCTCCCCAATGCTTTGGGGATGCCTAGCCATACCCGGAGGTCCCCGTTGGTGAGGTGTGAACCAGGGAAAGCAGCATAGAGGGGCTCCTTCCTGTAGATCTTGATAATACTGCGGTCCTGGATGTCCCTGAGGGTGGGGGACAGAGGGGTCACCACCCATCCCCCAGCCGTGCACAATGAGGAGGGGCGGCTACCCCAGGCAGAGAGAAGAGGGGTAGCTAGAGGAACCGGGAGCCCCAACTCCTTCCTAAATCCTTCACTCAGGCTGCCAGCCACCAGCATACAGGCCCAGCAGCCTCCACCATGGCCTCTTCCTGACCTCAGGTGCCATTTTCAGGTTAGCTCAAAGCAAAGAGAACCAGCGGGAGTGGATGATTTAGAGAGGGGGTGGGGCTAAGATGTCCGAAGAAGGGGGCGGGGCGGTAGGACTCTAGGAAGGGAGGGGAAAGGCTGAGGTCGGATCAGGAAGGGGCTGAGGAAGGGCCAACAGGGTCCAGTACCCCGCAGAGGAGGAGCGTGGGGAAGCCCACCCGCATCCCCCCGGGGCCAAGCCCACCGGACGTCCTCCAGCTCGTAGAAGACGTTGCGAGCCTCGTCTTTGATGAGGATGGCAGTATTGGGCGACTTAAGCATGCCCATGGTGAGCTTCTGCGGGAACATGTGCGCGATGAGTGCGTGCAGCGTGTCCAGGCTGCTGACCTCGTGCGTGATGTGCACGCGCCGAGTCTCCTCCCCGAACTGCAGGAATAGCAC
Organism: Sapajus apella; assembly: GCF_009761245.1. Lineage (NCBI taxonomy): Eukaryota > Metazoa > Chordata > Mammalia > Primates > Cebidae > Sapajus > Sapajus apella. Next base: position 5,409,822 of record NW_022436952.1, on the reverse strand, counting down.
CCCTGCGAAGGAGACGCCGCCCTCGCTGTCAAGGCCGCCGCCGTCTCCACTCCGCCCTCCGGGAGACCGCCGGGAGCTTTCGGGAGCTGCGCCAGCCCCGCAGAGGCAGGGTCTGAGGCCAGACTCCGCCCCCGAGTGCAGGTGCACCCAGGCACCCCTCATGCTACTGGCCAGGGCGCCAGGCCGTCTCCAGCCTCTTAAAGCACCCACTGGACTCCAGGCAGTTGGAGGAATTTGGACAAGGAAATGGAAGTGGGGGCAGGAGCAGGTGGGGCGGAAACTGAGAGGAAGTGAGCTGAGAGAGACGTTGGAGAGAGTTAGAGAAGGGAGATAGGGGAGAAGGGAGGGATGAAGGAAAGGGACAGAAGAGGAAGCAGAAGGGAGAGAGGAGGCTTGGAGGGAAAGGGGTCGTCTGGGAATGCTGAGGGCGAGAGAGATGGAGAGAGCTGGGGTTGCTGAGGGAGAAGGGGCTGTGGGAAAGAGCAGAGCTTGAGGCCAGCTGGAGCGCTGCAGGGGAGGAGGGGGCTCCAGGGAGTAAAGAGCAGAGGGAGGAGCCTGTGTGGGGAGGGAGGGTGGACAGGGCGGGCAGTACCTGGGGAGCGCAGCTTGGTCTGGCTGGCTGAGCGGGAGAGAGGCAGGCTCTGTCGGAAGCGGTTCATCCTGCTGAAGCCCAGGGGCAGCTCGGCCTCCGACATGGTCTCCAGCGACTCGGCTGAGGCGTATGACAACTTTGCCGCCTGGTCTGCCAGCCCAGGCTGGGCTCCCTGAGTGTGGCGTGAGCTGCGGGTCTGCAGGGGCCGGGCAGGGTGAGAAGGGACCAAGGATAAGCAACCCCCTTTGCTCGTCACTGCCTATATCCAGGCCTGGGGAGGTCCTGCCAGCCAGCGACACCCACACAGATTACAGACGCCTGGCATGGCCACAAGAGTTCCCCAGCCTCTCCCAGCCTTGGCCTCCCTGGGACACCCCGAAGGTAAGGAGTGGGCAGAGGACCCAGGGACCCTGGGAAACCAAAGAAGAGGCCATGTGAGTGGGGGCTACGGGTGCGCCTGCTATTTCAAGCTTCGGAAGAACAACAATGACACAAATTTGTCACCGAGGTGAGCAGCAGAATCGTTGAGCAAATTGGGGCATTAGTTCCAGACATTAATTAAGTGGCGGGTTTGTGAGCAGTGAATTTATTCTTCATGGAGTTCAGAGGGTGGGGGTGGGGGTAGGAAGCAGGGCCCAGGGAGAAAGCAAAGAGAGCTGGGACCCCAGGATCCCAGCTTTGGGGGAATGTGGACCCTCACCGAGCTGGACACAGGGAATGTCCTTGATTTAGGGTGACTGGGAAAACTATCCCAAATGCCTTGAAACCAGCTGGACCCCGATTTCAGATGACCTTCCCAGTGCCCACAATGCACATGTTAAGTATGATGTGATACACATGCGCACACGACACATGTGCCAGGCCTCAGCCCCTCCCTGCACGGCACATGCTGCCACACAGCCAGCCAGCCTCCCCCAGGACCCTCTGAGCCACGACAGCCACTTCTCTGAAGCTGTAGCTGAGGCTGATATCTGGCTGGGGGTAGGGAAGGATGTCACAGGACAGCCTGATTGCTCTCTCCGTGGGGGAGGGAGAGTCAGGATGATTTCAATTGCACTTTAAGAGCCTACTTTCTGCTGAAACCTGGGGCTGTCACTCGAGGCCACAACCCCTGCCATTCTGTCCTAGACCCTGGGCAAGAAATCTTGTTGCTGTACAGGAACTGTTCCAGAGAGTGGGATAATGAATCTGATCTATGTCATTCCATGTTATGTGCATTATATGTGTCACATATACATATACCGTCGAGAAATAATCATGTTGCCCAATTGTATTTTTTTTGGTAAAACAAATTATCTATTTTTAAAAACAAATCACTCAAAGCCATTAAGCCTGGTCATCTCAGGGTTAACAGTTTTCTTTTTTTACTTTATAGATTTCTGTACAAAACTGTATGAATAGATTCACTTTATAATTTAAAAAAAAAAAATAAAAGTTCTCTTAAAAGGAATCATTTATTCTCTTCTTTAGCTCCCTCTCTCCCCAAATCCTGATTTACCTCTAATTAATCTCCATCTTCGTATTAACTCAATTTAATGTTCCAATTGGATTAGCACTCTTAAAGGGAGAGCGTCTTCCTCTGATGGGCAGTATGCCCAGCTGTCCCCTAGGTGGCCTTGAGAGTTTGGGGGCCATAATAGATCAGATGTGGGGACATCAGGGAGCTTCCCCTCTCAAGCACAATGCCTTGACCACTGGGTGAGTGTGGGTCTTGGCAGGAGGAAAGCAGCATAGAAATGGGGTGGGGGTGGGGAGAGGGGCCACTTGTGCTTGTGACAGAGAGGATATGGCTCAGCTCTAGGCTGGCCACCAGTGCCAGCCCTCCCCCCTCTGTCTCACCTTCATCCCAGATGAAGGTTGGGAGCTCTGTGGCAGTGTGGGGAGCCAGGTCTGGTCTGGTGGTCATGGGGTTGCCTGGCAACTAAAAGGTCAGTGGTTGCCAGGCTGGTACGGATGAGGGGCTACAGAATTCAGGCAGCATGAGGCAGCCAGCAGTGATGAAGAGTAAAGGGTGGCCATAGTGCCAGGGGGGACACGAGTGAGGTGCCCGTAAGGAGAAGGAACAGGGGTCTGAATGAAGGGAGGCGGGGCAGGGATCCTGGGGGTTGTTACCTGCCAAGAAGGCAGAAACCCTGGGAGAAGAGATGCCCAGGTTCTCTGCTCCATCACTTCCTAGCCCCATGGGCACCTCTGCATTCTCAGCCCGTACAGAAAACCCTCTCGAGAAGAGGGAAAACCTGCTGGTGCTTCTCTCCATACTTGGGCTGAGACAGCAGGGCAGAGGAGAGTGAGACACCAGAAGGACTTCCCCACCATAAGGGAGATGACAGAAGAACAAAACAGTGATTCAAGCAGAGCTCTCCAAAGATAGGACAGGGGCTACATGGGAGGTAGAGAGCGCCTGTCACCAGAATGTTCTAGGGAGCAGCTCGTGGATCTGAAATTCCAGAGGTTGGACATAGACTACGGAAGAATCACTTGGGAGCTTTTAAAAACATGTTTTCCAGGACCCCACATTCACTAAACCAGAATCTCTGGGAGTTGGAGCTTGGGTTTGAGATTTTCGACAAGTTCCTAAGGCGATTCTGATTTCTAGGTTTAAGAATCAAGAGTCCATGATTCAGTAGCTAATGAGGTAAGCTACCACGTTGGGCTCACCAGGAGCCAGGCGCTGCCTGGAACATGCATCCCACCTTTTTTTGTTGTTTGTTTGTTTTCCTCTCCCTCCCTTCCTTTTTTTTTTTTTTTTTCACGCAGGCTGGAATGCAGTGGTGTGATCATAGCTCACTGCATCCTTAATCTCCCAGGCTCAAGTGATCTTCCCACCTCAGCCTCCAGAGTAGCTGGGACTACAGGTGTGCACCACATTAGGCTGATTTTTAAAAAGCTTTTTTGTAGATACGAGTGCTCACTACATTGCCTAGGCTGGTCTCAACCTCCTGGGCTCAAATGTTCCATGCACCTGGGCCTCTGAAAGCGCTGGGATTACAGGTGGGAGCCAGCACATCTGGGCTTTTTCCCCTATCTACAACAATTCTCTGATGCAGACATTGTCACTCTACAGAGGAGAAACTGAGGCTGAGAGGATATGTAACACGCCCCAGGTCACCAAGCTAGTTAGCAGCAGACTGGATGGAATTCACCACGATGCAGCCTGGTTCTTGGGCCCATGCACTGAACCACAACCCTCGACTGCCTCCTCCAGAGACTATGCTCAACACCAGGACTCCTCTGACTCCATGACTCTCTGATTTAAGGACTTCTTGCAGTGCTAGGAAGAATGCATGCGAATAAGACACCTGGGGAGTCTGGGAGGGATGCCTCCCACCCGCTGTCAAGATGCTGGGACTTGGGAGGCCAGAGACTCCAGGAGACAAGCAGCAGTCTCACTTGGTTTGCTCAGCTCTGGGCCTGGGTGCCAGGGAAGATGGAAGAGGTGCCTGAGGGTGCTCCCCGGGGGTCAGCAGGATACTCTTGGAGAGGCAGACAGCTCTCTCAGCTCTGGAAAGGCCAGAGCCCAGGAGGAGGCAGGAAGGCACCTATCCCTGAGCTTAGCCCTCCACTTAGACAGCAGGCTTGAGGGTGTAGGGCCGTGAGTTTCCTGCCTAGCACTGAGCAGCCCCCATGGTGGAGAGTAAGGGAAGGAAGAGGGGCCCATCACAGTCACATGGCCTCCCTGGGAGGTCAGATCTGAATTCAAAGAACTGAGCCCACAACAAGGGTCTAGGTCCCTAACTCAGAGCCAGCAATCTCTCCAGGCTGGAGGAAATGTCATTCCAAAATGCCCCTCACAGGGTGGGGATGCCCTGGGAACTGAGCATCTCTAGCCCAGATCCCCAGCAGGGGTGGCCCAAACTCCCACTCCATCCACAAGCCCCTGACGGAAGAACCGGACTCTCCCAAAGCAGCAGCCACAGCCTGCAGCCCAAGGCCCACCGCCCACACCAGAAGGTGCCCGTGCAGACGCACACCCGGTGCAAAGCCTGTGCAAGGGAGGGGCAGGGGCAGGGGAGGGACAGCACATGCAGATGTCATGGAAGCAGAGGCATCACACACTGACCTTGAAACTCCAGTAGTTTGGCTGCTGATGGAAATAAGAGAAGAGATGGTTATGAGGGGGCCGGGAGGGGAAAAGAGGGGACTCAGCCCTGGGACATGGGCCCTCCACCCTCCCAGGAGCAGGAAGGAAGTCATGCCTGGCACATCCATTCTCTCCTGTTTCCATTCTCTACTTAGACCCGGAACACCCAGGACGGCCCCCAGCAGGTGCTACCGTGACTCCTCGCAGAGGGACCGCTGGGAAAAGGCACGGAGGACAGTGACAGAGCGAACCCATGAGGCAGTCAAAAGAGAGACAGAGACAAAGCTGAGCTGTGGGGTCAGAGAAACGGCAGGCCAGGGAACAGTGCTTGGAAGAGGTGGCATTTGAGGTGGGTCTGGAAAAATGAGGAGCCGGAGACTGGGAGGAGAGGCCTGCTGGGCAGCGGGGATGACGTGGGCAAGTGCCCAGGGGCAGACAGTGGAGAGAAGGTTGAGGACAGGTGCTAGTCCACGTTGGCTGGGGTGCGGCCAGGAAAGTAGCAGATTAGGCTGCAAAGGGTGGGGGAGCGGGAGGCTGAGGCCAGATGATGAGTGGCAGTAAGTGTTGAGAGAAAGTATTTAGACTTAAGTTCATGGACAAGTGTCTGAATGGAGCAGAGTGGGATCAGAACTAGGCCCTGGGGAAGGGGTGGATGCAGTGGGGCAGGGTGGATGGGGCAGGGGTCAGAGGAGGAAGGCTGGGGGGCAAGGCCAAGAGACAGAGGCCTATGCAGCATGATGGATGTAGATTACAGAGCAGAGGGGCCCGATGCCAGGAACCTCACTCACTGTGCAATCAATGGCTGGGGAGCTGGGGGCAGTGAAGGAGGCTGGGGAGACTGGGGACTGTGGCTGGCTGGCAGATTGAGGAGGGCTCCTTGCATCCCTCCTAGCATCCCTAGAATGGGGAGCTGAAGAGTCTCCCTCATTTGCAGTGACCCAGGGTCGCCATGCCTTCCCTAGAGACCAGAAGGCCCTTCCAGATGGCTTAGGACAAGGAGGGAGCAGCTCTGGGGCTGAGTTGGTTCTTGGCAAAGCCGAGGCACCCTGCTGACCGGTGCCAGCCTCAGCGGGGAGAGAGAGGCAGCAGATGGCCTGGCCCCGGGGTGCCTGGCACGAGCAGACAAGATCCCCAGGCCTCAGAGTCACTGGCAGAGGAGAGGGACATCAAGGGTGCCCATGGGGAAGAACACCATGCCAGGGTGTCCCGGGCCACCTGAAGGCCTTCCTGGCAGGGAGAATTGGGAAGGGGCTGAGTAGAGGGGCACTCCAGCTAGAGGCTTTACCTAAGGCAGACCTTTGGGGTGGTGGGGGTGACACTGGACTGGGGCTGGGACCAAGAGGGTCATTTGCCAGGACCACCCCCTCCTAAGCCACCATCCTCATCCTTCCCCCACCATTTGCTCTAGAAAACAAATAAAAACCAGTCACATGCCAGGCAGGAGAAGGGGACAGCAAAGTCTGTGTCCCAGCCAATTCCTGGAATCATCTATGGACTGAGGCCACCCCTAGTGGTGTGAGGGACGCCCACAGGTGCTGAGGGTAGGAGCCGGAGCTGAGAAACACGTTCCAGTGGCAGCTGCCTGTGGCCTGGGGAAGAGGTGGGGTAGCAGAGGGAGTGGACACGTGGAGGCAGGCAGAGGGCACCAGAAGGTTTATGAGGAGAGTCACATCTGCAGACCTAGCGGTGATGGACGGCTCCGCAGAGCAGGCCTCGAGTCCCCAGCCACCACCACGACACCAGGCATGGGCGGCACACACATGGGCCACCCACAGCTCCCACAACACGCAGGCTCACACACAGCCGAGCACAGACTCTCAGACACATCCTCCAATAAGGACATCTCCACAGACACACCCAGAGCGACACACACGCACCCCTACTGAGGGAGGGGCTCCCCGGTCAGAGACAGCCCTGGAAACAAACAGAAACTCAGAGACTGAGACATTCACACATAGACCGCCCCCACTCATACACAAATGTGTTCCCCTCCCCCAAGACCCCTGCCTCGCTCACATACTCACAAGCACCAGTCAGTCACAGAGCACAAGAGGTGCTGATGGCATTCACACTCACCCTCAAAACACCACAGTCACAGAAACAGAGACACAGGTGCCCACTCACAGCGAGACACATACCCAGGCTATCAAAACACACACAAAGCGATGCATGCACCACACACACACACACACACAGACACACACAGACACATACACACGCGGGGCCTCAGAGCCACCCATGTACAAAGAGAAAGCCCCAGGTCAGGGTGCCACTGTCCCATGCCTATGATGTCCCAGATGTTATGAGTCAGTGAGGTAACCTCTGATGCAGAAGAAATACAAGATGTCCTGTTCCCCACCCTGCCACCAATGTCAACAGACTCAAGTACCTTGTTCGGATGACTGGGGCCCCCCTCGTGGTCCTGGGAGGGAGGTAAGGACAGGGCCTGGCCACAGGCACACTGGCTATGGCCTCTACATGGGCCTGCCCCATGGTCCCAAGGCTGTGCATATCCATGGGGCAGTTACCTAGAAGGGATGGGTCACTAGCGGCAGCCAAGGGAGAGGACTGGGTGGCATCAGTGCCATAGGAAAGGCCAGCCAAGCCCCTCAAAGGGTAAAGATGGAAGAGGAACTGTGCCTGTGCTGGTCACCTGGATGCACTAGCGATGTCGAGATCAAAATCCTGGAACTTCGGGCTCTGATGAATCCTGCCCTCCATCCTCTGTCCTCCCTCCAGAGAGTGGGAAGAATGCTTCTCTTTCATGTTGGCCCCACCAGGAACAAGACACAGTCTCTTGGCAACTCAGTGTCTTTGGTGAGAGAAACTGTAGTGGGGGAGGCCTCTGGGGATATCATCCATCCCCTTCTCTGTCCCTTTCCAGGATTTTAACCCATGGGACAGACTAGGGTGACTGAGAGCAAAGGGCTCTTCCCCTGTTCTCTAAGGTGGGCCATTCCCAGTCACTCCCCTTCCAACTTCCAGTGCCCTTTACCTCCTCACCCCTTTCCGGGGTGTCTGTTCCTCCTGCTGTGCCAATACAGTGCCTGGTGGATAGCAGGCACTCAACAAGTATGTGATGACGAATGAATGTCAACAAAATAGGACAGAGCCATGGGAGGAGGGTGGGATCTCTGAATACTCTGGTCTGGCACCACTCCCTCCATCTCCTGGCACCCAGCACTGCTCAGCCTCCTGGGCCTTTTCCCTGGGAATTTCCCAGCACCAGAAACCCCCAAGTTGGGAGGGCAGAGAGCGGGAAGGGCCAGGAAAGGTCTGGCTGTCCACCCCAAGCCAACTCTTCCAGTGCCAAAGCTGTCTCCCACCCCCACAGTCAGGGAGGGGGCCTCACCTTCCCAAAAGACAGTGAAAGGCGGAAAAAAAGAAAGGGGTGAATAGGGGAGACCCCACCAGGGGCCCACTTGTGGGGAAGAATCTTAAATGAGCTGGGACAAAATGAGAGGTGTCTTAAGAGGGTAAGACGGAAGCATAGGACCCTAGGGACCTGGCTCCGGGAAACAGCAGAGGGGAGCATCTCTCAAGGCCCAAGGAAGCCAGGCCGGGGAGTCCTCAAACTCCCTGGTGAGAAGAAAACACAGCTTCTTCCCTCTGGGGGCTAAGGAGTTAACTCCCTTTCTCTTTCTTCCATCCTAGTCACTGGTAGCCAGGGTTCCTCCTTCCCCCCCACCCCCCCACCCCGCTGGTCTTTCCTCCCTCAGCCCTTGCGCCCTGGGAGAGGAGGGGCTGGGGCCCCTGGGAAGGCTTGGCCCAGCCAGCTGAGTCTCCTTCCTCCCTGGGCAGGCATCCCCAGCAGGTTCAGTGAGCGCATGACCCCTCCTTGACCTCAAGCCCCCGACCACGCATCCTCCAAGGAGGGAGGACAACCCACGGTCCACACCGGCTTCTTAATCCCCTGGCTCTGCTGCACCGGTGCACACACCCACCTTTCAACTCCCATGAACAAGAGTCCGCGTAAACACTCGTCCCCGGGCTGGGGCCAAGCCAGTCGCCCCCCCTCCTCGGGCGCCTGCCCCTAGCGCGACGTACATGCACGACCCTCTCCTCCAGGTGCACGGATGATTCCCTCATCTTCTTCCCAATGCTGAGTGTGTGTGTGGGTGGGGGGTGCTGCGGGACCTGCGCTGCGCTGGGGGCGAGGGCGCACCCCGGGAAGGTCATGACTTTTCGAGGTTGGGGGAGGGGGCGCCAGTCTGATTTTGGAGTGGGGGCCGGTCCACACTGAAGGCACCCAATGCGGTGGGGGAGGGGAGGAGGCGTTTCTCAGGGATAGGGAACCCGCAATGGCCTGGGCGTCCCCCACCCCTGAATGGCTCTCGGTACCGCGGGCCGCATCTCCGTGTCCCCGCCCCCCGCCCAACCCAAGGCGGCGATCCAGGGCCCCCACGGGCGCTCCCCCTTACCTGCGGCCACAGGTGTACGTGCGAGTCCCCCAGCCCCAGGTCCCGCGTCGGGCGGGAGAGGGAGAGCGGCCCCTACTCCCACCCGCCCGGGCTCTTCTCTCCCCCGGCCGCCTCCGCAGCCGCGGCCGCCGCCGCTGGTGCCCTTTGCTGCAATGCGAGAGCCGCCGCGGCCGCCGCCGAGCCAGCCCGGGCCCCGGTCGCCCCGGTAACCGCGACTCCACCTGGCGCGGCGCAGCGCGCCGCCGTGCACATCCCCTCTCGCAGCCCCCTCCCCCGGCGCGGCCCCGCCGGCGCAGCCCCGCAGAGGAGCGGCGGAGGCTGGTGGCTGCGTCGCCGCGGTCACCCGATATGCCGGCCCAGCGCCCAGGACTCGGGTTGCAGCAGGAGGGAGGGAGGTTAGACAGCCTGGTGGAAACCAGGGGAGTGGCTGTGGCTTGGAGTCCAACCTCTGGTCCCCTCCCAGGATCCTCTTCACTGCCTCCATCCCTAAAGGTCCTGCCTGGTGGAGGGTCAGGGAGGGGACAGTGTTCTGCCTCCTGCTCTGACACCTTTAGAGCCCACAGCCTCTCCCCACCTGGGTCTTCGCTGTGAACCTTTGCCCTTTTAACTCTCCCTTGTCTTAATCCCTTGCCAACGCTGGGAAGCCTGGGATGCCTAAGTTTCCTAGATGGCCTCTGATCCTGCCCTCCTGTGTGGCTCTGGCCTTTCCAAAGTCTCTGGTCCTGAACTTGACAAAAGGAAACCTCAGACTCAGCCCTAGGGGCAGGGAGTGTGACAAGTATCAAGTGATGACAAGATCCTATGCACAGACACTTTCCTGGTTAATTACAGAGCCCCGGGAGGAAGGTCTGCTCAAGTACTCCCCCTTCCCCCATCAGAGCAGATCCCACATGCGGACAGGCCAAAATCTCCAGCCCCCAACCCCCGACCTGGGACAACTGAGCTCATCAAGTCCAGCCTCACTCCTGTCCATCACCCAACCCCTATCACAGCCCCAAGACGCTCCATGTGGGGAGGACCTCTGGGCAGCCAAGGCACCCCAGCCTGCCCATGCGTATCATATCCGTCCTCTGTCCTATTGCCATCCCTGTCCCAGCCCCACTTTGGTCTCCACCATGCACTTGGCCATTCAGGACAAGTCTGTCCCACTTGCCATCCAGCCTTGGGGGCAGACACATCCCTGTTCTGCCCTCAAGCCCCATCTTGGCCCCAAAGTTCAACCAAGATGGGGCTTGAGAACTGGGAATGAAATTGGGCTGAGTGACCTGTGAGTGATGCCAAGCGTGCCAATCTGTTACTAGACTTGAGTTACACGTGGCTAAAACATCCTCCCTCTGAAGGCCTGTCACTTCCTAGGTGGTCACAATTTTCTTTCTTTTAATTCCCCTTGAAAAAGCCAAGCCTTTTTGTCCTCTGGGGGAAGCAGGGTATGTAAGAACCTGAGCACTCTGCTCCCACTGGATTCCCTGCCACTACCCCTCCTCTGCCTCCTACAGCTGAACAGCCTCAAGCCAAGACCTCCCCTGGGCTGTCCCCTTCCCAATGCAACTGTGATGCCTATTTGGGGCCTCAGATGCCTATTTTTCTCCCATAGCAATGTCCAGGCCTAGCCATGAACCCAGGACCCTAGTATCCTGCCTACATGTTCCCCTGTCTAAGCTAAGATCTATGCTCCCATAAGGGACACTGAAGCTTGATGAGGAAGAGGAGAACAAGTTCAGGACAGATGGCTTGATGCCCAAGTCCTCTTAAAAACTAGAGACTAAGCCATGAACTTAGCAAGAAGGGTGAGAGAGAGACTTCATGCAGAACGTCTTGATGGTGGGACATCAGGGGAAGGCTGGGTCTGCTCAGAAATGGAAAGGGAGGGTGTGGAGAGGGGAATAAGATGGTCCTCAGTGGGAGGAGGGCATGAAACCCACAGAGCAAGGTCATGGGGCTCCTGTTTAAAGGAGAAAGGGATACAAAAACTTTTTTAAAAATCCTGAGTATCCTCCCACAAAAACTCCTGCTCCAAAGCCAACCAGGCGTGGGGAGGTAGTGGCAGGGGATTAGACGATCAGGCAGATGTGAGTACGGGGCATAGAAGTCTCCTGAAAATAGGGGCTCCTACACCAAAGAGAAAAGGTTGCAAAATAAAAATCCTGAACATCCCCCCTCCAAAAAAAAATCCTCCCCAAAGCCAAACTCCACCATGGGCTTGGGGGGTGGGGTGGAGGTGGGTGACTCACCTGGGCCGGCTGGCCAGCCCCGGAGGGGGCGGAGTCGCCATGGAGGTGGGAGCAGAGGGAGCTGAGAAGGCACACGGGGTCCACGGTCCAGCCGCCAACCTGTGTGTGCGAAGCGGGGGACACCCCATTAGGGGAAGCGGGCAGGAGCCGCTGGGGGACTGGGACTGGGAGGGAGGGCACTCCTGGGGCAAGCCTTGGCACAGAGCTCATACTGCAGACGGGTCTAGTGACGCTGGCAAGTCCCTTACTTAGGCTGGATCTCTCTCTAACTAGAGCCCTGCTCTGTTTCTGGATGGCTGCCTTTCATGTTAGACCTGGGGGTTCCCTGAGCCCAGGGCAGGGCCTTCCCTATCAGACATTCCTGAAATCCGCATCTCCAGTTTTTTTTTGTTTTTTTTTTTTGAGACAAGTTCTCACTCTGTCACTCAGGCTGGAGTGCAGTGGCATGATCACGGCTCACTGCAGCCTTAATCTCCTGGGCTCAAGTGATCCTCCTACCTCAGCCTCCTGAGTAGCTAGGACTACAGGGGCATACCACCATGCCCAGCTAATTAAAACAACATTTTTTGTAGAGACAGCCGCATTGCCTAGGCTGGTCTCAAACTCCTGGGCTGGGCTCAACACTCCGCCTGCCTCAGCCTCCCAAATGCTGGAATTACAGGTGTGAGCCACTATGCCCCGCCTCGTGTCCAATTCTAGGCTGCCCCTCTGCATACTGGCAAGGAAGCCGCTCCTTACCATCTCCCTTTCCCTTCTCACTGAAGGTGTCACTACCTACCTCACAGAAATGGGGACCGCTGGCAGGAGAAACCTCCCTCCAGTTGTCTCAGTCCTACAGCACATATTTCTCTCCTGTTTCTCAGCGGAAGTGACTCCACCCCCTTCCTTCTCCAAGGCCACCCCACACCTAAGACCATCCTTCCAGATTCCTCTAGGACCTGTTTCCCACGGGCTTCTTTCCTCTTGGTGTCCTCAGATTCATTCCTCCCTCATTTCTCATTCATTCCGCAAACACTGCCCGAGCTGGCGCCATGCTTAGGCACCGAGCATTCCCTGGCAAGTGAATGGGGCATAGATCCTGCCCACTTACACTCTAAGGGGGGAAGCGAATGAGTGAAAGAAAGGAATGAAATTGTGGGTGGCTGGGCTTTGATTCATTTCCTAAGTATTCACTGAGTTCCACACTCTGTGCTGAACATGCCAGAACACAGGAGGCCCTCCGACATGCCTACACCTTCCCTCCCAGGCCTGCTGCCCCTGGAAGCTCCACCCAGCTGTTTCATCCCTTTCCTGGCCAAATCTCCCCACAATAGGTCCCGATCCTCCACCAACCCCAATCTCCACAACCCCTGAAATTGCCCATTACTTCGCCACACCAGGAGACGCAAGCTCTCGGTACCCTCCGCGCCCACAGATCCTGGCCAGTAGCCATGTTGGTTTCTCTCTCCCCATCCCTTTGGACTTCTGAAGTGCTGGTCACCCTCCTGCTGGCCCCTTGTCCAGGGGCCTTTTTCCCCTGGGACTTCCTCGTGGATACAGAACACTCCTGGTCCCCTTTCCCCAAACATCATGGCTTTATCCCTTCTTAGACCCCATTCTGCCCTGATGGCCTCCGCATCCCGGGTGCACTTCGTATCTGCTGTGACTGTGCTCAACTCTCCTCCTGAAGCCTCAGCCTCTTTGGAGTCCTGACTGGTGTATGTGGCACCTTAAAGGCATCCCAAGAATGCCCTGCCCATGCCTCAACCCATCTCCTCATATTCCTCTCCCCTTCCCCCAAACATTTCCCTCCAGCCCTCCTGTTTCTCTCCAAGGCACCAACATCTCCCTGTCACCCAGCTTTTTCTGTCATTGCCTTCTAGGCCCAGGCAGCTTGGGCTTGGTCTTCCCCCAATCCCCATCACCCTTCTTCCCCCTTCATCGCCCCTGAGACACTGTCTTTGTCTTCTCCTTCCCCTGCCTCCAGCCCCGCTTCTCCCCTCCTATTCCCCATCCCAAAGCAACCACAGCCATCCTAGCCACCACCATCTGCCCCACTTTTTCAGTCTGCCCCCACACGTCCCACTACCTCCAACCTGAGCCTTTTCACCAGCCAAGTGCACCTCTGTGCCAGTTTCCAAACCAACCCAGGCCTATGCTCATGCCATACATCCCCACCACTCCTGAAAACAACATTCTCTTCCTCTAGCCCTATGCAAACCCTTTTCATCTTTCTAAGCCCAGTTTAGATACCTCCTCCTGCAGGAAGCCTTCTCTGATCAGGACTGCCTACCTGATCTTCTGTCCTCTAAACCCCTCCCAACTGGTTGTTCCCCTCCCCAGCTAGATGACGAATACCCCTGCCCTTCTCCCCAAGCCAGTGTACACAGGAAGAACCCAATGAGAGGGGCTCCCTGAGGGTGAGGGCCACATCTTCATCAACTCTTTCTAATCCTGATCTGCATCCTGCTCCCAGAAGGACTTTGGAGCCGGGGAAAGGCAAAAGCCAGACAGAATTGGAAGTGGCACTAGGGGACAGATAAGGTACCAGAAATGTGCCAGTGTGTCTTGTTCCCTGCACCCAAGGATGGGAGTGGGGACACTCCTCCCCATCCCCAGCTACATCCAGTAGAACCCGGAAAAGGGAGACAGTGCAAGACAGGTGTGGGAGCAGGGACTGACACACACCCCAGGTTGGACTGAAAGGCTGCTGATGGGATGTGCGTGCCTTCCCTCAGTCCCTTCACCAGGAGGGGACGATGGCTGAGTCTCAGTAGCCAATATGCAGCAACCATGCAGGCACCTCACCGGTGCAGAACTGTACACAGGATGCTAGACCCAGAAAGCACGTTCTTACAGACAAGAAGCTCACCCGTGGGTGGAGAGATGCATTCAGGACCCGGAGGGTCTGGGAGAGGTTTAAAAAGGAAGCATTCTGGGCTGGGCATGGTGGCTCACACTTGTAATCCCAGCACTTTGGGAGGCCAAGGCGGGTGGTTCACCTGAGGTCAGGAGTTCGAGATCAGCCTGACCAACATGCAGAAATCCCATCTCTACTAAAAATACAAAAATTGGTGGGGTGTGGTGGCGCATGTCTGTATCCCAGCTACTCGGGAGTCTGAGGCAGGAGAATTGCTTGCACCGGGGAGGCAGAGGTTGCAGTGAGCCAAGATCATGCCATTGTGCTCCAGCCTGGGCACAAGAGTGAAACTCTGCCTCAAAAAAAAAAAAAAAGAAAAAAGAAGTATCCCACCTGCTATAGAAAGAGACAGGTCCTGGTCCAGAGACAGACCCTGAGCCTCCTCTCTAAGCCCTACTGATGGCAGGTGAGAGACCCAGGAACGAAGAGAGGAGGCCTCCAGCTCCAAGTCACCCAGCAAGTCACGGGGTGGAACAGGGACGAAAGATCAAAGGCTCCACTTCCGGGCTCCATTCTTACAGGTTGCAGAGACTGGGGACACATCAGACCCAGCCTACTAAGGCTCTCAAGGCCCCACCCTCTCTTAGGGACCGTATCACAGAGGTGCGGGCCCCAGAATCTCAATCTCACCACCAGATGGACTCAGGCACAGAACATCAGTCCCCAAGGCTCTCCTCTCCTTTCCTCCCAGAAGGGTTCTGCCCAAACAGCCTGAGTTAAAGAGACTCGGCTCTTTAAGTCAACACACGCTCTCAATTTCCGGACTGCAGGGAGAGGTCTGGAGGCCAAGCCCCCACCCCTTCCTCCCCAGGCTCCAGAAAAGGCCAACCCGGGCCACTGCCCTGGAGGGACAGCTCCCAACTTCTCCCCTTCTCCCCTCTCCGCCCCAGATGCCTCCCAGAGTTGGAATGAGCCTGGGAGCACGGAGCGCGGGGTCAGACCCCCTCCCCTGTCCGCTGGCCGCGTCCGCAGCCGCAGCCGCAGCCGGTCGCCCACTCACCTGCTCTCGCATCCTGTCCTGCTGGCCTCGTAGGGCCAGGGCGTGCTGCGGGTACTTGCTCTTCAGATGGTCCATGAAGGCATCGCGCTTGCGGTCGGCGTCCGCCTTCTGGAGCCCGCTGAGCGCCTCCAGACTCTGGGCCGCGATCACCGTGTGCCTCCGCTCGGACGTGTGCACCAACCCCACGTTGGAGAAGCGCCGGCCCCCGCTGCCCCCGCCCCCCCCCGCCCCCCAGGGTCCGGTACTCCCGCGGGTACTCGGCATCGTCTGCAGACAGCATGGGGGGGCTGCTCCGCTCCGGATCTGTGAGAGGTGAGAGGGGCGCGGCGGGGTCAAGGCGCGCCGGGCCTGGGGCTGCCCATCACCCACCGGGGGTCCCTGCGGGGAGGGGCGGGGCCTGGGCCTAAGTGGAGTGGAGAGGCGCCTGGAGCGAAGCAGGGGCCGCCCAGCCCCTACTAGGGACTGAAGTGGAAAGTGGGCCTACGGCCTCCAGGGAGGGGTGAGGATCAAGGGCTGGATACTTCCTGTTCCTCCTCCGAGGGTTTGGGGTGATAATGACCGTCAGGGAGTGCCGCCCTCTGAGGCCAAGGGGAGGGTTTTGGAAGAAAGGGGTAGAAGGTGTCCTGAGACCCTCTTCAGCCACACACCCTCCTAAAGCTGTTGCCAGCAGGTGAGGGAAGGGGGGTGCCTTTTAGATGCTCCCTAAAAGATGTGAAAAAGAGCTTGTAGTCTTCCTTTGAGGTTGGGTGGGGGGAGCTCTGCCTCCTCCCTCAGACTAGCATGTCAAGGACATACTTATCTCCAAGGCTGGGGGCCAGCCGGGAAGAGTGCCAGGGCAGGGACACAGGGGGAGAATGAGGGCAAACATTGCTCTCAGGTTTCCCAAGGAGATGGAAGCCCAGGGCCTGGGGCAGTGGGACCCCTTTCCCTTCCCTCCCCAGAGACAGACAGATGGATGGACAGGAGAGGCTGGGCACAGAGAGGACAGTGAGAGATGGATTTGGAACAAAGTCAAAGGAGAAAGAAAGCAGACAGAACAGCTGAAGTCCTTCCCCCGGGCCTCCCCCCACCTCTCCTTCCCTTCTTCAGTCTCTCCTCTCAACACACACACAGCTCAAGACCCATAAGAGACGCACAGGGGACAAAGGACAACACAGAAGCGAAAGAAAGAGAAGGCCGGGGGTTGAGGTCCCACGCGGAACTCTGAATCCCTTTCCCAGGTGCCCACCATCCCTGAGTTCCTGGCCTCCCCAGGCCCAGCCCTGCTGTCCTGCACCCTCCAGCCTCAGTGGCCAGTGGCCAGGGGTTCCAGAGGTCACCCATGCCCCTGGGGGTGAGAGGAGTTGCTGGGGGCCTACCTCAGCCATATTCCTGGGCATAAAGCATAGATTTGTCCCCCGAGAAGTCAGCCCATAGCGAGACAAGCACAGCCTCTCCTGCACACCCACAATCCACCAGCCCCAATGCAGCACCCCGAGTGTGGCCTAGGAATGGGGCATCAGGTGCTGCAGCAGACACATGCATTCCTGCCCTCGGTGTGGCCTGACTCACGGGGCTCCTCCAAGGGCAGCCCAGGGCAACAGGAGACCCAGCCGGAAACACTGGGACCCAGCCAGATTCGTCACAAGCCTCCACTGTCAGGAGGTCTGTGGACAGATGCCAGGCCTGCCACTCCCTGTCCAGCCACAGAGGAAAGAGGAGATTCAGCCAGGTTTCAAGAAAAGCCACCGCCCCCAACACACACACGTGCGCGCGCGCACACACACACACAGACACACACACACACACCTCCCTGGGCTATGGTTGGGGTGTGTCCATCACGGGCACAGAGCCTGAGAGGACCCAGCACCTCCCACCCAAACCAAGGAAAGAAGGGCTCCCACGGGCACGAGAGCCGCAGCTCACCAGGGCCTGACCACCTGCCTCATGGCCTGCGTGCCTCCTTACACCTCATCAGGTGGGTGTTATCATGGTTCCCATTTCATTTTTTTTGTTTGTTTTTGTTTTTTTTAGAGACAGGGTTTCACCATGTTGGCCAGGCTGGTCTCGAACTCCTGACCTCAGGTGATCCATCTGCCTCAGCCTCCCAAAGTGCTAGGATTATAGGCATGAGCCACTATGCCTGGCATGGTCCCCATTTCAGAAATGGCTACCAAGACTCTTAGAGAAGTCCAGTGACCAACGTAAAGCAACATTGAGTGGTAGAGGCCGATTTAATCTCAGTAGTTATTACGTTTGTACCACCACACTCTCCACAATGACCGTTTCTTGAGTGAACACTGACAGTGCTACATGGCACTGTGTGGACTTCCTCACGGACAGGCTGGTCTCACCAGCGTGGGCATGGGTCTAGGGTGGTCCCTCTTACCATGGTCACCATCCTCTGTTGTGCTCCCCAAAATAAGGTCCAAGTACATGAGAGATGACTTTGGGAAGAACATTATTTCTTGTCTTCTCTTCCTTCCTTCCTTTTCCTCTTTCTGGAGGGACAGGGTCTTGCTCTGACACTCAGCTTGGAGTGCAGTGGTGTGATCATAGCTCACTGTAGCTTCAAGCTCCTGGGCTCAAGAGATCCTCCCACTTCAGCCTCCCAAGTACCTGGAACTACAGGTGCATGCCACAATGCCCAGTGAATTCTTTCCTTTTCTTAGAGATGGGTCTCGCTATGTTGCCCAGGCTGGTCCCAAACTCCTGGGCTCAAGTGATACCCCCACCTCAGCCTCCCAAAGTGCTGAGATTAAAAGTGTGAGCCACAGGCCAGGTACAGTGACTCACATCTGTAATCCCAGCAATTCGGGAGGCCAAGGCAGGCGGATCATGAGGCCAGGAGTTCAAAACCAGCCTGACCATCATAGTGAAGCCCTGTCTCTACTAAAAATACAAAAACTTAGCTGAGCATAGTGATGGGTGCCTATAATCCCAGCTACTCGGGAGGTTGAAGCAGGAGAATCGCTTGAACCCGGGAGGCAGAGGTTGCAGTGAGCTAAAATCGTGCCATTGCACTCCAGCCTGGGCAATAGTGTGAGACTCTGTCTAAAAAAAAAAAAAAAAAAAAAAAAGCTGGGCGCGGTGGCTCAAGCTTGTAATCCCAGCACTTTGGGAGGCCGAGGCGGGTGGATCACGAGGTCAAGAGATCGAGACCATCCTGGTCAACATGGTGAAACCCCGTCTCTACTAAAACTACAAAAAATGAGCTGGGCATGGTGGCGCATGCCTGTAGTCCCAGCTACTCAGGAGGCTGAGGCAGGAGAATTGCCTGAACCCGGGAGGTGGAGGTTGCAGTGAGCCGAGATCGCGCCATTGCACTCCAGCCTGGGTAACAAGAGCGAAACTCCG
>NW_022436952.1:5348681-5391162 GCF_009761245.1 Sapajus apella | reverse complement strand
GTGAGCCACCACACCCAGCTTTTTTTTATTAAGAAACTGGATTTCATCTTGTTGGTCAGGCTGGTCTTGAACTCCTGACCTCAGGTGATCCACCCACCTCGGCCTCCCAAAGTGATAAGATTAGAGGTGTGAGCCACCACGCTCAGCCTCTTTTTTTTTTTTTTTTTGTACCTTTATTTTCATAAGGATTAGAAAAAGCCCCAGCTAGAAGGTCAAACTAGTGATTTTATAGATATAGTTCCTTGGGATGGTAGTGAAATAAAGCTTCCTTTTAAGCAAATTTAAAGTTCAAAGTGAGCTAACAAAAAATATATATTGCATTAGTACAGTACAAAGGGTTTCTTGATATGAAGGAAATGTGTGAAATGGCCCCTGACAGAGTGAGGCTGGGGACACTGGGGTCATCTTCCAGAGGGCCCAATCCCTGCCCTTGAGGTACTTGTGGCAACCCACAGTGGCCAGAAGCGTGGCTGAAGGGGAGTGGCCTGAATCATACCTCCAGGAGGAGGTGGGGGTTCCCTGGGCACTGGAGAAACAGCTTCAACCACACAGTCAGAGGGCTGCCTCCTGTAACCCCTGACCTTCTGCCGCCTCCATTCCCCCTCGCCACCAGCCAGAGGTCTGCAGCGCAGTGGGTACAAGTGAGCAGGAGGGGACCCTCTGAGGCCAAGAGCCCCCCTTTTGCCCAGGCCTGTGGATCCTGCCATGGCCTTGCTGCTGGAACCCAGCTCCGCAGCTCAGACCTAGTCCTGCCTGAGCCAGAAGGACCCCCCCTTGTGCCAGACAGTCAGCCTCCTCTGCCCTCCTAGGGTTCTGGACAACGTCGGGACAGGTCTCCAATTATCATCTCCCAGCTGCTTCCTTCCTGGAGCCAAAAGAGCTCCTTATCCCCTCTCGTACCCCCTCCTCATGCCAGCACCTCCTTCCGTACCTCCTGGGGGATCTATCTCAGTGTGTCTGGGATGGAGCAAACAGTGTACCAGCCTGAGATGGATGGTGATTGTGGGGTGGGAGGGTCCCCAGGTCACCCAGTTCTCCCAGGCAGATTATGGCAGGGAGGGGCCCCAGCTCCCAGCTGCTGGAGCAGGCAGAGAGGGTAGGGCATGGAGCTCACGGCAGCTGCACGTTATGACTGCAGCCACACAAACCTCACAGTCAGCAGTGTGGAGGGGCTGCTGAGCAGCCTGCACAGAGAGGGGAGCAGAGACCAACCCCTCATGCCTCCTCCAGGCCCCACTCACCTCTCTGGTGCTCTGGCATTGGGGCCACTGGGGCAGGCGGGCAGGAGCTAGATACTAAGGGGTGGCAGAGAGAGAGGGGAGGAGGCAGGAGAGAGGATCTGCCCTCTCCGAGGGGCGGTGGCAAGGAGGAGCTTTGATGTGAAAAGCTTTAGAATCTGTTTAAGAACCTTTGAGATCCTTGGCTTTATATAACAAAAAAGTAAGCTGAGGCTGGGGAGAGGGGAGTGCTGGGTAACCAGCTGTCCTGGCTTCTTACTTTGTACAGATTTAACTTCTTTCTTCAGGGCCCCAGCTGAGCTGGGAGGATGAGCCTGGGCTTCTGGTTGAGGGTGGAGGAGCGTTCTGTCCTTGGGAGAGGGAGGCCAGTGAGTGACCAGCCTACTGGGGGGCTGTGAAGACTCGGACATGATTTTAACTCTTTGAGCAGGCCAGGCACTTGAAATCAGAACACTGGGAGAGAAAGACCCATGCCGGAGGCACCCTGGGTGTCTTAGCAACTTAGTTCTGAGAGACCCCAGGCTAGCCATTTATTTATTTTTGAGACAGGGTCTCACTGTGTTGCCCAGGCTGGAGTGCAGTGGTGCGATTACGGCTCAGTGCAGCCTCGACCTCCTGGGCTCAAGCTATCCTCCCACCTCAGTCTCCCAAGTAGCTGGGACTATAGACACGTGCCACCGTGCCCAGCTAATTTTGGGGGTTTGTTTTGTTTTGTCGAGATGGGGTTTTGCCATGTTGCCCAAGCTGGTCTCCACCTCCTGAGCTCAAGCAATCCACCCACCTCAGGCTCCCAAAGTGCTGGGATTACAGGTGTGAGCCACCACACCCAGCCTCATTAATTTAATTATTCATTCAGTCTACAGATCTTTTCCCTCTCTGAGCCTAAGGGCCTAATCTGTAAAATGGGGATGTTAATATAGAAACTTTGCCTTTGGGCACAGAGTGAGAGGCCAGCCAGACAAGGGTGGAGAAAGCAGGTTGTTTTCAATGAAAGACATTCCTGAGCAGTGATGGGCTCCATGGGCTCCTGGGGTCGCAGCAGCATGACCTCCCTGTTACCCCTACGCCTGTTTCAGCCACCAGCAAGTCCTCAGAGTGGCCCTGACCCTCCCTGGACCTGAGCAGCCCAGGGAAAAGACACAGATCGATTCCAATCTAGCAAGCGCACCGGCCGGCCGGCACAGATCAATGCTTCCTGTTCCAGGCAGGGAGGGCGTGAGAGACCCTGGCAGGGGTCTGAAGCAGGGCTGGGTTCTCCTGGGGTAGGGGGACTGCAAAAGAGAGACGGAGGCTGGGAACTCTGGGGGAGGGGAAGCAAGGCTGGGGTATCCTGGGAGAGGGGAGTTGGGCCAGGGATGGGGTTGGGAAAGCCAGAGAGATGAGGGAGGCGCTGCACGCCTTCTCTTTTCTCCAAGGACCCTCAGTGTGCAAGGCTGACTATATTTTTTGAGTCCAAGATTCAAGCCACAGGAAGATTCGAAAACTGGCGAAATCCAGAATCTGAATGAGGGGAAGGGCAGGGTGAGGAAGGCGGGTTCTGCCACCCTCGGCTCAGCCTGCCCCGCCTGGGAAACTCGGAAGGGGAAGGTGGCCTGAGGCTGGCGTGGCCGGGAAGTGGCAGGCGCCCCCCAGTGGCCAGCTGGGAGCACAGCACAGGTGCTTGGGAAGAGTGAGGTTGTCATATGTTCAAACAATTCCAAATTCCACGTTTATTTATGAGCCTCATTTATTTTTATCAGCCACCACATTCTTTTACATGAGATCACTGTAACTCATTATGACAATTAAGATCCCAACATCTTAGTGACACCATCTCATATAAGCCATCAAGCCAGTCCCCACCTGGCATGTTTACCCCAGATGTAACCCTCTACTCTGTCCTCTGGCTGCCCCGGCAACATTCACACTGATGTCATCTGCAGAGGAGGAGAATGGGGAGGGGAGGAGAGGGAGGGAGAAGGAAGGAGAGAGGCAAAGGGACAAAGTAGAGGAAGCAAAGCCACCAGCTTCAGGAAAGGGAAGACTCTCTGGGGCCCCTGACATGAGTCCTTCCCAGCCCCAAACTCAGGATCTGGAATTCAGGTCTCTGTCACCCTCTCTGTAGAGATCAGGAGGCTGGATAAAACCCCTTCCTTGCGGAGCTGAGAGGATGTCACATGTGTGCCCTGACCCACTGCCTGGGCAGGGATGGCAGCTGGGGTATAGCCCTGGTGGGAAGGGAGGGCAAGAAGCACTCAGGGTGAAGACAACAACTCACAAGCCCACAAGACCTGGGACTGGGCAGGGCAGCAGGAGGGAAGCGAGGAGGCAGCTGGGAGGGTGGAGGACCTGCTTCAGGCCACACCCACGCACACACACAAACACACTGCATGAGGCTCCCCAAGTCCCTCCTCTGCAGCCAATGCTACAGGAGCCCAAGTCACCCAGGAGGAGCCCTGAGGCACTGCCACCTTTGATTGTGCCTGACAGCTCCATCCTGCTGGGTGCCTCCTACACGGGAAAGCACACTGTATGCTTGGAGGTTGGAGGGCAGAGGACAAAGGTCAACTGGGACCAGATATGTCTCAAACTTGGCAGAGGCTCTGGGAACTTGGAGCAGGGGAGGGGACCCTTTGCTCCCCCTTCAAGTGAAGGAATCGGCCTCCCCGTCCCTGGGTGCCCCTGGCTCTGCCTTCCTCATGTGCCCATACCCCTCCGTCTCTGCTGGCTGGCTGTTGGTCCTTGGAGCAGAAGCCCATCTGTGTCTGTTTTCTACAACCATCTTTTCCGCCCCATACCACAGCAACCAAAGTCATTTTCCGGGCAATTGCCTTTCTGTAAACATTCCTGTGTAATATCCCCCCAAATTGCTAATACCCAGCACCCTGTTGAGTCTCTCTGTCACTCCAACTAGAGCCTCAGAGATGGGGGCTTGTGATGGGGGAAGGGCGATGGGAGGGGAGGAGGCAGCTGGACCGAGGATTGCTCAGGGGGCGGCTCCTGCCTAGCTCCTGGCACAGAGGGTGGGCCGGGAACACCGCACCTCCCCACCGTGATCCCCACTCCCTGCCAGCCCAGCACCACCCCCTGAATGTCGGCCTCCACATCAGGAGAGTCTGCCTGGACTAGGAAGGGACACAGAGAGGAAGGGGGAAGGGACCCCACTGGACAGAAGGCCTGAGGCAGGGCCTGGAGGAAAAGGAGCTGACTTGAAGGCATGGAGGAGATGGCTAGAAGATACAGACTCCTGGTGACTGGGGGCAGAGCTCTAGGGACATGGGGCAAGGCCAGGCAAGGTGTCTCCAAGCAACACCAGTTCCCCTCCCACCACGGGTGACAAGGAGGACAGAGGACAGGGTGGAGGCCAGGTGTAGCCCATCCCCGCCGGCATGGCCGTGGAGGGGGCAGAGGGAGATGGACAAGGCAAGAGGTGTCAGGTGGTTCTTGGCAGGTGACACATGTGTTGCCCCCTTCCCCACCTCCCAGCACTGATATATAAAGCCACTATGGAGAAGCATCTGGAGCAGGCCGATTCTCCTCACTATACAGCAAGGGAAACTGCGGCTCCGGGAGGTTGAGTGATCTAACCTGAGTCATCACATGGACTCCCTTCCCCAGGGGCAGGGGTAGAAAGAGGGACTAGGACTGTGAGCTCTGACCCTGTGGTCTCTTATATCTCTCTGCCCAGGGACTCCCGCAACCCCCTTCCCAAGCTCCACAGAAGCTGGGCATCCAGATGGGATGGGGGATGACAGAGCCCTGGAGGGAGCCAGCAGCAGAGGCGACATGAAGGGAGGCCGGGGAGGGTGAGGGCACTGCCAGTCACAGCTCTGTGCAGGCAGAAAAACACAAGCCAATTTGTGCAGATTTAAAACTCACTGAAGGCCACTTAGTTGGTAAACGAGTTGGAATCTAATTAAAGGACCTCTTCGAGGCTGGAGGAAGGCGCTGTCACCTGCCTAGGAGGAGCGGTGAGGCTGGAGGCCTGGGCCCCAGCTGCTACTGGTGAAGCTGCTGGAGCTCTCCCTGGGGAGAGCAGATCTGAGGGGGTCAAGTTCCCTGAGGAGGGCAGATCTGAGGGGGTCAATTTCCCTGAGGAGGGCAGATCTGAGGGGGTCAAGCTCCCTGCGGGTGGGCGCCTGGGGACGGGGGATGCCCCATCAGATGCTTCCCTGGCGTAGCTCTTCCCACTCGCCCATCCCAGGCAGACTGTGTCCACTAACACAGACCCCAGTCACACGCCCTCATCTCCTCCCTCAGACTTGGGGCCTCCCAGATGGCAGAGGGGCCATTCCACCTAGAAGAGCAGAACTAGGTGTGGTGAGGAGGCCCACCAACCACATCAGGAGTGGGGTGGGGGCCTGGGGACACTCAAACTTGCCCTCTGTGCCACCTCCACCAAATGCACTACCTGCAGCTGTCCCTCCCCCAGTGCCCCAGGCCCCACAGCACAGCAGCTCTCAGACCCTGGTGGTGAGGTGGGGCCTCCCTTCAGCTCTCATCTCTGGGGAAGAGGTGTCCCCCTGCCTACCCGTCCTGTGTCAGGAAGCCACAGTGCTTTCTCTCCAGCCAAATGCCTTTCCCATGCAGGAAACCAAAGCCCAGAGAACAAACCTGACCCCATCTAGAGGAGCTGAAGGCAGAGCCCAAAGTGGAACCCAGGGGTCCTGGCCCTCAGGGGCAAGGCTTTTTCCATTCCACAATGCCACTTCCCAGAAAGCAGCTGCCTGGGGAGCCCCTCTCTAGGCCACAGGCCCCAGGAGGACACAGATTAACAACCTCCTTAGGAAGGATCAGTAGCAAGGCAGAAACACCGAAGTAGCCCCCGACAGGGAGAAAGGCTGAGGGCCACAGCGCTCACCCCAGCCCAGGGGGATGCTCACCACACAGAAATCAGGGTCCCTGCAGGGCACCCCAACTGCACACTCAGACAAGACTCCCGTTCCTGCAAAATGTGTAAGTCAGCCCCTTGTCCAGAATTCCAGATATACAACCCCCTTTCTTCCCCCTGCCCCGCCTCTCTCACACACAGCAGGCCAAGCTGTGACATTACCAAAAACCACTGGATCCACTGACTAGTTATGTGACCTTGAGCAGGTCAGGGGATGCTCAGAGCTTTAGTTCTCTCATTTGTTTAAAAAAAAGGCAGCAGAAGCTACTGACAGGCAACAGGCATGCAGACTGCAGACCCCAGCTGAGCAGAGCCAGTTCCTTCTGATCTGCCCCAGAGCCTGATTTCCTTCCACCCCACTGTCAGAGTTTTATCAGACCCAGGACTGTGGGGTTGTGATTTTTGGCTTTTAATGAAAATCTGGCTAATTGGCTTCCCTGGGAAGGGAGGGGGCAGAGACGTGGGGGGCAGCATGTCACCCCCAGTCTGAAGCCAGAGCTGGAAAGGTTGGGAGCAGCCCTGGCATGTGCCCACGCGGCACTGTGTAAACCAGCTAACTCCGGTGTGGCATCTCCACTGCTCACGCGCCCAGGGAAGGTGTCCTGTCAACTCCACATCTCCATGGAGAGGCAGCCAAGGGGAACAGGCCGAGAAGGAAGGGAGGGGGGAAGAGTGGAGGGTGGGAAGGGAGGGAGGCCGGCGCCTGTCCTCGGCTCTGCCCTCACTCAGGAGGCTGCCAGAACATCCTCTCCCCAAGGGGCACTCCAGCCTCAGAGTGCTGTGCCCTCTGTGTGTGAAAGGGATCTTTGCCCCCTCCTTGCAGCTGCCTCCAGCTGAAAGCATGCCCAGGGGGCAGCATCTTGTTTCCAAGGGGGAGATTCCAATCCCTTGGAAGTGAGCGGTAGAAGCCCCACCCACCACCCTGCCTCCCCATCGGGAAGCATTTTCAACACCAAGTCCTCATCAAAGGGCTCATACATATTGGGCAGGAGACCCAGCCTTGCCCAGAGGCCCTCGATATCCTCCTCAGAGACACCACCTTTTGTGGGGACAGGCCCTCCCTAGGAGGCCTTGTCCTAGCCCCATGACCCTAGCACTCAAGCAGCTCCCTTGGCCACAGAACCAGCAGGGTTCCTCCAGGTTCCCAGCATACCCCCAGTTGCCCAGGCACACACATTTGCTCACTCCCGCCTCTACATCAAACCTGTGCACCTCGGCATGCGCCTGGCTGCCCAGCACTTGCTCACTGGCGCAGGCCCGTCACAGCCTGCCTCACCTGCATCCTCCACCTGACCACAGGCGATCCGCCCACCTCGGCCTCCCAAAGTGCTAGGATTATAGGTGTGAGCCACCGTGCCCAGCCATGAACCACTTTTGAACACACACATATGCATGACAGTCTACATGCAGGGGTACACCTGGGCCCACCAGGGCATCCCCCTCTGCCACCTTAGATGCCGCATGGACAGGGAGGGCACCATGCCAGTGCATGCACCTCATGCAGTGCATCTGGGGCTCCCTAAAGCACCAGGTCAATGCATCTCCACTTGGAAGATGGTGGGGATTTGCCTATCCTGAGTCCCTCATGGAGGCGACATCTTCAGCCCCTTTTCCACTTTGCCAGGTGTGGGGTTTCCTTGCTAAGATGTTTACACAGTCTTAAAATAGAGGAATCGGCCCAGTAACATCAAGGCCACCCACTCTGACCAATGCTTAGCCAATGCGATGATGCCCGTAAGTGAGACCCTCCTCCAGGACCTGGGTGCCTCCAGCCCTCATTCCACCACTACAGGTGCTCAGCGCCTCCACCAGGGCAAAGGGGCCCGAGGGCCTTTGCTCAGCTTCCAGCTCTGCTAACAGGGAAGGACAGGGCTTCTGGGCCCCAAGGCTCAGCCCTCACCTCATGGGTTAATTTCTCTGCCACGCTGCAAACCAGCTGAGAACAAATAGCCGAATCTGCAACCCGTGATTCTCTCTCCCTAAGGACATCTCAGTATCCCGAGGGACTATGGAGGATGAGGTGAAGGGAGCCCGGGGTTCAGAGTTTGGAGAAGGCAGGAGGAGGCTTGGCGAGTCTCCTGCGTGGCCTCTGGGTCCAGGCAGTCTTTGGAAGCCGGGACCTGGTCAGGTACCAGGGGCATCTTGTGGAAGTTCTCTTTGTTGTCTAACCTGAACCCTCCCATCAGAGCAGAATCCGGGAAGGTGGAGCACAGGCATTAGGCAGGCGAAAAATAACCCTCCTCCCCATCTGCAAAATACACAAAGCCTCCCATCCTCCCTTCTCTAATCCACACATCCATCTTGAGTGACGAGTTTAAACCCAGCATCAGGCTTGCTGGAAGCCGTGGGAAATATGGCTCGCCATGAAATGATAACCACCTTTTCTTTTTTTTGAGATGGAGTCTTGCTCTGTCACCCAGGCTGGAGTGCAGTGGCACAACCTTGACCCACTGCAACCCCCACCTCCTAGGTCCAAGCGATTCTCCTGCCTCAGCCTCCTGAGTAGCTGGGACTACAGGCCCATGCCACCACACCCAGATAGCTTTTGTATTTTTAGTAGCGACACGGTTTTGTTATGTTAGCCAGGCTGGCCTCAAACTCCTGACCTCAGGTGATCCACCCGCCTCGGCCTCCCACAGTGCTGGGATTACAGGCATGAGCCACCGAGGCCGGCCATGATAAGCACTCTTGAACACCTACACATATTCATGACAGTCTGCAAAGGGCTTGTGCAGTCATCATTCTCTTAATTCTCATAGTCACCTTGTGAGGTTGCAACCCCCCTATTTTACAGGTGGAGAAACTAAGGCTCAGGAAGGAGTGACTTGTCCAAGGTCAGAGTTGAGTGGAAGAGGCTGATCTCAACTGCAGGGGTGGTTAGCCCAGGTCCTCCTTCTTTCCCCTACACTCTGTTCCCCTGAGGAAGATGCTGATCCTGCCACCAGGTTGTCTGTGAGTACTCATCTAAGGCATTGGGCCAGAGCCCCACAGGTTCCCTCTGTCCGTCCTACACCCTAAGAAGAGAACACGGAAACAACCCTCCTTCCCAGCTAATCACAGAGCCTCCACCCAGTCCTCCTAGGGGAATCTATTCCCCAGGGCCGGAAGAGAGGGAGGAAGCAGAGCCACCCCTAGATCACAGAAACCCAGGCTGGAAGGGGGTCCCACAGTCCTGAAAGACCTTCTGGGGGACCCTCCTTTCCACAGCCCTCCTCCCAGCCTTCTCGTACCTGCGCTGGATATGAAGCCCTCCCAGCCCCTGCCACAGGCTGTGCAAAGACAGAACTGCAGATCAAGAGCTCCAGCCAGCCAGGTCTTGGATACTTCCAGGAATGGAGAACTCATTACATCCAGGGCACCAATCATCTTGTGGGGTTCCTCCTTCCTTAAAATGAGCCACAGTCTGTGCCCAGGGCCCTCAGGAACCTGGGGGAAGGTCATGACCTCCCCTTTTGGAGCAGAGTGGAGGCTCCTGAACCGGAAGCTTCTGTCATGAGCCCTCAGGTCCTTCCTGCGTGGCCCAGCCCCTGGCCATCTGCACCACCCTTTGTTGGGTAAACCCCATATTGCCACCAACCTTCTTGGCTGGTAGCCTTCAGAACTGCTCCAAGGGTCCAGTTGAGGTCTGAGCAGCTCAGGTGCCTCCTCTCTGCTTCTGTTACTAAAGCGCCTTCGCTAGTGCCCCTCCTGCCCACGGTACATGTGCCAGGAGGAACAAATGCTCAGGGCCTGAGAGTCCTGCTCCTGGGCCAGCACATGCCTTCCTCGGCTCCTAACTCTCAGGCCTCCCCCAGCCTCGGACCTCAGGGGCCAGCCTGACTCCTCCCACCTGGGATGTGTGAAGTTCCTGGTCCAGTCAGCTGAAACTGCTCCTTCCAGTCACTTCCATCTGCTTTCTGGTGCCTGGCCTTGCTAATGTCACTTGAGGGGTCTAGTCTGAATCTTAGCACCTCCCAGCAACTACGCCCCTCAGAGCTCCAGCTTCAGACACCAAAAGGTGTGCCCAGGAGTCTGAGTGGGCAGCCTGCTCTGCCTGGAATTCTCTGGCTAGTGGCCTGAGGCCCTGGATGCCCCCATCTGGCAGTCAGCCACTCTGAGAACTGGAAAACCACAAGCCCACATGATAATATCTGAGGCATATTAACCACACAGTGCTTCCTCCTTGCTAACCTACTTCCTCCTCTCAGTGCTGACCCTACCGTGCAGCCAGCGGGCCCCAGGCTTGAAGGAGAGGCTCCCCCACCCTCAGCTGCTTCCCTGCAAGTACCCCATGTCTGCATCCCATGCTTGCGCAGTGGCTAATTCTGGTGTCTCATCAGACGGTAATTATGGGGGAATCAGCAGTGCTGTCATCTCTGCAGCTCGGCACCTGTCACCACACCACCATCCCCAGGCTGCTGGGATGGGACCGGAAGCTGAGGGGGGAGGGGCATGCTGGGGGGAGGGGCATTGGCACCGTTCCTGCCTCTGCAGCCCTCACTTCCCCACCCTGCCTCCTCAAGGTGAGCAATGCATAGCAGCCAGGTGGTCACCAGCCACACAAGTGCTCCCTGTTACCCAGGTCACTGAAAGCAGGGGCCATGTGTCCCATGTAGGCACCCCCATGACCAGAGAGAACCGGCAGAAAGACACAGCGAGCCAAGGCTCATATCTCACCTTGGCCACTTCCCACATGTGTGACCTTGAACAAGTCATTTCACTTCTCCAGGCCTCAGTTTCCCCAATGGCAAAATGGAGAAAATAGTGCCTCCCTTGTGAAGATGGGAAGAAATAAAATGTGTAAAGTATCTAGCACAATGCCTGGCACACATGTGGTTAGGTAGTCATTCAACAAACAATTCATACACAGCTACTATGTGTTAGGCAACATGGGGATGCCAAGATGAATGAGATGATTTAGCAAGGATCACACTGTGGCCGCACTGACTGAGGCACAGGCTTTTTTTTGGTGGGGAGGGGCTGGTGGTGTTTGGTGTTATTTCTTTGAATTGTAATACCTCGAAGGAGCACAGAAAGTGAGGTAAGGAAGTACCGGCTGCAGAGGCAGGAAGGCGTCCCTCCTCACGACAGTCCCCACCATTCCCTAGCATCCCTCATTTGCTGCCCCTGCAGGTACCCCATTTTACAGATGTAGGTGCTGAGTTTGCTGCCCCTACAAGCAAAAGTAGGCTAGTGGGCTTAGTTATGTCCAGAACTGGTAACTGTTCAAGAAAGGTCACATCAGGAGCCACCAGAAGTTTGACGGTGCTCCGGGAGATCCCAGGGTCAAGCCCAGAGGTGGTTGTCGGGGGAAGGGCACTTCAAGGAGGAGCAGAAATGGGAGGTGATAAAGGGGACGCAAGCCTCAGAGGCAAAGGCCCACGGGGGAGAAGGCCAGACCCGAGGCGGGCTGGTAGGGGCCCCACCTGGCTGCAGCACAGAGTCCTCAGGAGGAACGGGGTCGGGGAGGAAGGTGATGAATCCCAGCATCAATTCTTCATGGTGTTGGGCCGCAGAGGAGCCCTGCTTCCGGAGTGCAGAGAGCGAGGCAAAGGTGCACGAGGGAATGGGGCGAGACCCATGCAAAGCTTCAGGCGAAGGCGGAGGGGAGGAGGGTGTGGGGCTGAGGCTGCCCTGCTAGACACTGGGACTGTCTCCCTGAGCCCAGACATGCTACTTAACCCCTCAGGTCTGTCTGGCTCTTCCCCCGAAAAACAGAGACAGCAGCATTGAGCTCACAGGGCAGCTGTGAAGATGGAGTGAACTGACACCTGTACAGTGCATGACCCAGCAGGTGGCTCCCAGAAAGCACCCAATAAATACCGGCAGCCGTGTTTTCATCATTACCAGCGATAATTTTTTGTCCTCAAAACTCAGCCATGACTAAATGAGCCCATCCCCTGAAAGCCCACAGAGGGAGCACAGGTCTCTTCTAACCAAAACCGGAGTCAACAGTGAGGGGCTGGCCCAGTGTCCACTAGCACGGTAGCTGCCCGGCCCCACCCCTCTACCCTCACCAGGCATTTCAATAATCCTTCATCACACTCTTCCAGAACCCATCCATGTCTTATTCTGCTCTGGCTGATAAAGCCAGGACAGGGGCTGCTTCACCTTTTTACAGATGTAGAAAGTAAGTCTTGTAAGGTACTGAGCTCCCCGTCACTGGGGGCGTTCCAGAAGAGGGCGGGTGAAAGAGAACATTCAAGTCTCAGAGGCCCTTGCCCCGGCCCCCTCTGCCTGGTTCACTGCCCCTGAGCCCACAGTGCAGCCTGAGCTTGGCCCCTCTGCTGTTTGTGTGGGGAAGTGGTTGGGGGTGTAACTCACGGAGCCAGAAGGAGGGAAAGAGCTGCAATCTCAAGTCCCTCCGCATTTCCCTGTTTCCCGTTTCCCGGCTTCTCCCAGCAGCCAAGGATGGGGGAGGGAGGGAGCAGTGTCGTTGCTCTTTTAGGAAAACGGTAATTTTAATTAAGAAGCAGACAAACGAGCGCTCTGCAGATTGTCTCAGAGCAAAGTTAAAAAGCCATCAAGGCGGCAGCAGCCACGGTGGCAAGGAGAGCTGCCTCCCCCAGCTGCCCACCCGGATTGGGGCTGAACAGTTCAGAGGGCTGGAGAAGGGCTGGAGGACGTGGAACCTGAAAATAGCCCCTCTCCTGAGAAGGCAGGGCAGCGCTAGATAGTACCCAGGGTATAGCCTGCCCAACCCCGGGCAGCGGCTGGGGATGCAAAAGGTGCCTGCAATTAGGCAGCCCCTGCTGTGGGCCTGTCACTACTTTTTCTTGACTTTTCTCAACAAAGCTACCTGGGAGGTGTTCTTGTACCACTTTACAGGCACCAACACTGAGGCTCAGAGAGGGAGAGTGGCTTGTCCAAGGTCACACAGCTAGGACATGGCTGAAGTGGGGGTTTGAACCCAGGGCAGGCTGACTCTAAAGTCCAGTGCTCCAGGCTGCAGGTCCTGGGCCCAGATTTGCGGGGGTGGCTTCCCCCACCCACACCCCCTCCTCTAGCCAGGCTCCTTGATGTCCTCTGCAGCGGCCTCAGGAGCAGCCTAATAGTGTTGCCCTTAGTCCTCAGGGTTACCAGGGACTTGGAGGCCAAGTCACTGCTTGCTTGGCAGGGTCACGTTATGAGGGGCTGCTGTTCAGCGACAAAGTTACAAAGGAGCTGCCAGCAGGGGGAGCAGGGGCAGACAGACAGAGGACAGGCCCCACAGCCAGGAAATCTTCCAACTCCTCAACCTCTACTTGCTCACCACTTAAGCAAAGCATGCAGGAACCTATCTGTCTTGGTTGCTGCTGGACTCTAAGCTTAGCCTAGTGCCTGGCACAGAGAAAGTGTTCAGTAAGTTTTTTTTTTTTTTTTTTTTTTTTTTCTGAGACAGAGTCTCACTCTGTTGCCCAGGCTGGAGTGCAGTGGTGCAATCTCAGCTCACTGCAACCTCCGTCTCCCAGGTTCAAGCAATTCTGCTGCCTCAGCCTCCCAAATCCCTGTAGCTGGGATTACTGGCGCCCACCACCACACACGGCTAATTTTTGTATTTTTAGTAGAGACAGGGTTTCACCATGTTGGCCAGGCTGGTCTCGAACTCCTGACCTCATGATCTGCCTGCCTTGGCCTCCCAAAGTGCTGGGATTATAGGCGTGAGCCACCACACCCGGCCTTCAATAAGTCTTTATTGAATAAATGGATGAATGGATGAACAATCAAACAATTGAATAAATGAAACGAGATCACAAGTTTGCAAGTGCCTGTAAGCTAAATAAAACGGTCCAGTCTTCTCCCATCCTCCACCCTCTGGGCATTGCTGGAATATCAGTTTTCCCCAATAAGAGGTGCCCTTTGCTCCTGACCCCTCTCCCCAGGCCACAAGCCCCGTCAGCAGAGGGTTCCCACCTCTTCTGTTCCCCCCAGCTTCTGCTTACATGGTGGCGCTGCAGCCCACACACATGTACATGCACGTGTGCTTGTGCTCGCACATTCGCTCATGCACACACATGCACACACGGACATGTTCTCTACCAGCCAAAGTGCCCTCCCCAGAGTCAGCTATCTGCTGCCCCCTCCCCTGGCAAAGACTGGGCCCACCAGGGATAGCCCCCTCCCCGTTTCTGGCCCTCCAGGCTGGGGAGGGGCATCTGACTATGGAGATCTGGCGGGAGGGGGAATGGTGGGGGCCTCCCTCCTGGCTTACTAACCTGGAGACTTTAAACAGAGGGAACAGAGTCCTGGAGGCTTCCCTCCCGCCGCACGCTGGAGCCCTGGGTGAGGGACAGGAAAGGAGGAAAGTCGTGAATGAATGAATACCCAGAAAGGCCCGGCTGAAGCAGAGGAGCTGGAGAGAGGAGGGGACCAGGGCAGGGGCTCCCAAAGTGGGCGGGGACCAGGGCAGGGCCATGGGCCATGGTTTGGGGGAGGTGAAGCAGGGATAGAGCAAGGCAGAGCCTTAGGAGCTCTCCCTTTGGGGTGGGCCCCCCAGGACAGACAGGATAGAGACTGGGTGTCATAGGAAGAGCAGGGACTGAGCGGGCAGAGACACTGATGGGAGACAGACAGGGGGACAAACAGAAGGACAACATGGAAAACATAGGGTCCCCAGAATTGGGTTCCCTGGACAGACAGCCGACAAGCCATGCCTGGTTCTCCTCCCAGAAACGGGGGCAGACGCTTTACTAGGGGACCCAACCTAGACCCCAAATGATAGCCGGTCTGCCTCCCTCTTGCAAGGTCACGCCATTCTGGAAGGTTGATAGGTTCAGGGTCAGAGAGGCCTGCCATCACTGCCCTGGTGACAACCCTCTCCCCAGGCTAAGAATCTCCCATCTGCTCACTCCCCACTAACCCTGAGAAAGCCCCACTTCCCCTGCCAGCATTGACGAGACAGGCATTTCCCACCCAACAGGCACTCCTAGGTGCACACTGCTAGGAGCTGTGCAGAAGGACGGCCTGCCCAGACCTGCCTGAAGTCCTTCACCTAGCTCCTGCCTCCATGTCCCCAACCCTCAACATACCAAGGCAGGGTCCCCTGCAGCTGTCCACCATGCCCGGCCCTGCAGGGAAGTCCTTTCTCAACCTACCCCACCTCCCTCATGCTGCCATACCTATTAGCCTTTTACCCTGGGGCACGCAGCAGTAAGACCTTTCCTGCCTGGAGACACAGCCCTCCCTTGGCTGGCTCAGACCCATCCATTCCCACGTCACGTCTGGCTACAGGCATTCTCACAGCCCCCTGCCAATCTCATGGTTCCAATTTTCCCACCGATTACCCAAAATGCGGACATCACAGGGAGAAACAGCTGTTGGGACACGGACTGGGAGGAAATACTAAGAATGCTCACTAACATGTCTAGCCCTAGAGGGCTTCCTGGATGAGGCGGTGGGAGGCACAGGAGTGAGGGTTCAGGAGCTCCACCTTCCTTCTTACCACCAGTCCTAAGTGGCAGCTCCAGGGGCCCAGCCCCAGACAGGCTGCAGTGAGAATCTGGGTTCTAGAAAAATCTAAAGAGATTTCTTATGCATGCCCCTTCCTCAGTGGAGGGTGGGCTCCCATTCAATCATTCAGTCAGACAGAGGAAGAGGAGGAAGACAAAAAATGACTATTTATTGAATGTCTACTGTGTGCCAGGAGCTCTGCCTAAATTACCTCATTTAATCCTGCTACCCACTCTGTGGGGAAGCCAGTTAATGCTCTCAATCTACAGAGATGGAAACCACTTCAGAGAGGTAAAGCAACTTGCCCAAAACCACACAGTGAGTGACTGTCAGGGCTGCGACTGCATCCCAGAGCTGTCCAACTCTAGACCCTGAGCTCTTAACCCACGAGCTAAACGTCTCCTATCCAACCTCCCCAGTCTTTGGCCATCTCCCTTTTGGTGGCCTCTGGGAAGTTCTTCCTAAAGTCCAACCTCTTTCTAGTGACTGTTCCAGCAGAAATTATCTCCTATGGGCAATAAGGTAGAAGAGAAGATTTCTCCTTGGTCTCTGCCTCGTCCTAAGAGTGGGAGGCAGACTGTTCTAACCCCAGGCTGCCAATGGACCAGCAGAAGGCTGAGCCATCAGGTCGAGGAGAGAGGCGGGTCCAGGATTTCTTGAGCTTCATCTTTAGTTGACTCCTGCCTCTCTAAGAGCCCCTTCCTGCCCCTCCCACTTCCAGGAAAGAGGAAGCTCCAGGAAGCCCCGAACAAGCCCCTTCTCGGTTTTTTTTTTTTTTTTTTTACCAACCGGGAGTCCCCATAGTGCCCAGGTAGAGGAGAGTGCAGAAGTTCTGGGGTGGACAAAGTGAGACTGTGGCAGTCCCCACAACCCTTGCCTTTCCACAGAGCCCTAACTTTCCATGGGTAAGGGGGCTGCAGACAAGAATGGGGACTCACCAGGCCAGCCTGGTCACTGGGTGGGGTGGAATAGGCAGAGGACGGCCCAGGAGAGAAGGCAGCGAGGCCCAACCCAAAGGCTTCAAGGAGCCATGGAGGGCCTTCCCAAGGAGCCAGGTCATTCATTCTTCCCATAAGAAGGAGAGGCTTGTGTCTGCTACACCTGCCATTATCATGCACCCTAGGGGTGAGAGGAGACTGCAGAACATGTCCTCCCCTCCGCCCAATCTCCCCAGCTCTGCACAAACAGAAACAGCTAGGCTCTTTCTGCGGGGTCTCTGGGTCTGGGGTCTCTCTATAAACCGAGTCTGGGGGACCCTCTGTGGCCCCCTGGGTCTGTGGTCTCCAGCATGTTTTGCCAGCTGGAATGGAAAAGAAGCCAGTGCTCTGGTATGAGTGCATTTGCAGAGGTGAGGAAGACAGGCAAGAGAAAACCCAACTCCCTTCCAGTCTTGGTTTAACCCAAACCAGGACATGCAGGCAACTGAAGCAGGTGGCCGAGGCTACCAGGAGCCAGGATAAGGTGTGGGGGAGCTGAGCCACCAGCTGGAAGTGCCTTGTGGAAGAAAACCCGGACTGGATTATAGTCCCTGGATGGAATGGAGTGTGGCAAAGCCAGTTCTGCTGGGGTGGGAGGAAAACAGTGAGTTTAGAATTCAGAGGACAGCTGAATCCTCTAGCCACTCCCTTCTCCATCCCCTGGACTGGGAGGGCAGCTGTAGGCAAGGTGTGTCTTCGCAACAGGAGGGAGGCTATCTGTAAGGAATGAGTGAGAGTGTGTGTGTATGTTTTCCAATATTCTCTTGGGCCAAATCTCCATTTTTTTATTTTGCTTAGCTGAAGCTGGGAAACAATCTTCCCACCCTCCATGTGGCAAAGCAATATTATCTCAAGGGGGAGGAGGTAGAGAGACCCTGGGAGTGTTGGAAGCGAGCTTGAAGGTCTTCTAGTCCCACCCTCTTTTCTTATACCAAGGACACTGAAGACCAGAGGGGGCAACTAAATTGCCAAGGTCACACAGCAGTAGGGGAGACAGGCAAGCTGACTCTAGCCCAATGCTGCCTCTTTACAATTTACCTCTCTGCCCTGAGGAGCAGAGGAGCAGCTTCTCTGTCTCCTCCTTTTCTCCCTCTCCCGAAGCACTGGACCCCACCCCAGCAGGGCCCCCTGCACTCTGTCCACCACACCAGCCAAATGCCTCAGGATGCCCAGAGGTCATCTGAAAGGTCATGCTGACCAATCCCCTGCCCCTAAGTCCAAGACTAGCCTACGGTGCTCACAGACCACCGTCATTGAGGTGAAAGATGCAAAAATACCACCAGAGCCTCCCATCCTGAAGTGGCCACACGCCGGGAGGTTTATCTTCCTATCTAACCTCGATTCCTCCTACTACAGCGTGGGCCTGCTTCCTCTCAAGCTGTCCTATGCAGAGATGGAGGCAGGGGGAGAAAAACAGGTTTGCAGCCTCCACACCCTTCTGTTTGCCCACCCCCAGCAGAGAGGATGAGGGCAGGGTGTCCCAGGGTGGCTGGGCTCCAAGCCCAGTGCATGCGTGGGGCCCGAAGGGTAGGGTGAGGGGCAGCAGCCTGAGTATGGGGAAACAGCTCTTCCAGGAACTGCCCCTCCAAGTCCTCATCCTCTGCAAAATCCTAAGTCACAGGCTTAGAGAAGAGTCTTCTCTGGGTTCAGAGACATCTGTCCCCCATCCCATCACATTTATTGACTGTTTATTATGTGTCCAGCACTATGCGGGATGTTTTCATCTGTTGTTTCATTTAATCTTCACAACAATTCCAGGATCAGAAACGAATCTGCCTCCTGGGACAGTCCTTCCTTAAGACTAAGTCTAACCTGGATCTCTCTTACTGCATTTCTCTGGCCCAGTCCTCCTTGGTGGTGGAGGGCATTTTTGTTCTTGTCTTCAGAGACTCTTCTCATGACCCAGTGGACTTACAGTATCTTCTCCAGGCTATCACCCTTGACCCAGCCCTGCCCAGGTGAGGGGAGATACGGAGATAAAAGGAACCAATGCAGAGCTGAGGGCGGAATGGGAGGAGGCTCTGGGGGAGGTCCCCACAAGATCAGGAGGGGCTGCTGGAGGTAGGAGCAGGACTGGGGTAGCAGGTTCTCCTCCCTCATAATGTCCATGACCCTTGCAGGGGGCCTGGGCCCCACCTTCTCTGTGAGCCACAGAGGGCCCAGAGAGGCAATGAATGACCTAGTCCTTCTCGGTGACCATCTCTGAGGCCCAGGTTTCAGCACACACATACCCAGACCCCAGGAGAATGGGCAAAAGCAGGCAGGGGCACAAGGACAGGACTTGCCCTGGCTGAGCCTGGGAGGTGAAGCCAGAGGGGGAGCTCTGACTCCTGGCAGAGGACGAACAGCCCTGGGAGGGCATGCAGCCGCAAGCCCCTCTGCCTGCGGCAGGATCCGGCCTCCGTGGGGGTTTGCACACCCCATCCTAGCCACAGGCAACTTTGGTGAATTCACCCACCACATGCTCCTTTTGGAGCAGGAGTGCTGAGGGCAGGGGTCCCCTCCACGATGGCCATCCCCCCACCCTGCCCCCAGCATGGATGGAACATAGCGGTCAGACTTACCTCCCCAGGGAATGCTCAGGCCCAGCTTTCACCCCTCTGGGAAATCAGAGCAGCAAAAGCATGGGCCAATGGGCAAGGGGAGTTGGAATGGTGGGTGGGACTCTGGGCCGGGTGTGGGCGGCACCCTCCCCCTTCAAGCAGGCACCATTAATATATGCAAAGCATATGCAAATCACCCAGAAGAGAGACACAACACTGCTGGAATGTCACAAGAGACCTTGGAGATCAGCCAGCCCACGCCCCCTCATTTCACAGGTGAGAAAAGAGGCCCGGCTGGGAAGGGACTTGCTCAAGGTCATGAAGACATTTGGGCACTGAGGAAGGATAAGAATGAGCTCTCCTGACTTAGCGCACTGCTTTTTCCACCAGGGTCTTGTCTTTCTGCTGGGGGGTTTACAGCATGACACAGGGGCTCCAGGGTGTGGATGGGGTTCTAGGCAGGCCCACCAGAGAGACAAGGGTGGGAGATGGAGCTAAGAGGCTTCTTGGATGCCTCCCTCCCACCTCTGCACCTGGAGATGGTCTGGTGGGTGTGAGGGGCAGTGCAAGGGCAGCACAGCACCTGCGGGCGCCAACGGATGGAGGGGCAGGAGGCTGGAAGTAGGCAAGGAGAAATCCCAGGGGCAGGGGAGGAGAGCAGGGAAATTGGAGTGTTTGAGGCAGGGGAGAAAGAGCCCAATGTCAGGGCAAGGTGCCCGCAGTGGTGTGGGGACAGGGATGGCGCCCTCAACACACACACACACACACACACACACACACACACACACTCTCTCTCTCTCGCTCTGTCTTTCTCTCTCTCTCTCTCACACACACACACACACACACACACACAAACACACACACACACACAGACTCCTAAATGCTCAGCAGCCCTTCCTGCCTGGACTCGGACAATTACGGCACCTGACAGACCATAATAGTTAACCCAGGCCCATCCCTTCTGAGGCCACTTTCCCACCCCCAACCTGGCTTCTCAACCTTCCAGTCCTCGAAAGCAGGGCCAGAGCTGGGGAAAGGAAGGGGAGGCAGACGATGGGAGGGGCAGTCAGAGGGAAAAAGGGGAGGCAGGAGAGGCGAGGAGACAGGGTTAGAGAGAGAGACAGCAGGAAGGGCAGCGCAGGAGAAATTGAGGGGCAGGGAGTGGGAGGGGAGGAATGGGGAGATGGAATGGCACAGAGGAGAGATGGGGGAGGGGGGAAGACCGAGGGCACCCAGGAGAGCGCTCTGGAGCCCCTAGAACTGAGGACGATGCTGGAGCCCAGGTATCGGGTACAGGAACTCTGACCCTGAGGTTCTAGGCTGCCTGGCAGGCGTTGGGAACCATGCCCCTGCCCCTCTGCCCACTTCCCTAGAAACTCCCCCCCCATGCCAGGAATTCAGTCCTCCCTCCTTCACTGCCTCCCTCCCTTCCTCCCTCGGGGCAGGCACTGCTTCCCAGCCAAATCCGAAGCCTTCATCTCCGCTTTTCAGAGCTTGAAATGAAAGAAGGGGAAGCCAGTACAGCCCTCAAACCCGCTGACGGCCAGATTTTTATTATCTTTGCTCAAATGGGCCCTAGGAAGCCAATGAGGGATTCTTCAAAGAGCGTCTGAGTGCCTCATTGAAGCCTGCACCTGCACCAGCCCACCCACAGCAGGCAGCCAGGACTCGGGGGGCACAACCTGACCCCCCACCCCACCCCCAATCCTACAGTCCAGAGCCTAGGCTACCAGGAGCCTCACCCTCAGCACTCTGTGCCCTGCAGGGGCCCCTCGGCCAGGAAACCAGGCTTGAAGCTAGACCTAAGTCTGCTGGGCCTCTAAGGCAGTCTCTGTCCCTCTCTGGGCCTCAAGGACATAAATTAAGGAAGAAAACAGATCTCCTTGCCAGGGCTTGGAGGAGATAAGTGCTTGGGATTCCTCGAAAGAGCGGCTTTTATGGCAAGCCCTGGATCCTTCCCCTGAACTCCCTGCCTGCCCAGCACTCACAGGCCCCTCTGCAGGAGCTACCCCTACCACAGCCACTTCTTCCTGTGCCCCACGCCCACTACCCAGGATGACAGACACCATGAACTGCTCTTCCTGGGGCCGCAAACTCAGCTCCCTCAGTTCAAATCCTCAACACTGTCTCCCTTCTTTCCCCAAAGCCTAACCTGGAGTGGGGGTGGGGCTCAACAAACTGGGTACTTCAAAGAGCCCAGCCCCCTCCCTCCTAAGCACTTCCAGGGCTGGGGTTTTGGCAGAGAATGCCAAGGTTGGCATGGGCAGAAAGCAGCCATGCCACCCCACCCTCTAGCTCTGACCACACTGTCGAGATCAATGCCCACAGCCAAAGAAGGAATCAATGGTTCTAATTAAACCCTTTTTCCAGGGTGGGTCCCTGGCGAGAAAGAGAGAGAGAGAGTGTGGGGGGGGGGAGAGAGAGCGCATCAGAGAGGCCCTGCATCCCATCACCCAACCCAGTACCCTGCACATCTTTTAAGATGCCTGGAACCCAGCAGGGATCAGGCCATGAAGACCCCAGACTCTCTGCATTTGGCAAGAAGGCAAGTAGAAGGGCAGGGTGAAAGCCTGAGGTGAGGGTAGCTGTCAGAGGGGCTCATTCTATCGACCCTCCCCCTAGAAGAGCGTCCCCCTCCTCCACTCAGCACTCCCCGAGGACCACAGTTGCCTCTTCCAGACAGAGCTCCAGGACACAGACAGTGGGAGCCGGAAGGGGGATTTGCGCCTCCATCCCAGCCCTGAGGGTCATCACAGAGAACCAGCCATCATGGAAAAGGCGGAAGGAGCAGGAATTGTTGTAGGGGGGTACTGGACAAAGACCCTCTTGTCCCCAAGGCAGGGTGCCAGGAAGCCAGGGCAAAGCCTTTGCACTTGCTGCCAATGGTGCCTGGGTGCCAGGCAGTCTGGGTGGGGACGGTGGGGGTGGGGGGAGCAGCGTGGTGGTGGTGGTGGATCTTCTTCTTGGAACCCCTCCCCTGCCCTCACCCCATCCCTTGCTTCTACCCCAGGCCACCAGCTAAGTCTCTGCCTCAGCAACTCTCAGCTTGCCTAGAGCATTCCTCCCTGTCAGAATGTTCCTTCCTGTGCCCCTGACACCTGTATGGAGTAGCCCATCACCAACCAGAACCAACAGAACCCCTCACGTGCACCACAGCTGCTCCCCACATACAACCACACCAGAAACCACCACCATCACAGCTGCCACCAGTGGTGACGGAGCCTCACAATCTCCAGCAAATTCATCATCAATTTTTAAAGACCAACAAGAGGGAACAGGAAGGGAATAAAAGAAACTGAGGCACAGAATTAGACAGCACAGCAGTTGGTTCAAGGTCACCAAGACCAAGATACCAAGAGTTGGGAGGAAGGTATCCTGATGACCCCTCAAAAGTGCTCAAACCTCACCCAAAGGAACATTCAGGCCCACAAACCTGGAAGTCTGGTCAGCTTCCCTCACTCCCAACCCTCACCTGTTTACCCCTTCCCTGAAAGAGACAGCAGCTCCTCCATCTCCTCTTGAAAGGCTGCTGCCAGAAACCCTCCCAGCTCAGGGAGCCCACTTTCCTTAAAGTTGGGGTGCTGCAGGACCTCCTGGTCCCACAATATTTGAGGAGAGGGGCTGGGAAGACAGTCCAGGATCCCCCTCCTTGCCCACTTCCCAGCGACTGCTCACCTGGCTCCCCTCGACCCCCAGGGTCCCTCGGTCCGGCCTCCTCCCTGGGAGAGCGGGCTCTGCCCTCCGCAGTCCTCTCCCACCAGGCCAGGGCAAAGCGCCGGAGGCACTGCCAGGGCTGCATGGGGAGGCGTGGGGCTGGGGGGCGCGCACCAGCAGCCGCACACGCCCCGCCGGGCCCTGCCAGCCGAGCTGCGGAGGCACCCGGCCGGTCCCCTCTGCTTCCACCAGCATCCTGCTGCCCCCACCGACAGGACTCGGAGCTGGCCCGGGAGCTTCTGACGTAGCAGGGGGGTGCGTGGGAGGGGAGGGGGGGCCATGGTGCGTCCCCTTCCCAGCCCCACCCTCTACCCCTCAGCCGCCTGCCTTCCTACCTTCTCACTCACCCTAGATGCCCTCCCCAGCTGGGGGCGCCCTCCCCTGCCCTCTGGCCTCCGCAGGGGGAGGGGTTAAAATAAAATAGCCCCTCCCTAAACCCCTCCCTCTCGTGGGCCCTCCCTACCCGCCGGTAGAGCGGGGAGCTGGTCCCCAGTTTCTGCAACTGCTGCTGAGGCTCAGAGGTCTCCAGGGCTAGGGCCTCGAGGTGCGGGGAGGGGGGGCGGTGCGTGGAATCACAGGCTTGTATCCTGGCAACACGGCCAACCCCAGAACGCACTCATCCCCTTCCTTCCCTGGGGGCTGGCGCAAAGGGCCACCACCACCATCCCGGCGCAAGCACCCCATTCTGGGAGTTGGGAGAGGGAGGCCTTTGATGCACCCCTCACTTCTCCATCCCCTTCCCCTCCCCCTGCATCCTCCTCTTTCTTCACCTCGGATGGACGCCCGCCTCCCTCCATCCTCCTAGCCATCCATCCTCCTTCTTCTCCCCTCCCCTGCCCCCTCCACATAAGCCCCTTTACAGTTTAACCCCTCTGGCCCCCACCCCAGGGCGCCGCGAGGCCCTCCCCACCCAGTCTCCTGCCTCGCCACCCTGCCCCCTTCTCTGGTCCCAGCACTCCTCTCGCCCTGGTCCTTCTTCCAAGCCCGGCGCACAGCGGTCCCCTGCCCCCCACACACCTGCGCCCAGCATCCCTCGCCCCGCCGGCCACCGCCTCCCCGGCCCGGCCGCCGCCCCCGCCCCCGGCCGAGGGGGAAAACACACAAAGAAAACAGAAATACCTTCCACTTAAGCATGGAGGCACATTAGGGAGGAGAGAGACAGGGACATGCCTTGGGACGGAGCGTTCCCCATCGGGCGGGGGCGCGGGGGGCGGGGGCCCCGGGCCGGCCTGCCTGGCGCTCGCCCTCTCGCCGCCTCGCGGGCTCCTCGCTCGGCCCCAGCCCCGGGGCGCGGTGCCAGGCGGGCGGGCCGGGGGCGCGGGCCCCGCCGGGGTGGACCAGCTGGGAGGGCGCCGGCGGCCGGGCGTGTGGGTGCGCGCGCGCGCGGGCGTGTCACCGAGTGTGCGAGAGCGAGTGTGTGTGTGTGAGTGTGTGTGTGCGCGCGCGCTCGGGCCGGCGCGGGTGTGTCACTGCGGGCGGGCGCGCGCGCGGCGCGGGCGCGCGCGTATGGCCGGAACGTACAAAGGGCCGCCGGGGGCGGCGAGGGAGGGGGAGCAGAGGGGGTATTGCGCCTTCTCGCGCCCTCGGGCTGCACCGCGGGATCCCGCAGCGCGCGGCCCGGGCTGGGCGCCGGGCGCGCTCACTCCCTCCTCCCCGCGCCACCTGCTTCTCCCACCCCTAGTCGTCTTCGCACCACGATAGACACAAATGCATTGACTGGGAACCCGCGCGAAGGTGGCACCCGGGGGAGCGGGGACACCTGGAGGGCGGAGGACTCCTGGGTCTCCCAGCCCGGGCGTGCCTAGAGATGGAAAGGCTCTCGAGGCTGGGTGGGGAGGCGGAGCGGCGAGACTGGGGGCTCCCTTCAGCCAAGGTGACCTCGGAAACCAACAGCCGCCCCAGGCCGGGAGCGCCTGGACCCTCCTCTGCTTTTGCTTCTGCCGCGCGACCTCTCACCCCCAGGCGCCTAGACGCGGCTAGGTCAGAGGGACTGGGCTCCCCGGCGCCCTCTGCTGGGCCGCCTCCTGGCCCCCGCTCCGGGTTGCGGCCCCTCCTGCAGGCGTGCGCCGGAACTGCAGGCGCGCGTGCTGGCAGGGAGGGCGTCCGTGCTCCTCCGGCCTGTGCGACCCCACGGCAGGACGCCCCAGCGACTGTCCCTGCTCACGCTTCGCTTGGCGGCGCCACTGCCGCCTCTACCGCAGCCCGCAGAGCACCAGCTCTGTTCCACCCCGGCGTCCCCCGCCGCTCCGCGTCCCGCGTTCGTTGGCCTACCTGTTGGCTCTGCAGACTTCTCCAGCGCTGACCCAGACCCGGACCCAAGCCCGCGCCGACCCCTCGTGCTCCAGCGGCCCCCTCCCTCCCTCGCTCCGATTCTCTGGCCAGTCCCTTCTCTCTCAAGCTTTCTTGGAGAGGAGAAGGTGGGCTGAGTCCCCTGCCCCTTTTATTTACTTCTGGCGTTTCCAAAAACAGTTTAGATGAGCAAGAGAGGGGACACCGTACATCTCTATTAACTATGGGCCACCAGGCAGAGTGGCAGGCAGGCAGAGAGCCCAGGAGAGGAGACCCCACCCCAAGTGGCCTAAATGACAAACCGGTTTCCCCACTTCCTGGTCTATGCAGTTGCAACCTTAATCTGGGCTCTCCCAATTTCCTGTCCACCACCAGGCCTGCCCCTGAGCCAGCCACATGCCTAGCTAGGGACAAGGTCCCAGATGCCCCTTAGAGATCAATAACCAATTGCAGTAACTCAGGTGGCAGGGCCAGGACCAGAGGAGGAGAGGCCCTTTCCAGCCCCAGCAGGACAAATCAGGAGGACAGCCAAGAGCTGTGTCCTGGACACACGGTCTGGGCACACGACCGCAGCGGCCGGCACCCTGACTTCTTCCCTCCTGGGCCAACTGCCTTTCCCTCTGCCAACTGGATGGCGCCCATCTTTTGGCCTCTGAATGCACAGTGGGCATCCATCCAGCACCCTGCCTGGCTGCCTGCCCAGGATGGGCATGGGAGGCAGCAGGCTCTATGTAGGGAGGCTCAGGGGAGGCAGGGGTAGCTTCCCCTCAGCACAGGGACACCACCTCTCAAGCAGCCGGGAGCCCAGTGCTCTGGCATAAGCTGCTCCTCCATTCAGACTCCCCACTGACCAACTGCACTGGACTGCTGCCCTTCACCTCCCGGCAACTCAGATTCCCCCCAAGGGACAAGATTTCTTCCCTCCTCCACTTTGAGCCTAAGGAG
Organism: Sapajus apella; assembly: GCF_009761245.1. Classification (NCBI taxonomy): domain Eukaryota; kingdom Metazoa; phylum Chordata; class Mammalia; order Primates; family Cebidae; genus Sapajus; species Sapajus apella. The sequence continues at coordinate 5,365,178 of NW_022436952.1, read as the reverse complement.
AAGAAAATCAGCAGGTGCTCTACCCATAATCTCTAACCCTTTCAATAGCCTGACAGAAGTGAGCATTGTCAACCCCATATCAGAGAGGTATAGCCAATTGCCCACTGTAAGGGCAACAAAGTTGAAATTCAAACCCACATCTGCCTTATGCCAAACCTCCCCGCCTTTCTTCTGTCACCATCCTCTCATAACCCTGTGGGCCGCCACAGCAGGCACACCCCTGACACACAAAATCTCATAACCATACAGTTGACCTGGGATCAAGAATGTGGTCGAGAGTTCAGATGTTTAGCCATGCCAATAATCTGGACGGGCACAGGGATCGGGTCCTGTCATGGGGAGAGTGACCTGAGGCATTACCTCTAGCTGACACTTGAAAAGATGCTGCCAAGACAAGACAGGCGGATCACAAGGTCAAGAGATCGAGACCATCTTGGCCAACATGGTGAAACCCCATCTCTACTAAAAATATAAAAATTAGCTGGGCATGGTGGTGCACACCTGTGGTCCCAGCTACTCAGGAGGCTGAGGCAGGAGAACCATTGGCTTGAACCTAGGAGGTGGAGATTGCTGTGAGAGATCATGCTACTTCACTCCAGCTTGGTGACAGAGCGAGACTCCGTCCCCAAAATTAAAAAAAAAAGAAAAAAAGAAAAGATGCTTGTGCCATCAAGTGGAGGTTTGTCTGCCAACCCCACTGGCTTGGGGTTGGATAGAAAGGTTCTGTGAAGCAGCCCCCCGGGATGGGGAACAGTTCCAAAGGTGTCACCAGAACAAAGCATCCATTCTGCCTGCCCTAAGGTAAGCTCGCTCATCATGAAGGCCAGCTCCATAGTAAGGAGCTTAAAATCAGATTTATGTAATATTTTTAATGTGTAAAGCTCAATTTAATGATGAATCCTTAGCATTTCTGATCATCTTCATAGCTGTCAGCTCATTTGAGACCTTTCTCCCCTCTCCTCCCCAAAGATGCTTTGTCCACACCCACCCCACCCAGCTGACTCCCTGGGTCCCCCAGAGGGGTAAAAGGGGATACAGCTCCCTGAATAGAAGCCAATGCCCCAAGGCTGAAAGTGGAGCCAGAGGACAGATGACCTGGCACCACCACTCCTCACTGACCCCAGGAAACATGGGTGCCTTTCCCTCCTCCCATCAGGTCTCAAAATGAGGGGTTCCTGGTGGAGCGAGAAGGCTGGGGACACCATCTCCACTGATCAGGGTGAAAGCAACACAGGTATTACTTCAGCTGAGAGATGAGAATTGCTCCTGTAAGCTGGCATGGTGCCCAGGCACAACCAATGTGCCAGCTGCCTCCACCTGAGGTGCCTCAGGTGCCACCCCACCCCCACTCTCATTCCTCAACAGGTAACTTCCCTTTGGCCCTCCTCCCCTGTCTCTGGCAGTGTATTTGGTCGGGAGGGGCAGCTGGCATGTTTGGGTGGGGCTTGGAACAGCAGATCCTAACCACTCACCTGGCCTCCATGCCACCCAGCCCTCACCTGTTCCTGGGAGCTGGCAATAGAGAGGTTATGGGGGTGCATCCCAGAGGAGTGAATTCTCAGCCTTGCCTCTCTTTCCCCACGATGCAATAGGAACAGGGGTTGCATCTGGACCAACAGCTGGGCAGGCAAAGGGAGATGGGCTTTGGGGTGGGCCTGGGGGTGCATCTGGGCCTCTAGGAGAAGGCACAGGGAAACAGGTAATGTGGAAATGATGTCTGGGACACCCCACACTGCTCACTCTGCTGCGTTGGAGCACCGCCCCCCCACCCCCCAGTATCCTTGAGAAAGCCCCCAGTCCATGGGATTATTGTCTAGCCAGGCATTTCATGAGACCCTCAAGGAACCATCCATACTCCACTAAGGTGGCCTGCAGACCGTAGGGGCCTGGTGACCCGTTCCTGTTCTGGGGCGAGTGACCAGGGACAGTGACCTAGCACCTGGGGCACAAGAGGGGTGGGGGGAGCCTAGAGGGAGGAGGACGCTTCCCCCTGCCGTCGACCTGCATCTGGGACTTTCTGAACACAGCTTCCAGAGGCCCCAAACCTCCCCTCCCACATTATCCGCCCTCCTGCTCCTCCCCCCACTCCGTAGGAGAGGAGTGAGTGGCAATACATTTTTAAAGACCCTCCCCCTTCCCTGCTTGTTATTGTAATGAATGCTAATGATGCTCCCTAATTGATGCCCTCATTAGCACATCAAACCGGCTTTCTGAAGAATGAAGAGAGAAAGTGGAGGCGGGTTCTCTGGGGTCGGAGCTGGAGCAGCCTCCTCTAGAGAACCTTATCCTGATGCTTCTGGCTGGGAGGGACCCCATGTAGGGGCTCCGAGTGAAAAGCCAAGGTGTTCCCCTCCGAGTGGGAATTTCCTGAACACAAGGCTCTCTTCCCTGTCAGATGGCAAGGGATCCACCTGTCCCATCAGACTAGGAGCTCCTTGAGTCAGGCGCCTCGTCTCCCTCATTAAGCTGGAGTTCCCCTCACGGTAGGGCAGTGGCTCTCAAAGGAAAAGCCCAATAGCCCAGAGGGTGTGTTAATCCAGGGATTGCCAACTCCCGCCCCAGGGTCTCAGATTCAACAGATCTGATGAGGGCTCTGAGAATTCGCATTTCTTTCTTTCTTTCTTTTTTTAATTTGAGACAGTCTTGCTTTGTCAGGCTGGAGTGCAATGGCGCGATCTCAGCTCACTGCAGCCTCCGCCTCCCAGGTTCAAGTGATTCTCCTGCTTCTCAAGTAGCTGGGACTACTAGCGCGTGCCACCACACCCAGCTAATATTTTGTATTTTTAGTAGAGACAGGGTTTCACCGTGTTAGCTAGGATAGTTTCGATTTTCTGACCTCATGATCCACCTGCTTCGGCCTCCCAAAGTGCTGGGATTACAGGCATGAGTCTCCGTGCCTGGCTTTTTTTTTTTTTTTTTTTTTTTTTTTGGTACGGAGTTTCGCTCTTGTTATCCAGACTGGAGTGCAATGGCGCGATCTCGGCTCACCACAATCTCCGCCTCCTGGGTTCAGGCAATTCTCCTGCCTCAGCTTCCTGAGTTGCTGGGATTACAGGCACGTGCCACCATGCCCAGCTAATTTTTTGTATTTTTAGTAGAGACGGGGTTTCACCATGTTGGCTAGGATGGTCTCGAACTCCCGACCTCAGGTGATCCACCTGCCTCGGCCTCCCAAAGTGCTGGGATTACAGGCATGAGCCACCATGTCCAGCCTTTTTTTCTTCTTTTTTCTTTTTTTGAGACGAAGTCTCACTCCGTCACCCAGGCTGGAGTGCAGTGGTGCGATCTCGGCTCACTGCAACCTCCACCTCCCAGGCTCAAGCAATTCTCCTGCCTCAGCCTCCTGAGTAGCTGGGATTACAGGCGCCCAACACCATGTCTGGCTAATTTTTGTATTTTTAGTAGAGACGGGTTTCACCACATTGGCTAGGCTGGTCTCAACCTCCTGACCTCAGGTGATCCACCTGCCTCACCCTCCCAAAGTGCTGGGATTACGGGCGTGAGCCACCACACCCGGGTTCAAGCGATTCTCCTGCCTCACCCTCCCAAGTAGCTGGGCTTACAGGTGCATGCCACCATGCCCAGCTGATTTTTTGCATTTTTAGTAGAAACGGGGTTTCACCATGTCAGCCAGGCTGGTCTTGAAGTCCTGACCTGACCTCAGGTGATCCAAGAGAAGAAAGACGAGAAGTCTGGGGCAGGGAGGAGGAGAAGGAAAGTACAGTCTGTATCTGTCCTGAAGAGGACGGATTTTGAGCCATTGCGGCCCAGGTGGACCACAAGCCCAACTCCTGCAGGGCCACACACAACTTGACTTTATGGCTGTAGATTTCACCATCTGATTCACAGGTCTTGGGGAAGAAAATAGAAGACTCCTCCTGCCTCCAGCTAGCAGCCTTCCCAGGCCTGCCAACCAGCCCTAGAAGACTGTGGTAGAAGGTGTGGAAAATGGAACCGGTACTATCCTGATCTGACTTACCCCTGCTAGCACCTGATAACCATCTCCTTGCCTTCCAAGGTTATATCAATCCCCCACTTAATGACGAAAGCAGGGAGAACTCTCGTGCATTGCTGATGGGAATGTGAAATGGTTCGGCAGCTATGGAAAGCAGTTTGGCAGTTCCTTCAACATAGAATGATCCTATGATCCAACAGCCCAAAGGTCCTTTGGTGGACAATGGATACACCAATTGTGGTATATCCATCCATACAATGGAACGCTATTCATCCATAAAAAGGAATGAAGCACTAATACATGCTTCAACATGGATGAACCTCAAAAACATCATGCTGGCTGGCCACCATAGCTCGGGCCTATAATCCCAGTGCCTTGGGAGGCCAACGTAGGAGAATTCCTTGAGGCCAGGAGTTCAAGGTCAGCCTGGACATTGCAGTAAGCCCCTATCTTTACAAAAATATCCCCAACCCTCACCAAAACATCATGCTAAGTAAAAGAAGCCAGTCATTAAAAGTCATACATTGTATGATTCCATTTATTTTTTTATTTTTTATTTTATTTTATTTTTTTTGAGACGGAGTTTCACTCTTGTTGCCCAGGCTGGAGTGCAATGGCGCGATCTCGGCTCACCGCAACCTCCGCCTCCTGGGTTCAGGCAATTCTCCTGCCTCAGCCTCCTGAGTAGCTGGGATTACAGGCACGCGCCACCATGCCCAGCTAATGTTTTGTATTTTTAGTAGAGACGGGGTTTCACCATGTTGACCAGGATGGTCTCGATCTCTTGACCTCGTGATCCACCCGCCTCGGCCTCCCAAAGTGCTGGGATTACAGGCTTGAGCCACCGCGCCCGGCCGTATGATTCCATTTATATGAAATATTCAGATAGGTAAATCTATAGAGATTTGCCCAGAGAAACGGGAGAACATGGAGCATGCTGTTAATGGGTATGAGGTTTCCATTTGGGGTGATGAAAACGTGTTGGAACTATGTAGAGTTGATGGTTGCACAGTCTTATAAGAGCACTAAATGCATTGAGTTGTTTACTCCATAATGGTTAGTTTTATTAGTATATTACACAAATCTTACCTCAAAAAACAAAGTAATAGGCCGGGCGCGGTGGCTCAAGCCTGTAATCCCAGCACTTTGGGAGGCCGAGGCGGGTGGATCACGAGGTCAAGAGATCGAGACCATCCTGGCCAACATGGTGAAACCCCGTCTCTACTAAAACTACAAAAAATTATCTGGGCATGGTGGCGCGTGCCTGTAATCCCAGCTACTCAGGAGGGTGAGGCAGGAGAATTGCCTGAACCCAGGAGGCAGAGGTTGCGGTGAGCCGAGATCGCGCCATTGCACTCCAGCCTGGGTAACATGAGTGAAACCCCGTCTCAAAAAAAAAAAAACAAAAAAAACAAAGTAATAATGGAAGTAGGAGTTTGCCAGGGAATTCAATGAGTGGAACCATCTGAAAAGTTCAGCCTGTCTTCCTTGGAACAAGAGCTTGTGCCCACCCGAGTCACAGCCTTTCTGGATGTGCTGGAACACTGGGCACTGCCCTGAGGACTCTCAGAAGATGCTCATAGGGCCCTGGGATGTTTTCAGGCCCCACGCTGCTCCCTGCAGTCTCTTCCTCTGCCTGGCACCCACTTCATGGGGGCTTCCCTTTCAGGTTCCTGCCTCCCAGACGGGTGGCAGACAGGTGATCTGTGCTGAGGAACTCAGCTTCGCATCTTCAGCTAACATCGTGTCATCTGCCCCCGTGGCAGGTCCACCCCTCCCTGCTCCTTTGCTCCAAACAGCTTTCAAAGCCCTCTGGTTTTCTTTGCCACAGACTTTTTTTTTTTAAGTGCAGTGGTGCCATCTTGGCTCACTGCAACCTCTACCTCCTGAGTTCAAGTGATTCTGCTGCCTCAGCCTCCTGAGTAACTGGGATTATAGGCAAGTGCCACCACACCCACCTAATTTTTGTGTTTTTAGTAGAGATGGGGTTTTGTCATGTTGGCCAGGCTGGTCTCGAACTCCTGACCTCAGGTGATCCACCCATGTCAGCCTCCCAAAGTGCTGGGATTACACACCCCTAAGCGAACCTCCTGCCCTCTGGAATCTCACATTCCCCATAGAGCTCTCCCCACAGTTCTCTCCCCATGTGCCAGGCCCTGGGTTGCCTGTTCCGGGTGCAGCAGGATGGGGAGGAGTTCCAGGGTGAATCAGGCTGTTCACTGCTCCTCCCTTCTCCAAAGTTTCCTATAGCCCCTTCTGCTCAAAGACCTTTCATGGCTCCCCATTCTCACACCAAGGGATTATAGGAACCTGAACCCTTTGAGATCCTAACAAAAGTTTTGCATTCTCTGTGGATAAATGAACATAGGTGCCCATCTACAAGAAATGAGTGGGCTTCCCTGACCTCTGCAGCCCATCCAAGGACCCCTAGGGCAGAGCTACTCAAAGTGTGGTCCACGAACCAGTGCCAGCCGCTGGTTCACAAGAATACAGAAATGGAAAAGTAAGCATTGAGAAACCTTTACAGTGATTGCCTATACATCTAGGAACATGACCACTTTTACTGTATTTTACAAAAATATGGGTGTACAATCAATTGGAATTTTATGTTTTTGAGACGTAGTCTTGCTCTGTGGCCTAGGCTGGAGTGCAGTGGTGTGATCTTGGCTCATTGCAACCTCTGCCTCCCGGGTTCAAGTAATTCTCTTGCCTCTCAGCCTCCCGAGTAGGTGGGACTACAGGCGCCCACCACCACACCCAGCTAATTTTTTGTATTTTTAGTGGAGACAGGGTTTCACTATGTTAGCCAGGATGGTCTCGATCTCCTGGCCTCATGAAGTGCTGGGGTTACAGGCATGAGCCACCATGCCCGGCCTCAATTGGAAATTTTTTAAAAGGGGTGGTCCTTCATCAGAGTTTGAGAAACACTGCCCTAAACACTCACCTTCGGTGAGAACACTGACCTACTCAATAAACTCAGCCTGGCATTCCAGGGCCTCCACGACCCCATCCTCTAATCTTTCTAGCCTTATTTCTGGCTACCTCCTGCAACACGACACAACACAACACAACACACACATACACACACACACACATTGTGCCTTCACTTCACACTCCATGTCTTTGCCCTACTGTTCCCCACCATGGGGTTGTCCTTTCCTTCCTCTGCACCTGTTGACACCTGACTCTGGCCTCAAAGCCCAGCTCACATTCCATTTCCTCAATAAAGCCTTTCCAAATTCCACCCCCTTCCTTCCTGACACACATGAGCAAACATACAAACATATTCTGGCTGAACTTCGCACTCCCTGGTCTTTCCTGACACCCACGTAGCTTTATTTGTGGCCGTCTGTCTCCTCCTAGCTGAGGCAGAGCTGTGGTCCTCTCTGCCGGTGCATCCTGGCCTCTGGGGTGTCCGGCACCTCACTGCATGGATTCTGGGCATGGCTGTCCTGATTTGCACCCTGCTCCCCTGGCCTCTCCTGTGGCTGCTCCTCTGTGTCCACCCATCTTCCGTGCTGGCCCCTCTGAGCTCCCCTCAGCCACGGCGCCATCCCACTCCCTGCCCCACTCCTGACTTTACCTGGTCTCCTGGGACATCCGACCCTCTCCGCAATAACTCCTGTATGTGACTGAGGCCAAAAATTAGCGACATCTTGCCATATTGAGAACTGTAGGCCGGGCGTGGTGGCTCACATCTGTAATCCCAGCATTTTGGGAGACCGAGGCAGGCGGATCACGAGGTCGAGAGATCGAGACCATCCTGGCCATGGTGAAACCCTGTCTTTACTAAAAATACAAAATTAGCTGGGGACGGTGAAGGGTGCCTGTAATCTCAGCTACTCAGGAGGCTGAGGCAAGAGAATCACTCGAACCCGGGAGGCAGAGGTTGCAGTGAGCCCAGATAGCGCCACTGCACTCCAGCCCAAGCAATAGTGCAAGACTCCATCTCAAAACAAAAACAAAAACAAAAATTAGCCAGGCATGGTGGCAGGCGCCTGTAAATGCAACACTCAGGAGGCTGAGGCAGGAGAATCATTGTGCCATTGCACTCCAGCCTGGGGGACAAGAGCGAGACTTCATCTCAAAAAAAGAAAAAGAACTGTAAAAAAATACTGGCAGGGCACAGCGGCTCATGCCTTTAATCCCAGCACTTTGGGAGGCTGAGGCAGGCAGATGCTTGAGCCCAGGAGTTCCAGACCAGCCTGGGCAACATGGCAAAATCCTATCTCTATTAAAAATACAACAAAACTGTGGAGAGCAGGCAATCAAAAAATTCAAAAAATTAGTTGGGCATGGTAGCACATGCCTGTACTCGCAGCTACCCAGGAGGCTGAGGTGGGAGGATCACTTGAGCCTGGGAGGCAGAGGTTGCAGTGAGCTGAGACCATGTCACTATACTCCTCACTATACTCCAGCCTAGGTGACAGAGTGAGATCCTATATCCCAAAACAAAAAAAGTAAAAATACATTTTGCTTATTTTTTATTTTTGGAGACAGAATCTTGCTCTGTCGCCTAGGTTGGAGTGCAATGGCACGATCTTGGCTCACTGCAACCTCTACCTCCCAGGTTCAAGAGATTCTCCTGTCCTAGCCCCCTATCTGGGATTACAAGGACCCACCACCATGCCTAGCAAATTTTTGTATTTTTAGTAGAGATAAGGTTTCACCATGTTGGCCAGGCTGGTCTGGAACTCCTGGGCTCAGGTGATTTGCCTGTCTCGGCCTCCCAAAGCGCTGGGATCACAGGTGTGAGCCACTGCGCCCAGCCCATAAGTGTCTCAAATGAATCATTATTTCTAGTTTTGCCCTGATTAGTGGATCCATAGCAACCAATCTTTCTTGATTTGGCCAGCTGGAGAAACAGAGGCAGAGAGGGGCCTGCATAGAATCCAAATTTGGGCCTGAAAGCAGGAAGAAGCTCAGCTTCACCTGTAATCCTAGCACTTTGGGAGGCCAAAGCTGGAGGGTTGCTTCAGCCCAGGAGTTTAAGACCAGCCTGGGCAACATGGTGAAACTTTGCCTCTAAAAAGGAAACATTTAAAAAATTAGCCAGGTATGGTGATATATGCTAGTAGTCCCAGCTACTCAAGAGGCTGAGACAGGATCAACTGAGCCCAGGGGTGGACGCTGCAGTGAGCCATGATCACACCACTGCACTCCAGCCTAGACAATAGAGTGAGACCTTGTCTCAAAAAAAAAAAGAAGCAGCAGCAGCCTAGCTTCATCAGAGTTAGAAAAATGCCTTAAGAGGCCAGGCACAGTGGCTCACACCTGTAATCCCAATACTTTGGGAGACTGAGGCGGGCGGATTGTGAGGTCCAGAGATCAAGACCATCCTGGCTAACATGGTAAAACCCTGTCTCTGCTAAAAATACAAAAGTTAGGGCCGGGTGCGGTGGCTCAAGCCTGTAATCCTAGCACTTTGGGAGGCCGAGGCAGGTTGATCACGAGGTCAAGAGATCGAAACCATCCTGGTCAACATGATGAAACCCCGTCTCTACTAAAAATACAAAAAATTAGCTGGGCGTGGTGGCACGTGCCTGTAATCCCAGCTACTCAGGAGGCTGAGGCAGGAGAATTGCCTGAACCCAGGAGGCGGAGTTGCGGTGAGCCGAGATCGCGCCATTGCACTCCAGCCTGGGTAACAAGAGCGAAACTCCGTCTCAAAAAAAAAAAAAAAAAAATACAAAGTTAGCTGGGCGTGGTGGCACACACCTGTTGTCCCAGCTACACAGGAGCCTGAGGCAGGAGAATTGCTTGAACCCGAGAGGCAGAGGTTGCAGTGAGCTGAGATCATGCCACTACACTCCAGCCTGGGCAACAGAGCAAGACTCTGTCTCAAAAATAAATAAATAAATAAATAGAAAAATGCCTCAAGAATTCTGCCCACCTTGAGAAACAGAGGGAAAGAGGGCATGTTTCATTTGAAACGGGAGAAACTAAAATAATGATCACTGCGTGTGTGAAGGAGGAGACAAGCCAGGGACACTCTAGGGGTTTCATGTCCACCAGGGAGACTGAAATGAGCTCTGAGTGTGAATCTCCTGGCAGTGCAGGAGGGATGATGAAGGCCTGGCACCAGGGGGAGGACTCTGGGTGACTCCCTATTCAGAGGTCATTCAAGCAGGATTACAGGTGGAGGCCCAGCTAGGCCTGCTGGGAGGCAGAGGACCGGAGCAGGTGACCACTTAAGTTGCCATATGAGGGCAGAGCCTCGCTGACAGGGAGAGGCTGAGAAGCAGATTATTAAGGCAGCGTCCAGAGCTTTAGAGTCTTTAAAGCAACCCCATCATCAAGGCTTCAAGGAGGTAAGCCAGGATTTTGAATAACCGTTTTGCTGTTGAGAAAACTGAAGCCCAGAGAAGTTAAGAAACTTGTTTGAGGCCTCACAGGTGAGCCAGGACTTGAGTCCAGACCCTCAAGTTCTTAAGTCCATGAGATGACCCCCACTGCTCTGCCTCTTGGGTCAGAAGCTTCCCAGGTAGGACCCAGGCCTCCTTTCTTGGGTGGCTCTATCAACTTTCCTACGCCTTCTGCACCCCCACCCCCCAACACTACCCTCCCCACCAACGCCCCAGCCACACAGCCCCAGAACAGGGCGGGGACTGCTGGAAGAGGCTGCAAATCCCTCTCCTAACAACTGAACTGAGGGAGGAAGGAGGTGGGAACAGGTCCCAAACTTCCATCTCACTTGTCCTCTCCCATCTCCGTCTCAGACTCTCGTGATAGGAAAGTAGGCCAGTTTGGAATATGTCACGGATATTTTCAACCACCCCATCTGTACTATAGCTTTGCGCACAGCCTAGCAGGGTGGAGCCAGAGGCTTCCTGCCGGATGAGGAATACACCTGCTACCTCTGGGGCTCAGAGCCCAGATGGGGGCTGGAGACGTGCACAGGGGACCCTGGAGGGCCAGGCATCCAGCACTCAGGATGGGACAGGACAGGAGGCCAGCCGTGTCTGTCCTCTTCCCAGAGCAGCGGGAGCAGAACAGCTGGGACCTGCAGACATCATTCTGCTGCCCTAAGACAGTGCGGCCCGCTTGCCTGGTGGTGGGGCACTGAGGAAGGAGCAGTCTTCGGGGAAAGGGATCTGGAAAAGCTTTATGGGAGAGGTGGCTGAAATCTGAGTTGGGCCTTGAAAGCAAAGCAGGATTTTGCGGAGTGGAAAAGAGGAGGAGGGTGTTCCCGGCCAAGGGAGAACCTTGGGAAAGCTGGGGCCAGCGCGCCAGAGCCGGCGTGGCTCGGGGTAGAGGGCTGCCCAGAACAGTGGCAGCAGGAGAACCTGGGCAGGGGCGGGCTATCATTGCAGGAGTTGTGAATGGTGGGTGCCCAGCTAAGGAGCTTCGGGTGGGCCCTGCAGGTGCCCATGGAGGCTTTTCGGTCACATGATTCAGGAAAACCATGTAGCTATGGGCAGGGAGGAGTCACCCAGGGAGGGGCAGGGATGCAGGGGTTGAGTGAGTGTCTCTTCTGGACAGCAGACACCCTGACCACATCGTTCTCCAATTCTCTAGCAGGGGAGCCTCTCCTGATTGGGAAGAGAAAGCCAATGTAAGAGGTAAATTTCTCATAGAATATTAGTGACAGCCAGGCGAGGTGGTTCAAGCCTGTGATCCCAGCACTCCGGGAGGCTGAGGCGGGCAGATCACTTGAGCCCAGGAATTTGAGAACAGCATGGACAACACAGCAAAATCCCGTCTCTACAAAAGAAAATGGAAGAATTAGCCAGGCATGGTGGTCCCAGCTACTTGGGAGGCTGAGGTGGGAGGATTGCTTGAGCTCAGGAGGTCAAGGCTGCAGTGAACCATGATCGCACCACTGCACTCCAGCCTGAGCAACAGAGCAAGACCCTATTTCAAAAAAAAAAGAGAGAGAGAGAGACAGAGAAAGAGGGATGTTAGAGACTTACTAGCTCAAGGGGACTGAGGTCAGGTCAGGGGTGCATTTCAGGGGATTGCCCTGGCAAGGCTGGCCCAGGGGCACCCGCACGCTTGTGTTGACTAAGCACCACCTGCTATAGGCACTTGGCAGCATGGCCTTATTTAACCTTATAACAAGCCCAAGCGGTGCATATGCTTTTCCCCTTTCTATTCATGTAGAAACAGAAGCTCAGGAAGTTCCGGTCCCATCCTCAGGGCCCCACAGCTTGTAAGTGACATAAGAATTTGGGTCTATGTGTCTCCAGAGCCCAGTACATCCCCTTCATCTCTTATCACCTCCCAGAACACAGACACGACTCCTTCCAAAGAAAGTCCCAGCCTTTACCCCTTCTCACCGTCTCCAGCCAGATCCAGGCCTCCAGGGCCCCATAGCAACCCCACAACCCCAACTACACTCAGATAAAGAAACTGAGGCTGAGCAATGGCTCACACCTGTAACCCCAGCACTTTGGGAGGCCAAGGCAGACAGATCACTTGAGGCCAGGAGTTCAAGACCAGTCTGGCCAACATAGTGAGACCCCATCTCTACTAAAAATACAAAAATTAGCCAGGTGTGGTGGCACGGGTAGTCCCAGCTACTTCGGAGGCTGAGGCAGGAGAATCAATTGAGTCCAGGAGGTGGACGCTGCAGTGAGCTGAGATCATGCCACTGTCCAGCCTGGGTGACAGAGTGAGACTCAGTCTTCAAAAACAAAAGAAAGAAACAGGTTCAAGAGCATCAAGTGACTTGCCTGACAACACAAGTTGATTTGTGATGTAGGCGGAAGTCAGACCCAGATGCCTTCTCACACCTACCTATTCTGACTTACAGTCCTGTGTCTCTGGCAGTGTATTTGGTCCGGAGGGGGCATCTGGCATATTTGAGAGCACTCCACCTCTGTGTTTCCCAGTTTCTTCATCTGTAAAATGGGCCTGGGAGGGTTGGTAAGAGTGCACAGATAAAAGCCACTCAGCACAGTGCCTGGTATGTGCTCAACGAATCCAACAAATGTTTATTGAGCACCTACTAGGAGCAGGATCATCTTTCAGTGGTTGGGGTGCAACCAGAAACAGAAACAATCTCCTGCTCTCCCAAAGTGGACGTTAACATGAGGACTGAGAGAATGGGTCAGAGGCACAGGGAATGTGCCCCGTAAATGCTCCCACTAAGTCCCACCTTCTGGCTGTGGGAGCCTGAGCAAGTCACTCTGGCATTCTCTACTTGTGGATCTAGAAATTGGTAAGAAGTTGGAAGAACAAGCTCCCCACGGTGTAGCCACTATGTGTTACTGTCACTGCCAGCAAGCAGCCCTGCTCCCCTGCTCCAACTCCTGTGAGACCAGCAAAGCCTTTCCCAACCCTGCTCTGTTTTCAGCCACATCTGGGTCAGGCAGACGGGTGTACCCTTTGCCCTTCCCAGCAGCCTGGACGTAAAGAAGAGCAGGGACTTTGATGCCTCCGGAAGGGAGTGTTCCTTCTCTTCCAGGACCCATAGCTCTGCTCCTTGTCCTGTTGCAGACTCACAGCTGCCCAGCCCCCGGCCAAGTCTAGCCCTGAATCAGATACAAGCATCCCATTGGAGGCTGTAAGGGCTGGTGTTCAGGGGACGCCTTTGAGGCCCTGACGCTGCCCTGAGCGTCGGGCTCCAGCTCCTTACTTCCAAGGGGTGAGCTGCGCTTCTGACCCAAATCGAGGAGTTCCTCACAGAAGGACAAGGAAATCAAGGTCTAGCTCTAGGAACATAAAATAATCACAGTTGGGGTCATTCTTAAGCACTTAGGATATTATTTTATTTAATTCAATCTGTGTGAATAAAACCCCATTTTAGAGTTGATAAAACTGAGGCTCAGAAAAGTGAAGTGACTTGCCCAAGGCATCCAAAGCCCCTGCTCTTCGTTATCTCAGGCCGCTGGGCACACTCAGCTCTGCAGTCCCTGGACTGTGTGTCCAACTTCCAGGCCATGGCTGGACTCCAGTCCCCAAGTATAATCACAGGCAGGGGAGCTGGGACCTCAGGACTGGGGAGAAAGAGTCTGGCACCTCCCCGTGGCCATCCCGGCTCACACTGTCCCTTCCAGGAGCAGCTGCTCAATCTCCTTCACCCCCAACCTCAGGGTCAGGAAGTGGGGCCACCATTGGGAGGTGGGGTCAGGCCCTTCCTAGGTCCCCATTGCTGCTTCCAAAACATCATTCTGCTTCTTTCTCACCAAAGCCTCTGCTCTATCTGTACCACCCTCACTGTGCCACCCAAGCTCAATGACCTTGTCCGTTCAGCCCGTGGTACTGCCTCTCATTTGTTGAAGGCTTTTGACATCCCAATTCCTAGCATATCCTGGGTAACTTCAAAGTCCCAGTGTCTCAGTGCCAAGGCCTTGACATTCCTAATCGCTTTCCACTGTACTCACAGCCTTGTTCCCATCCGGCGCTGTTACCACCTGTGTGTGTCACGTTTTCCTCTCTGGAACATCATCCACTCCCTTTATTCAATTATTCATCATACAGCTGTTCTTCAATCTCCCATCAACTGATCCGGAAGTGCTGTCCCCATCCATCAGTTATCAGTTCCCTTCTGCCTTTACTCTTTCTCTCTTTTTTTTTTTTTTTTTTTAATGAGACAGGGTCTCACTCTGTCACCCAGCTGGAGGGCAGTGACAAGATGTTTGCTCATGACAACCTCCGCCTCCCAGGCTGAAGCCATTCTCCTGCCTCAACCTCCCAAGTAGCTGGGATTACAAGCATGGGTCACTACCACCTGGCTAATTTTTGTACTTTTAGTAGAGACGGGGTTTCACCGTGTTGGCCAGGCTGGTCTTGAACTCCTGACCTCAAATGATCCACCTGCCTCAGCCTCCCACAGTGCTGGGATCACAGGTGTGAGCCACCACACCTGGTCCACTGTCTTCTCTTGTCAGCCTAGAGTCAGATCATCTTAATCCCCACCCTGTCTTTTGGGGCAACACTTCCCTGACAAAACCTTAACACTGGACTTCTGATTCAAGATGGCTACCTTAGCACATATGTTTGCCCCTCCATCCTGGACAATCCCTTTAAAATGACACAGAAAATATCCTGGGGTTTTAAAATAGGTTTGATTAGGCTGGGTGCGGTGGCTCACACCTGTAATCCCAGCACTTTGGGAGGCCAAGGCGGGCGGATCACCTGAGGTTGGAAGTTTGAGACCAGCCTGACCAACATGGAGAAACCCCGTCTTTACTAAAAATACAAAAAAATTAGCCGGGCATGGTGGCATATGCCTGTAATCCCAGCTACTCAGGAGGCTGAGGTAGGAGAATCGCTTGAACCCGGGAGGCAGAGGTTTCAGTGAGCCAAAGTCACACCATTGCACTCCAGCCTGGGCGTCAAGAGCAAAACTTTGTCTCAAGAACAACAACAACAAAAACCAGGTTGGATTATACTGACAGCACAATCTAACAGAGAAGGAACCCATGACACCATAGAGGGCTCCACTAAGAGAGCAAATTTCCCCAAAGAGCTCTAGATTTCCATCTCCGTAAGGGAAAAAGGCAGGGATGTCCGCCCCCATCACCTCTAGTCAGCACTGTAGCTAAACCAGTGCAGGAAAGGGAAAAAGATATCAGATTTGAAAGGCAGCAGCAAAATGATCATTATTCACAGATGGCATGAATTTCTATGTAGAAAATCTGAAGGAATTTGTCAAAATGGCTATTAGAACTAATAAGTTTGCCAGGCGCGGTGGCTCAAGACTGTAATCCCAGCACTTTGGGAGGCCGAGGCGGGTGGATCACGAGGTCAAGAGATCGAGACCATCTGGTCAACATGGTGAAACCCCGTCTCTACTAAAAATACAAAACATTAGCTGGGCATGGTGGCACGTGCCTGTAATCCCAGCTACTCAGGAGGCTGAGGCAGGAGAATTGCCTGAACCCAGGAGGCGGAGGTTGCGGTGAGCCGAGATCGCGCCATTGCACTCCAGTCTGGGTAACAAGAGCGAAACTCCATCTCAAAAAAAAAAAAAAAAAAGAATAAGTTTAACAAGATTGTAGGAGATAAGATCAATATATAAAAATCAATTACATTTCTATATACCAGCAAGTGAACTACTGGAAATTGAAATTAAAAAAAAAAAACCTGTATAGTAGCATTCAAAAAATATAAAATATTTAGGGATAAGTCTGACTGACAAAGGATATACAAGACTTGATACCAGAAACTATGAAATTTTCTTAGAGGAATTAAGACCTGAATATCATCCCTAGTCAGCACTATAGCTCAGCCAGTGCAAGAAAGGGAAAAAGACATCAGATTTGAAAGACAGCAGCAAAATGATCATTATTCACAGATGGCATGAATTTCTATGTAGAAAATCTGCCAGAAGCGGGGCACAGTGGCTCATGCCTATAATCCCAGCACTTTGGGAGGCCGAGGTGGGCAGATCACCTGAGGTTGGGAGTTGGAGACCAGCCTGGCCAACATGGTAAAACCCTGTCTCTATTAAAAATACAAAATTTAGCCAGAATGGTGGCACATCCCAACTACTCAGGAGGCCGATGCAGGAGAATCACTTGAACCTGGGAGGTGGAGGTTGCAGTGAATCAAGATTATTCCACTGCACCCCAGTCTGGGCGACAGAGCTGCAC